>NW_005871180.1:1486895-1686185 GCF_000147115.1 Myotis lucifugus
CCCCCCCCCCCGTGCACGAATTTCGTGCCCCAGCCTCTAGTACATACATGAAATAAATGCCACTTTGTTCAGGTGGAGAGGCAGGAAGCTGAGAGGTGATTAATTTGAAGGACAAACAGTAGAGTCTGATCTAGGAGTGACTGGAACTTAACCTCCTGGAGCATCTTGGAGCGGACACATGGCCGGCTGGGATGGTGGTGCTAATTCCTAAAAGGAGGGAATATAATTTGGTTAATTTAGATGAAGTCTTAACTTTATTTGCTATTTAATGCAACTTGGTAAAGAGTTCTATCAAGTAGAAGAAACTTTGGGGAAATGAAAGCACATATTATCTGGACCAGTGGAATAGTACATTTTTAAAAATACTCTACATTGCACCTTAGGAGGAGACCAAAGGAGGAGAGGCATGAGGAAGAGCAGGAGCTGCGCAGCAGACTGCCACTGTAGCGCACGGAGGTGGAGTTTGCTCATTTACCCACAAATGGTACTTGGGAATTGCCATCAGCATCCATAGAGCATTTAAGTAATAGATCATCATGTACAATAAGTTGTTCTCTTACCAAAATGTAAATCAGTTTTCTTTGTCCAAGTTGGGGAATATCAAAGAAATAGCATTCAAAGATGATGCCTGAGGGTTAGTGATGCTTTAACACTTCCTGGCCTGTTTCTCTTCACCATGTAGAGTGGACATGACAGCCCACTTGTAATTCTCATGTCATAAGGAATATACTACAGTGATCACGTAAGGGAATCATCCTGTTTGTTAAGGAGACGCTTTTCCTAACTTATAATGGCTTGTTTACTGACCTTTTTTTATTTCCTGTTATTCTAATGGTGGCTATGATGGGAGAATTTCATTTGCTTGTTACTTTCTCCACTCTTGTATTAATACAAATGGTGCCTTGCCCAGCCGGCGTGGCTCAGTGGTTGAACGTTGACCTATGAACCAGGAGTTCCTAGTTTGATTCCCAGTCAGGGCACATGCCTGGGTTGTGGGCTTGATTCCCACTGTGGAGTGTGCAGGAGGCTGCAGATCAATGATTCTCGCTCATCATTGATGTTTCTATCTCTCTCCTTTCCTCTCTGAAATAAAAAAATATATATATTTAAAATAATTATTTAAATGTTGCAAATAATCAGTGTACTAATCAATGTTATTTGAATAACAAACAATGTAAATTGTAAGAATGAAGGACCCGAAAGTTGGCACATACTGTGATGACCACCCTGAGCTATGGTCTCCTAAAGCTTAGGTAAATACATTTTCTTTGAATAATGGTTACCTTGCCTACCTTTTAACTGCCAAAGTAAACTCTAGTTGGAAATCTCTTAGTACAACAAAACTGGCTAGTAGTTCAAATAAAAATGTTTAATACTATACAGAATCTATATGAAATTCATTTTCAGAAAATATTTCATTCCATTGTCAGCAGGAGCTAAGAGTAGAGAACTGTACCTAGCTTAGTGCCCGGCATAAAGTAGATGCACAATTAACATTTGCTTAAATGCATACTGTAACTGGATGTTGAAGGAACCAAAGTTGAGTAGTAAAAACAGCAAACCTCTCCTTCTTTGCTCCCAAGTGTCTTCCTTCCTCTCTCTCTAATCACTGCAGCATGATTTTAGGAGTAGAGGTGTTGGATAAGTGTGGAAACTGGCCTTTCACCTGAAGAAAGTGTTGCAAGACAAAAGGGATTATTAGTGGAGAATAGTGTCGATACAGTGTATGTAGTTAATAGTGTCAGTGTAGTTAATGTTTTGTAAATACATTCCATGTGCAAGACAGTGTCTACTAGTTGCTCTAAGTCCACGATGTTAAGGAAAGTGAAAGTTTGTGTCCCGGTGGTTAACTGTTCGGTTGTCAGCCTGCACGAAGCAGATTTGACACCATATTAGAAACAGGAAGAAGCAGAAGAAAAACAAAGGCTCTGTGTAGAACCAAGAGGGTGGAGGCAACACGCCTTGCTTGCACAGCACATTTCTGCATAAAATAAGTTCGTCTTTCAGTTGGTGAAATGACTTTTGATTCGGCTGCAATATCCTGGGATGGCTCTATGAATCCAATAAAACAAAGTTAAAGAAAAACCTGTTGGCGGGAATATATAATTAACCCGTAGAAATTAGTGCCATCCAGTATATTGCTCAGGAAGAGGATTAAATACCGGTATGAATAAAAATAGTATCTATTATTGTTCTCCCTGGGATAAAATTATAAGGACTGTCAGTCATCCTGCTAAGGGCCTAGGTTATTAGGGGTTGTATTGGGAACAGTGCTTGCTCTCTTTCTATTGTGTAATAGTCCACGATTAGATGAATAGTGGGGTTCTTTTTGCTTAGAACGGTCTGGTGCAGTTACACTTGGTTTGGAACTGCGTTTGATATATGCTTAAATGCTGTTAAAATGATTTGTGTACCTTTAAAAATTTATTTCTGGTTATTGCATGCTACGTTGAGCTTAATATGCCCTTGACTTGAAACTAGACCCCTGAACCAGAAATGGGCTACCTGGTTCTAGTTCTAGGTCTACCTTTGACTGTTGTGATCATTTAATTAATTCATAAACATTGGTTGCATTTTCCTGCATTAAGTTCTGGAAAAACAAAAAGGAATAAACCCCAGGTCTTGCCCTTAAGAAGTCAGTATAGTTGGAAGTTTTTCCATATAAGCTTAATGATAATGTGTTTGTGACATAGGGAAGGAACCCAAACCACCTCTGGTGGGGAGCACGCCCCGGAGGAGGAGGTAAGAGCTGAACTCCGTAGAAGTTGCCACCTGGGCGATCAGGGCTTTGTAGGGCATTCAGGCCGGAGCCAGTGGCACAGGAGTCTGGTAGTACTAGTGTGCTCAGTGCTCAGAGGATTGGGACAGGGCTTACTCTCTTGGTCCTGGACTGGGAGGGAGGCAGGAGGTGAGGCTGCAGGAATGTGATCTGTGGACTGGTTCCCTCCCCTGAAAATGAGACTGTGTTAATATTAGAAGGCTTCTATGGAGCTCACTCATTTTCTTGAAAAATTTCATATTGCTACTGTAGGGCAGGAAAAACTCATCTTTTTTTTTCCCTTTACCCATCCCCATTTTAGGTTCATTGGCTGGGGCCCTGTAAATTAAACTGACAAAAGACAGATTAACAAGAGAAAAACACAAGTTTATTAACATGTGCATGGCCCAGGCTCCGTGAGGAGTCCTTGGAATTTGGTGGCTGTATACCTAATTTATTAGGGAAAGGGAGGGAGAGAGGGGACTTTCGGAAAAGCAAATGACTTTGGAAAGACACAGGGGCCCTTAGGAGACTGGGTGGGAGGTATGATATTTTGTGACAAAGTCTATCTGGCTGTGGTATTGACCTCTCCTCTCAAGAGTCGGTCCCAGGGACAGCATTTGTGACATTTGAGTTCTTCTGAGAAGTTCTGCTTTTAGGCAAATAGTCGGTTTCAGGAACTCAAATGCCTTCAGCTCAAAATTTTTATGTCAAAGTGGCATATTTTGGGGTGTCCTGTTCTGATCCCCTTTGCTACTTCTTAGTTAATAACAAATCAGCCTCCAGCCCACGTTTTGGGGACTTGAGGACTGGAATTAGCTATCTGGAGTTTGCTAACGTTTTGAACAAGGCTGTCCTAAGTCAAGGTTGGCATGACTCATGTTCTGAATTACCAGGCTCTTCCATATGCTTCCCTATCTCGGTGTCTGTCTTGTTGTGTAGGCCTCTGTGTCTCTCCTTCTGCCCCTTCTTAATCTGCCCTGGAATTTTTCTCTGGGTCTGTCTCCTCTGGACTTGAGTGTTCATTTCTGTTTTTCTGGCTCTTCCATCCCCACCCCCCCTTTAAGTGTGGACATCCTACACATTTGGCTGGACTTGTCGCTGTACATATTCTCAGGTGCACCTTTGACAGACATGCTTTGTATTTCCAAGTATTTGTGTTAGTGAGAATTACGCATATGTAAGACACTGAAGTGGTTATATTTTTAAAAAAATATATTTTATTGATTTTTTACAGAGAGGAAGGGAGAGGGATAGAGAGTTAGAAACATCGATGAGAGAGGAACATCGATCAGCTGCCTCCTGCACACCTCCTACTGGAGATGTGCCCGCAACCAAGGTACATGCCCTTGACCAGAATCGAACCTGGGACCTTTCAGTCCACAGGCTGACGCTCTATCCACTGAGCCAAACCAGTTAGGGCTGAAGTGGTTTATATTTTAAGGTTAAATCACTATGGATAAGGAATTTCTTTATTTATTTTTCTCTGGAAGAAATGAATCAGATAGAACTTGAAGAATAAGTATACAATCTTTTTAGTTGCCAAAAGAAGTTTAAATTACATGTGTTGTTATAATTACTCTGTTAAAAGACTGCAGTTGATGGAAGCACTAAGAGATAGCGTAGGTGATTGGAACGTGGGACAGTAATTTATATCTGGATGACTGCCGGTGCCCCAGGACACAGCACTGAGATGAAGTGCTCTGCTTCTGTGGCCACCAGGCCTCCCTTCTGTAACCGGCTCAGTGAGCAGATCAAAACAGGTTGGGGCAAAGGTAGTTTTCATATGGAAAACAATACAATAATTAATAAGTAATAGCAAGAGTAAACTCCTTTTTGTGTATTCACAACTGTAAGCCTACTTTTGCCCCGTCCTGTATTCATTCATGTACACCGAGCTTACAAATAAACAGGTGTGCCAATTAGAAAGCTATTCATATTTTCTGAGAGTGATGATTATTCTTTAAAGGTAAGTGTTCTGGATTCTCTAAGACCACCCTGCCCGGTACTTGCCCCTGGAGCTTTGGGGGCTGAGAGCCCTCCTTCATCCTTGTATTCTCTGGGTGGGAGCCGCCGTCCCAGCCGCCCCAGCCGCCCCAGGTCTGAGCTGCCGGGTCCGCAGCTCTGCTCTCCTTGACACACAGGTTGCTCTCTTCTCTCGCTGGAGGTGACTCATGTAACCAGTTGTCCTTCTTCCTTCTTCCTTCTTCCTCTTTCTTTCTTAACTTAATTTCCACTTCAGGCACGGTGTTTGTTTGTTGTTGTTGTTTCACTTGTTGTTGTTGTTTCACTTATACACACATATCTTTTCTGACCTCTCTTTTGATCTTCAGCCTCTTATTTTCTTTGTTCTCTTTGTGTGTGTGTGTGTGTGTATAAAATCTCCCCTGATTATACTTGGAAAACATATGGTCGGCACTTGGAACATTTACCTATCAAAGAATTTCAGACCCATACATTTTGAAGTGGAATAAAGCTTAAGTACAATGTCTTCAGTCTCCAGAGCTCCCGAAAGCTCTGGGAACGTACAAGTGACCTTTCTCTCCAGTTAAACATGCTTGTCCTAAACAAATTTACACTGATAGTTTTCTATATAATGAGTGTGTTATTATCAAGTAGCAACAAAAGAACAGGTATTGAAACCATGGGTGTTCTATTCAAAATGAAACAAATTAAACATAACAGTTAACAGAAGCCAGACATGAGTATACATCCCCAGACTTTGTGAGTAAATTATCTCGTTTGTTTTTTCCAAAAACAGTCCAAACTTGTTTTGCTTCAAGGACCAGGCTTCAAGAGAAGTAAATATTTTTCTGTATAATTTCCATTAGTAGTTTGTTTTTTGTTTAATGGTTAATGTTGATTACCTTCTGGTATTTTCTGCATTAAAACACATGCAGTGATATTTCATTTACAGATGGGTAATACAGAATTTTGTGGACTAGTTTAGAAAACGAACTTCTATCTGTAACATTAAATTCTAGAGAAAATACATTCTGAGTTGGGAGCTGCCTAACTAACTTGTAAATCAACAAAGGGCTTTTTACTTTGTACCATACTGAAATGCAACCCAAAGCATCTTGTTCATCCAGCATCCAAGAAAAGAAGAAATTTTTTTTATAACTAGACAAGAAAAGCCTTACTTTTGCTTTGAAATCAACCCATTGTCTTATAGTTAGTGATGGTCAGTGATGAAAACACTTGAGAAACTTTTAAGATTTTACTGCAGAAAATTTTAAAGACCAATAAAAAATATCACTTTAAGTTCACTGAAAACCAGGATTTTCCATGGCTAAGAGTCATAACAATCATGAAAGCATAACCTATTTCTCAAATATTTTGGAGGGGTTTAACAAGTGCTGTTCAAAGTTATTATTTAATGTTCTTTTACAGGTACTAGTCTCTAAGGAAAACTGCCTGAAAGACAAACATTTTCTAGTCAAGAAATAGCAGTAAAAGATTCACTTTCCAAGAGAATTTCAATTTTATAATCTCCCACATTAAAGTTTTGGTGTGAAAAGTATGTCCATGGAAAGTAATATGAAAAAATATTTAATTTGTTAGGTGTTGTTTTTATGACCATTCATTTTATAAATGATCCTTTGTTGAAGAATTATTAAAACCACATAGATGTCTTTACCACTCTAAACTTTGAAAC
The DNA here is from genome assembly GCF_000147115.1 of Myotis lucifugus. Lineage (NCBI taxonomy): Eukaryota > Metazoa > Chordata > Mammalia > Chiroptera > Vespertilionidae > Myotis > Myotis lucifugus. The sequence goes on from NW_005871180.1 coordinate 1,493,312, forward strand.
GAAAGCCAAGGAGTTTATAGTAGGATCTTAAGGTACTTGCTGCCATAATTATAACTGGTATTCTACAAAATAATCGTGTAGTATTTCAAGAATTGTAGACTATATTTGAGTACACACATCTAAATTTGCTGGTTTCTTTTTCCTACATGAGATATTAATTTAAGGCTATTTAATGGGATATAATTGAATACTAGTTATTTTAATTTCCTTGCTACTTGATCAAGATCTTGCTCTTTTAACCATTATAGGAGGCCATTGGTACCCACTCTTACATGGTGAAATAAGGTATTTTATAGATTGTGGGAAGTATTATTCTGAATCTGTTCAACAATTTCTGTGCTAGTGAACACACTATTATTTTTATAAGATTACAGTCTATGGGTTAAAACATGAGTATCTTTTTCTTTTGATTTTATTTGGTATACTTGTTAGTATTGTATTTTACTCAAGTAGTTTTACCAAAGCAAGTACAGTGGATGGATTCCCCTTGCCCTTTATACATACAGCCTATAGAATGGCATCAGCCAGGGATGAACTTACTTGCAGAAATGCAAATGCTGGTTATTCTGATGTTCTCCTGGCATATTACTCTTATCACCATAAAATTATTAAAGACTTTTTACAAATATAATCGGAAAATGTGTATATGGGAGCAAGGGGGAGGGCTCATCCAATGCAGCGATGCTTGTCTGTTTCAGACGGGGCCTGTAGAAGAGTAGGCGCCCAGAAACAGTGCAGTGAGTGCTGGCCCAGGCGAAGGACCGCCCTGGGTTTGTGCAGGCTGCAGCAGGCGTTTGCTGATAAGCCGACTGCACGATGCTGACAGCGTGGCTCTGTTCACCTTGGGGCTTGCCGTTGCCTTCTCAGTAGAGTTTTAGAGTTGTTCCTTGGTTCTTCCTAAATACTTGGTTATATCTTTTGGGACTGATAAATTTTCAAAACAGACTTCCTAAATTCATGCCTTTCTGCTGCATAAGAAGCTGTCCGTTGGTAAATTAGGGAAAGAGGCGTTGAAAGGTTTCTCTGGAGACTTTTGTACATCCCTAGTTCCCCCCCGCCCCCCACCCTCTTTAGTTTATATGGCCAACCTAAAAACTGTGGTTGATAGGTTATTTGATATGTTTTAAAGTCATTATACCTCAAAAATTGATAAGACACATATAGAGGCAATTGTTTATGTATACATATGCATGTGTACGTATGTATATGTATATCTCTATGAATGTATTAAATATATACATAAAGATATATATATGTGTGTATATATAAAAATGTTCAAAATATTAATTATGGTTATTTTAGGTATCAGTATTACAGAATGTTTTTATGTTTTTTCCTAATTTTTATCTATATTAATTTTCCCCCAAGAACCCCACATCTATATTTTGTGAACAAAAATGAAACTTCATATATTGGGAAACAAAAGAACATTGATGTCTAATATTTAATTTTGTGTTTTTAGAATTCTGATTTAAACCTCAAACCTTTAATGAAATGTGCTACCTACATACAAGTACATTTTTTTAGTTTACAAATGCAAGTATTTGTAGCTCTGGGATAGTAATTTGTATTAATATCATAAAGCTGTTTCTTATGTGTTAAAGCTGTTTAAAATTTATTAGTATTAAAAAGTAAAGAGTAAAACATTTCAAAAATTGTAGATATTTTGTTTATAAAACAAGTGAACATCAAACTTAAAACCTAAAGGGAAAGACTGACAGATTTAACCACATAAAACTGAAAACTTCTTATTGTCAATCTTATCATAAGTAAAATCAAAAGAAAAACATGGAGAAATCCTGGCAACTTTAAAGGCATGTGTGTATAATGAAGAAAAATCAATTTAGAAGAAAATGGGTAAAAAACATGAACAAGAAAAACCACAGATAAATATAAATGATCAATAAATAGGAAAATGTTCAACCACAATAGTAATCAATGTAAATTAAAACAACAGTTATACATTGTTGATAAGAATATAATCAAGTCTTTCTGGACAAGAATTTGGCACATTTTTCAATTCACAAATGTAATATGTAACAGGTTCACTCTTTTACCTTTATAATTAGAAAAAGTGACTATTAACTTGATACATTAAGAAAAAGCCAAACAGAAAACCACATGGAAAATACACACAAAGTGTTTCTTAAAAGTTAGAGGGGCCCTCGCTGGTTTGGCTCAGTGGATAGAGTATCAACCTGCAGACTGAAGGGTCCCAGGTTCAATTCTGGTCAAGGGCACATGCCCGGGGTTCGGGCTCGATCCTCAGTAGGGGCCGTGCACGAGGCAACCAATCAATGATTCTCCCTCACTGATGCTTCTGTCTCTCCCTCTCCCTTCTCTGAAATCAATAAAAAAAAATAAATTAAAAAAAAAGTTAGAGGGGAAGCAAAGGGTCAAACTAGTGAATATTTATAAATCACCAATTATGTGCCAATTCTTTGCATACGTTATTTTAGTTAAGTCTTTAGTTACTAATTTAGCAAATACATATTAAACACCTACGGTTGTTACAGATACACAGAAAAGGAAATAGGCTCCCAGATATGTCCTTTGAGATCACACAGACAGTTGATTGGGAGCCAGGACTTGAAATCCAGCTGGAATTGCGAGGATCTTCTCAATTTATTGCTGATACCAAGCTCGAATGGTTGATCTGCTAATGGTCACAGACTGTTGGTAGGATTAGCAGACTATGCCTTTTCTCACCTTCTCCTGGGTGAGAAAATTTCTCCATTTCCTGGTGGCGCCCCTGCTTTTCTCAGTGGTCCTCAGGCTAATGGTTCCTTTTACATCACTTTGCATCTTGTCCACTGAGCTTTTAATCTAGCTCCGGAGTGTATTCCCCCTTCTCCAGGCAAACAATGATGTGCCTTGCATATTCATGGGCAGAGCTCAATACTGAAGGCAAGAACCCTTAATTACCAATCGAATCTATTAGCATGCTGACAAATATCAAATTGAGGTTGCCTTTTGGAAACTTCATAGCATAACATTTCAGAAATCCTCTTCACCAGTCAGCAGAATCTCACTGGACTGTTGGACTCAAACCAGAGAGAAGTCTCTTCTGATCTTATAAAAGGCTCTTGGTTCTTTGAATTATATTTAGCAAAGGGGAAAAGGAGAGGATTTGGAGTGTAGGAAGTTAGGAGCTAGACTGATGGAAGAATGCAGTCTGCTAGAACAATGGAGATGCTAGGTTAATGAAATTTAGTCCATTTTTAAAAGTGAAAAAGTAGTGGAATAGGAAAGTGGAGAATGTCCTGTGTGAGGAGTAGTGCCAGACCCTACATTGAAAGGAGAGACTGGAGACAGAGCTTGTCTTTGCTGCTTCCTGCAGCGTAAGTGGTGGCCACCGACTTGTGTTTTCCTCTTGTCATGCTTGCACCCCGCTTGCCAGATTTGGCTTCATAATAAATTGCAAGGCGATCATTTCTAGTAGCTAAGGAATTTTTACTCTTGCACATCTTAGTTCATCTGGCCCCTGACGAAATTCACAGGGTTCTTTCCACATGCCATTCCCTTTCCTCATCTTCCCCAGTATTTGTGCTTTTCCGCCTATATCTGGTTTTCTCGTTTTCAGCCTCTTCTCTCTGGTTCTCAGCCCTAGAGTCTGCCTTAGATATCTATAACTCTGTGCTTCAAAACACTGAAAATAATGTATTCATTCACCGATTGATCGTTCAGACGGCATTTGTTGAGTACTTACTACATATACCAGGTATCAAGGAAGGAGGACATCAGTAAAAGGCAGCTTCCTTGCCCTCGAGGAGCTTATGGTTTAAATTAAAAGCTCACACTGACTTAGACCACAGAATTGGAACGAGGTGATTAGAAAGGGCTGCAGAATACAAGGCAGTGGGCTCGCTGCTTTTGAGCCAGAGAGGGAGCAGAGCTCAGCTGGAAGAGGGAAAGGGCTGAGTGGCTCCAGGGCTTCTGTGAGCCCGGAGCTGCTGTCCAACAATGATCTCATTATCCGGTGATCTCATTGCTTTGTGGTAGGATTTCCCAGGTCTGGCAAGGAGTCCCTTTGCTGTCCAGGCACACTGCTTGTCTGCTTCCTCCTTTATGTTGTCTGCCCTGCTCTTCTGTAAGTAGGAAACATCGTTCCCATAGTCTGTCCCCTCTTTCCTTTCCCTTCAAACTTGCTTTAAAATGCCTCCCTCCTTTGAAGCCTTCTGGATTGGCCCCAGCTTGGGGACAGGACATTGAGTGAGGAGGGTATCCTTGATTGACTGGGTTCCATGGCCTGTCTTTGTTCTCATTCAGCAAAAACATTCATACAGATAGGTAGAGTGTAATCTACGCAAGCTTCAATTTAAAACAAGATGAGTTTGGAGGATAAATACCTTATCTTTTAAGGGAAAATACCATCTGATTCACTTTAGACTCTTGCAGATAACAAATGATTTTGTCATGTTATGGTTTGCAACTGTAAGGCTAGATAGATGGTCTAAGTTAAAACACTCAAGTCGTGAAAGCATAGATTAACTAAGATGGTGATCATGTTTGATGACATACTTTTTTGCTTTAAAAAAATATCCTGCAAATTTTCTTGAGTTATAGAGGCTCTATAGTGTATTTAAGTACTTATTTATTTTAAAAGATTTTCACTGATTTTGAGAGAGAGAGACAGAGAGAGAGACATGCCCCCTATCAGGCCTCAAGCTCGAAACCTGGACATGTGCCCTGACCAGGAATCAAACTGGCAACCTTTTGCTGCACAGGAAAACATCTAACCAACTGAGCCACACCGGTCAGGGCTTAAGTATCATTGTTGTCAGAGATGGGGGATATATAGATTATTATAGAAAACTCCAAGGAAGTACCACATCTTAAATTAAAGTTAAGATCCTAGGAAATTATGAATAAATTTATAAATCTCCTTACCTTTCAGGAATAGATTTTTTATGCAAAATGAGAGTCCTGTCCTTGGTAGGGGCTTAATGGGATCCTGTTAATCATAAAGTATACAGATCACCTAGATTCTTTTCTCTCATCTGCCTGCCTTTTTAAAAAAAAGATAATATTCAAGTAAACGTTTATTGAACACTTGCTACTTTGCCCAGTGTGGTAGCAAGGAGTAGGTGCTGGGGATACAGGGATAAGGTTGTGTCTTGCTCTCAAGGAGCTCACATCTAGCTAGGCAGAGTCATGGAAACGATCATCAGAGCCTGCGCTGTGTGTGAGGGACACAGTTTCTGAAGCTTGCAGCCGGGAGGACTGAGAGTTCCACTGTGGGAGGGAAGTATGTGGGCTGACAGGGAAACTACATCGTAAGATGTTACATTGAAGCTGCACTACTAGTAAAGATAGCCAGCTCTACCACAGCCTTATTGCCCTGAAAATGGTTCTAAAAAGAGATTGCCTAGTTGATCCAATCCTTAAGGCTATTAAATGAAGGCCTTTTATCCAGAGAGTCCTCAGGGTAATTGAGTCATTTTGTGGCTAAAAAGGCTATAGTAATATATGTATTATGAACTGTTGGGTGGCATATGCTTGAGAAAAGAGGAAGATAATCATTGAAACCTGGTTAAAGCTCATTTTTCAAATGAATTCAACTGTTAGAACCAGAAGGAACCAGGACCACCTAGTCCAACTTCCTCATGAGGTGAGGCCAGGGTGGTGGTGGTGAGTCTGGTCATGTGGGAGCCAGGACCAACTCCAGAGCTCTTGGCTCCTGGTTGGCGCTGTGTGGTCCCACGTAGCCTGGAGGTCTTATTGGCCTTACAGAGATCCTGTCAAAAGGATGAGAAAAGCTGCGGGTTTTGTTGTGGAATTAAGCATGACCTTGTGATCTTGGGCAAGTTATTGAATTTTTCTGAATGAAGTTCTCTCTTCTTTAAAATGGAGATAACATTTAAATATAATGGAATTGTTTGGCAGACTTTAAAATGCCTAGGATTTTACTGGGTTCAGAGCTAATTAAAAAAGAGGGCCTTTCTGCCTAGTTGGTGTGGCTCAGTGGTTGAGCATTGACCCATGAACCAAGAGGTTTGATTCCTGGTCAGGTTACTTGCCTGGGTTGCAGGCTCAATCCCCAGTAGAGGATTTGCAGAAGACAGCCGTTGGATGTTTCTATCTCTCTCTAAAATCAATACGAAAAAAGAGGGCATTTCTTGTAGCAATATTTTTTCTGATATATTTCCTCAGGTAAGGGAAACAAAAGAAAATAAACAAGTGGGACTACATCAAACTAAAAAGTTTTTGCACAGCAAAGGAAACCATCAACAAAATGAAAAGACAGCCCACTAAATGGAAGAATATTTGCCAATGATACATCTGATAAAGTGTTAATATCCAAAATTTATAAAGAACTTATACAACTCATCACCAGAAAAACAAACAATACAATTAAACCATGGGCAAGGGACCTGAATAGACACTTCTCCAAAGAGGACATACAAGTGACCAATAGACATATGCAAAGATTCTCAACATCACTAATCATCAGAGAGATGCAAATTAAAACCATAATGAAATACCACCTCACACCTTCCAGAATGGCTATCATCAATAAATGAACAAACAACAAGTGTTGGTAAGGATGTAGAGAAAAGGGAACCCTTGTGCACTGTTGTGGGAATTGCAGATTGGTGCCACAACTGTGGAAAGCAGTGTGGAGTTTCCTCAAAAAATTAAAAATGGAACTGCCTTATGACCCAGTAACTCCATTTCTAGGAATATATCCAAAGGAACCAAAATACTAATTCAAAAGAATATATACACCCCTATGTTTATTGCAATGTTATTTATAATAGCCAAGATCTGGAAACAGGCCAAGAACATATTAGTAGATGAGTAGATAAAAAAAACTGTGGTACATTTATGCAAGGAAATACTATTCAGCAGTAAAAAAAAGAAAGACATCTTACCTTTTGTGACAGTGTGGATGGACCTGGAGAGTATTACACTAAGTGAAATAAGCCAGTCGGAGAAAGACAAGTACCATATGATTTCACTTATAAATGGCATCTAATTTACAAAATAAACTAACAAACAAAATAGAAACAGAGTCATAGATACAGAGAATAGACTGACAGCTGTCAGAGGGGAGAGGGCTTTGGGGGCTTGGCGAAACTCATAGACACAGACCAGAGGGAAAGGTAGAAGGTTGGGGTGTAGAAGAAGGTAAAGGTATAAATGGTGATGAGGACTTGACTTACGTGCTGAACACACAATACAGTGTACAGATGATGTATTATAGAATTGTACACCTGAAACCTATGTAATTTCGTTAACCAATGTCTTCTTAGTAAATTTAATGAAAATAAAAAATAAAATAAATAAAAAGCGGGAGTCCTCATTCTCATTCCTATGGGATCTTTTGCTACGTAGCAACTACATAATCCCACTGGGTTGATAAAGTAGAGGAGATTTGGTAAAAACCTAGTTGAAAAAGTTTCTCAATTATTTTTTTTCCTTATTTTAGTGGGTAGGTATGGAATTTCTCTAAGAATTATGGTTCTTACATTTGAATTCATTTTCACTGTCACTGTATTTTGTCTTTTTGGTACTTTAAACCTAATATCATTCTTGTTTTTCTTTTTAATATATTTGCATTAGCTTAACATGCATTTTTTTAAAGTTTTATATATCATGAATGTGCCATGGTGATTTCTCCACCAGTGCCTGTCCTTCAAGTGTTAAAGATGCTATTATATTGCAAAGTATTGCAATTCTTTTCAGGAATAAATCTATTGTAGTTTCTGAGGCATTCAACACTTTGAGTCATTTTTTTATAACATATTTTCTAATTGGCGATATTTTTCTAAAATGATTTATATTGTGGCCTGATATTTTGCTGCCACACATTCAAGAGTACACACAGCCTTGAAAGTCTAATTCTGAAAAGATCAACAAAAGTTTTTCAAAAACAATTTCTCTCTGGGGTGAGTAAAGTATTTTTGTATTTTATTCATAGCTGATTGCTTAGAAAAAATTACACGTTTCTTTTCCTGTCTGTACTTCTGGCGCCACATATTTCTGTAGTAGTGACCTCAGTAGGGTTTTAGCCCCTGAAAATAGGTAGGTCCCGTTTGTCAGCCCAGTTGAAAATGATTTCGCAATAGTGCTGGCCTATATCTGTCACACACAAAAAGATAACTGGGTCTGAAATTTAGCATGATGGCATCTATTTCAAAAGTCATAGCGTTAATAACAATTTCCCATCTATTCTCTCTCACCCCTGCCTGGGCTTTTTTGATGGACAGGCCAGGTATCTTCTATCTGCCTTCCAAAGAGTCACGTGGTAGAGAACACATTTCCAAATTTTGAGCTGTCATCAGGTCTTTGGGGTATTTTTGGTGTGTGTTTTTCTATTTGTTTGTTTGTTTATGTTTTCTGTGGGCATATGCTTTTAGCAGACATTATATTAAAAGCAAAGAACAAGATGATTTAGTTCCAGAGAGCTGCTGTACAACACTCTGCCTATAGTTAACAATACTGTATTGTACTATTAAAAAGGGGTTAAGAGGGCTCTTTCCGCATGTTAAGTGTTCTTTCCACAATAAAAAAAAAAAAAGAATAAAGACACAGCATTTGCCACTGTGGCATAGTTTTGGTTTTTTTAAATGTAGTCTTTCTTTCAATGAAACAGGTCTTTTTCTTTGCTTTGGAGTGGGGAGATGAAAGGCATCCTTTTTGAAGATTCTTCAGGTGAAGAGAAAAATGTGACATTGCTCTTGGAGGAATGGCTATAGATCCACAAAAGTAAAAAGTAAAACTTAAGATGTTACTTGAAAAGGCAAATATTAGATCCCTGAAATTTGGAGGTGTTGACAGAAGACTGTCAACTGTGTTCCTAAAAGTCATTTGTTGCCCTAAGTGCTTGGGGTTTTTCCCAGCTGTTCTCCCCGGATGCCCAGAGGTGAATGCATTTCCTGTGCCCAGGACAGGAAGGCCTGCCTTGCTAGTGACTGCCTTCCCCAGCAGGGGAGATGGGATTGGTGCTTAAGAGAGTGTTTAATTCTAGTTGGAAGCGAGCTTTGAGAAGGAACAAGTAGATGTGTGCCATGTCCTTCACAGTATTAGGTGTTGGGATCGAGACAAAGCAAAATAAAACATGGCCCTGGACCCAAGGTGTACATGAGACATCAAGCACAATTCTTAGTGCTGTTGGGAACCAGAGGAAGCTAATGTCAGGCTCAAAGAGCTCAAAATCTAATTGGCAAGTCATGTAGGATTCTGTTTTTCTCACTGATTTTGCAAGCGACAGAAAATAACTCATGCTGGCTCAATCACGAAGAGACTTACTGACCTATGTGTAAAGAATTTCAGGAGTAGTTTGGTCTAGAGGCTCCAAGAATTTACCTGGACCTGATTCTTTCTTTATATCTCAACTCCACTTTCTTCATGTTTGCTTCATCTTCGCCCTTGTGCTAGTAAGATGGCCTCAATAGTCTCCGTCCTACATTTTTCACCTTTGAGTCCAGTCGGAAAGTGTCTTCCCTTAATGAGTAAAAGTCTTGGGCCTGTCATTGATCTGTGTTGCACTGTGTGCCTGTCCCTGAAGCAGTCACCATATACAGGGGAACGGAAAGTGCTCATTTCTTGGGCACAGGTCACATGTTCCACTCCTGGAAATGGGCTGGGAGTCAGAGAGAGCATGGTGCCAGAGGAGCTGAATAGATGCCGACAGCAAGAACAGCTGGTGTCCATTGCAGGGAGGATAAGAGAAAAAACCCAGGAGAAAAAAATGACATCAAACAGTGAGAGGGTGATTATATAATTATTTCATTAAATGTGCTATAGGAGTTGAGAGAAGGACATAAGCAAAGATGAGAGTCATTGAGGTATTAAAGCTTCATAGAGCAGATGAATATGAAGGTGGCCTTTAAGGATGGAGAGGATTTTGGGTTTGACTCTCCCAAGAGGCTAATGAGGCTGATGACAGTGAAGTTTATGTTGTCTGAACTGAAGGGTCCACTCCAGCCCTTCATGGTTCTTCAGTGGAACAGTGCAGTGCTCGTAGACCCAGCCCTTAGCCTGGTGCAGAACCGAGAAACTATTCTCGACCTGAACAAATCCTGGCTGTGATGAAATACCAGGGTCCAGTTCAACAACATTAAAAAAGCAAAGATGAATTATGGTACAGAGGCATGTTTGAGTAATTTCTAGCCATTTAATCATGTTTTCATAAATAGTTATTGAGCACCTACTCATTAAGGTATTTTGAAGAATGCTTAAGTGGGAAAAGCCAGGCTACGGGATGGTTACTGTATAAGCTACTAAGAACCCAAAAGCCTCAAAGGAAACACACCAAAATGATATGTGGTTGCCTCTGTTCTTTAGACGTAACTGTATTTTCAAAACAAAATTTTAAAAAACACACAGCTGTGAACTGGCTAAATAAAAGCATCTGAAACATGGGACATCAGGCTTCAGCAAAAGGCAGGACATGAAACACCAGTTCTGAGAGTCACAGCAGCAGCCAGAGACAGAGGCCTTCAACTCCTGCAAAGGGCTTCGGCCCAGAAGATGTCCACGTCGCAGACACAGGAGGGGTGATGGTGGCACTTTCCACGTTGCGTAGCTCATTGGTTTAAGATTTCACCTTTTCTGCCCAGTGGGGTGTGGCTCAGCAGTTGAATGTCGACCCAGGAACCAAGAGTTCACCAGTTCAATTCCCTGTCAGGGCACATGCCCAGGTTGGGGGTTCAATCCCCAGTAGGAGGCGTGCAGGAGGCAGCTTATCAATGATTCTTATCATTGATGTTTCTATTTCTCCCTCTCTGAAATCAATAAAAATATATTTTGCAAAAAGAATTATAGATTAAAAGAAAAGACTCACCTGTTCTTAGAAAGCTACAGAACTCTGCCTGCTTGGGGTTGGGTCAGATCATCATTCTTACACCAAGTGGTCCAGGACCTCTGTCAACTTCTCTTGCATGCACCCCATCACCTCCTTCTCATGAGACACTATTTCCTTTGTTCACTCACTTCTTTCCCCTGCATTTTCCTCTATCGAAACTCCAGGCCCCGTGTTTACCATAGCTTTTCTCTTGGTCCTTCTTTAGTTTGAAATTTCACAGACATAACCTCTCAGTTTTCGAAGCACTGACATATCTCATCTGACACCTTGTGGTGTAGCGGATGAGGTTATAACCCCTAGTTCAGGGAGCCAGGAGAGGGTTCAGAGGTATTGACTCACCTGGAATGACATCACTAGGCCTCGTGGCTGCAGAGCAGTTTGCTTTCTGTGGCACTTGGTTGCCCCAGACATTAGAGGGCTGGACCCTGCCCAGCAGTGGGACCGGGTCCTTCTGGGAATTACACAGATGACCGACCACCCTTGCATTTTTTAAAACTTACCTTCCTTTGAAAACTTTGCTTCTCAGAGACAACTAAGCTAACACTGTTCAGTCTAGTTAACCACCTTCCCTCCCACCTCCTTTTTAAAATTCTGATATCTATGTTCATAGATGTAGTTATTAATAGGATTCTCTAATTTATAATCTTTCTATACGTGGTGATTTGAATCGAGTGTCAGTTGTAAGTACCTGTGTTTCTCCTTCTGTTTTCTCTCCTCACGTGGGAAATTCTTGGAAAGTGAGCTGTGTTTCCCATTTCCGTAGTAGTTGACTTTTCTCCTGGGGGAAGTTCCGTAGTGCTGAGTGATTGCCCGGCTGACCTGGAGGAAACAGAATCATTCATCCTTCAGGAATGGTTTCATAGCATTTCTGGAAGTAATTATGAGATTAAATTTTCCCGAGAAATTTACTGAAACAACTGTTTTCCAAAATTAAATTGGAAATATGAATGGCCTTGGGCATCTGTACCAGCGGAAAGTCATTTACCATCCCGGAACCCGCAGGCACGGGGGCTCCTTTCTTCCACAGCATTAAACTGGTGCCTGCAGCAAGCAGGGACACAGCTACATTCATCAAAAACCAGCTACAGCTGTTCGGTCTTGGCATTCACACTGACCTACAGCTTGCCGGTTATTCAGATTGCAGACCTTTACCTCGCCTCCACTCACCTTCGGAGTGTTGAATTGAGGGTGCGTTATGGAAACCCCCTGAGGGCCATCTCACCCCATGATTCTTTAAGCCCCGAAGAGGCTGTGTAGCTGCACCTCTGTGTATCTGCTGAGCTGAGTCAGAAAGATGCAGATGAGTGGATGGAGGCTGTTAGCCGATGATACTAACAGTTCACTTCCCCGGTGAAACTGGCCTGTGCAGAGAAGATGAGGATTTAAAAACTTGAGAGTAAGTTTGTTTGTTTTTTTATCAGCTCGGGTTCTTAGGGGCTCCCTTAACGTGACTGGGTGGGGAGGACAGGGTAGATGCTTTGCAAAAGGGATCACTTCACAAAATAGCACATTTCAGTGGTTTATAAGATATATGCTAAAGAGGATGGTTTAACATTGTCATGTATGTAGGTTATAAATGTGCTCATGAATATTAAGTGGTCATTCAACTCATATGGGGCACTGTATCAGTCAGGGTTCAATTACAGAAAACAAAAGCTACTGGAGCTGATTTACATAATAAGGAATTAATGTATCAGTGGGTAATACGAATGGCTTGAAGAATCTTTGCAAACACTACAGATGCAGTTCTAGGTTGACCTGGAAGGTGGCGTTGTGATGTTAGCCAGATGGCCACTGCTGAGGAAGTTTGAGAAATGTAATTTTAGACCCCCCAGGCTCAGCAGTACAGGAAGGAGGCAGTAAGGGGGAATGAATGCTCCCTGGCTCTCTGCTCCCCTGTGCTTGTCACTGAGCTGACTCCAGGGGAGCACCAAGCACAGCCGTCCTGGTCAGCTCTCATGGGGTTTGCTGTCCACACTAAACGCATCACACACATAGCAATAATGACAATCGCGATGAAGCTGAAAAGGACAAGTACATGATGCTTAGAAATAAATAACAGGGAGACTTATTCTAAACTGGGATGGTTGGCGGGGTGCTAGGAAGGCCTCTTAAGGAAGATGAGGCATTTAAATGGAGGCTTGCAGGTGGGGTGGGGGTTGCAGGTGAAGCAGGAGGCGGGGATAAGAGAATTCCCCGCAAAGGAAGCACAGGTGAGGCCTGAGGCTCACTGAAGAAGGAGAGGAGGTCAGTGTGAGAAAGTGAGAGGTGATGAGCTGCAGATTGGGTTGGGTCCGATCAGGGCTTTGAGGTCACAAGAAGGATTTCCCCTAAAAGCAATCAGAAGTCATCTTTTGAGTATAAAGGGGAAGCAGATGAGTGTGTTTAATGGTCTCAGCAGCTGCAGTTTGGAGAGTGGCCTGAAGGAGCGAGGGGGTGAAAGCAGGGGACAGTGGGCCCTGGATAGGCCAGTTGAGGTGTGGGTGGCCGTGGAGAGGGTGAGAGACAGGTCTGGACACATACTTGGGGGATGGGCTCCAAGACTCGGGGGTGGGAGTAAGAGTGACAGAGTGAAGAGCACAGTTTCCTGGTTTCTGGCATGATTAGCTGGATAGAGAGTGCTCCATGGAGATGCAGAGAGGCATGGGATGGAGAGTCTGGAGTCAGAGGAAGGTTTGAGCTGCGGTTACGACCCGGGAGCCATCACATCTAGATGAGATGTGCAGCCATGCAGTGGAAGAGGGGGGCTTGGGAGAGGGCCAGGCCCTGGCGACTCTGATAGGTAGAGGGCCGCTGGAGCAGGGCCAGCCAGTAAAAGGAAAATGAAAAATTCAAGTAAAATCTGCATGTTTCCAAAAAGAGGAAACTTCCCATCAAGGTTAGTGGGGAATATTTTTATTTTTGAAAATAGGCCACTTCTAAACACTCTCTCCATTAGCTGTTTTCATTATATTGATTTCTCTATTTACTGTCTCGACATGTCATGTGTGGTACCTAAATGACAAGCTATACTTTTGAGGCCAGAAATCCAGATTATCAACAAAACCTAGGTAAAATCTGACCACATTTATGTAATGCTATTAGAGGGTGCCCTGGAGTTTTAGTTAAGTATGTGGGACAAATGTTATTTGCATTTGATAGCTGAGAAAACTGGAGCCAAAAACCAGGCAGTGATTTGATAGCAAAGCATGTACACCCACTAATACGTTCCTTCATGGGATTGTCAGGTCACTTGTCACCTAAGGGCAGAGGACAGGTTACTTTAATGGGGGAAAAATTGGGGGCACATTTTGGCAGCTTGTTGGTTGAACAAATGTTTATTGAACCAAATCTCGTGGGTGGGCGCTGAGGTGAAAATGAGCCTGTGTCCCCAATGAGCGTATAGACTAGTGGAGGACAGAGGAGGGATAAGAACAGATGACATGTTAACTGGGTCTGTGGGTACTCTCGCCTGTCTCCTACAGCAGACAGGGGACCTTCTGTATGAATAACCATATGGGAAATACAGAATAGAAGGAAGGCTGGTGGTAGTTTGCTGAAGAATAAATCGACTCGAGCATTTTGCCGAGGCCAGCCTTCCTCACGCCCTGTGCCTGCACCATGGGGTCTGCTGTGGTCAGGTTTTGTTAATTCGTCTATTACCTCAGGCAGCCATGGCCCCGGTTCCTGGTATTACTACCGCTCATGCATGTTCACACTCCAGAGGGGAGTAGGTCAGTGTTCTCGGGTTAACCATTAACCCGTGCACATTCTATATGGTCCCTTCCTTGCTTTCAAATTTCTTGCTTCCTTGTATGTGTAGTGTCACCTGTCTAGTCACTTTGTCAACTCCTGGAGGAAGGGAGCATGTTTCATCGTAATACTGAGGCCAGACGTGTTTCATGTTACTGGATGCTACATAGCATTTACTTAGAAAGAAGTGGCAATTTGACATGTATTTTGGCCCACAGTGTTCTCTCACATTCAACAGGAACTCCAGTCACTCTGCCCTTTTTACATGGGAGGTGATTCATTTGATAGCCAAGTTAAAAGGTGAAGTTTTTTTTTAAAATAGAAAAATTATAGTCAAAGGAGAAAGAAACTTAGAGATATTATAGACCCATCCGCTAGTGGGATACGGGAAAATGTTAAATAATTCATAAGTTGCTTGGTAACTGGTGAATAAATGCATGATGGAAGTTCAGAATTTGCCAAAGCCGTCTGGAGAATCCATTAAACAAATGCACATACAATCTTACAGTATCTGCAAGAATTTCTGGAGAAATTTTTATTCTGAAAAATTGAATGACATGTAGCTACTAAATTCCAATTAGAACTGTGAATGAAAATATTCCAGTGCCTGCATTAGTGAGTTGTTTTTATCAGGGCTGTCTGACTTGTAAAATTGAGATTTTGAGGGAAGTCAGGGGATTAATTCTTGAAGGTAAGATACTGATTTGTGCTTATTGCCCTCAAGCAAATTCTTTGGGCTGCGTTCAGATGATCACAAAAACATCTCCCTTTCTTATTTCAGGGATATAAGTAGTCTCCAGCCTTTGTTGGCCAAATTGATCTCTCAGACATGTGGTCTGGCAAAGCCCTTCTTGCTTGTTAGGCTTGGAGTATGTTTTGAATAATTACACATTTAATTGTATTTGTTGCCTTGAAGCATGTGGAGAAAATGTGCCTGTTTCAGACCACAAAACAAGGGAATATTATTATGTTTGATTGTGTTTAATCAGTTTTCTGTTCTTTCTGGAGATAAGCTGTCTTAAAAAAGATCAAGTGTTTCAGGGTTCCTCCCATAAAATCAGAGAGATGTGGGAAATGACAGGAAATAATTAAATATTAATGAGTGTTTTTCAGTCTAAGGAAAAATACTTAGAAGAGGCAGAAAACTCATTGTCTGGAACAGGGTTAAAGATTTTCAGATATTCATAAAAATTTGACTAAGAGGAATAATGAAAAGAAGCTGTTCCATGGAATAAATTTCCTTTACATAACATTTCCTCTTCCTTGATGCAGTAATAAGCTGGGGGCCATTTAAGGCTAGCTAACAGAATATTAACAGAATGGCTGCATTATGCAGATTTGCAGAATTCACTGCCACCTCTTTTTAAATGAGTGGTAGTATTTTAGTTGCCTGAATACTTTCTATACATAATGTCACTCATTCTATGGTACGTATTTTTTACTTTTATTTTTCTACTATATTCTAGGATACAACATTTGCAGGAATAGAGAGAGAAAACAATGCATATAAACACCCTGGATAGTCTGTTAAATGTCCTCCAGAGGCCCAGAGAGTGGAAGGAGGATCAGTCTGGGCTGGAATATTCCAGGATGGCTCTGAGGAGGAAAGAGATAAAATTTGAACAACCTAAAGGATGGGTAGATGTAGGAAGGGATTCAGGAGGGGTTTTAGATAATACATCTGAGATGTTCTTTTAATATTTTATTTTTATCTTCTAAATGCTTTTCTTGGGACATAATTCTTGTATCTTTTCACACATTGTTTTTGTTTTGTTGTTCTCAGCGCTCTGCTTCCAGGGCCAAGACTGAATCCTCCTGCAGGTTCCTGGAGATTTTATTGGCTAAAATCCTAAACAGTCACCTTGCATATACATATTGTCAGTAGCATATTTTCCTTGGGTCATTGACTGTGGCTTAACTTGCCACCTGAAGTCTCCATGATCCTGTCCTCTGTGGCCTTTCAGGGACAACTCCCTTGTTACTTGGGACAAAGGTGAGGTGGCCAGTTGTGGGAAGAAGTGTTCCCTGGCATCCATCTCACCAGTCCCTTTGTTTTTTCCATGCAGTTGAAGGCACACTGAATTATTGTCATTTTCTGTTATTGTCTCCCAGGTTCTATGGACCAGATGGGTCTCAGATGGGCTTTAAGATGGGAGGAGTTTAGCCAGCAAATCCCAGGAGTGCATGTTTGTCTGTCACTCCTGCCTCCGAATGTTCCTTTCATTTTCTTATCTGTGTCCCTGTCTCTACCTCTGTCCCCAAGTCCTCCCACAAAATAATGACACATCTACGGTAAGACAAAGTAGGAAAACACCAACACACACCCACACACACACCCACACACACACACAGCATTTAGATGCCAAGGTATCTGGAAAGGCTTAGAATGTTATACCCCTTCCCTGTGAATATTTTCTATACATAATGTCACTCGTTATATGGTACCTATTTTTTTTCTTTTTACTTTTCTCAGTATATTCTAGGATACAGCATTTGCATGTGGGCAAACCTCCTCTTATTTGGCTCCTCAGAGCTCAGGAAATGGCGAGAAGAGCAATGATGCCAGGAGTGAGGAGGCCTGGTATTTCCTAGTAGGCTTTTGCTGCAGAGCAGTAAAGCCTCTTTTAGAAAGTGGTTCCAATCCTTGTTTGAAAAAACTTTGTAGTGTACGTAAACAATATTGTTTATTTATTTTAAGAAGAAAAACATCCGTGTGTCGGCTGAGTTTAGAGCTTAGTCAGCTTTCATCCTGCTTTTGTTTTTTTCTTCTGCTGATTCTTTTCTGTAAGAATAGTGGGAGCTCTGCTCAATCTATGTACAAAGAACACAGTAAGTAAAAAGAATATATCAGCCGGCTTCTCTCAAGAGTGATCTAACTAGATAATCTTTGTCTTTATTAGTGTGCTTGACACTTTGGCTCAGCGCTAGCTCTCCTACTCTGCAGGGGCGTATAAAGCAGAGCGCGCTCCTCACTGGAGATTCCGGAGGGACCACCTGGGCTCCCCACCCCTGCTTGGGTTCAAAAGGGGAGAAAAGGTATCCCTCATAAGTTAGAAACTCAGTGCATATACCGTAGCTGTTACTCTCTGGTAAACAGATGGCACTTTAAACAGTTATTCTCAGCAGAAGTAAGGTGGTCTTGATTTTTTGCCCTCTGAACTCATCTGCTTCCTGTCTCAAGGCTGCTTGTAGAAAAATGTGTGTACTTAAAACTGGTGGGGGCAGTGTTATGGTTTGGAGCATGTTTTCCTGGCATGATTTGGGCCCTTTAATTCGTGTGGATCAGCAAACCTAAGTATCGTTGCTGATCAAGTTCATCCTATCATGTTGATGGCGTATCCCAATAGAGATGGCTTCTTCCAACAAGACAATGTGCCATGCCATGGTGCTCGTATTGTGCAGGAGTGGTTTCAAGAACATGAGGGAGACTGTACCTTGCTTAGGTGGCCCCCACAATCACCATATCTCAATCCAATTGAGCATCTGTGGGACGAAGTTAAAAGAGCCATCAGGCAGCTGGTTCCACAACCATCAAATCTCACAGAACTGGACAGTGCTATTCATCAGACATGGTGTCAGGTTCCTCGCATCACCTTACAACATCTCGTGGAGTCAATGCCAAGAAGAATCGCCACAGTATTGAAGGCAAAAGGTGGCCCAACGAAGTACTGATGGGGTGGTCATAATAATCTGGCCACTCAGTGTATGTCCAATCTTTTTCTTGGTTTTTAGAACTTTGCATTTTTTTGCTTTATAATTTCCCCTAGATCTCAATATCCCCTAGATAATTTCCTTGCTATATGTTTATATAGAACTAGAGGCTCGGTGCATGAAATTTGTGCACTGGGGGTGGGGTACCTCAGCCCAGCCTGTGCCCTCTCGCAGTCCGGGACCCCTCAGACATCCCACTTGCAGTCTGGGGCTCTTGCAGTCTGGGACCCCTTGTTCCTTACCACCCGCCTGCAGCAGAGGTGGGAGAGGCTCCCGCCACCGCAGCTGCGCTCACCCGCTGTGAGCCCGGCTTCTGGCTGAGTGGAGCTCCCCCTATGGGAGTGCACTGACCACCAGGGGGCAACTCCTGGGTTGAGTGTCTGCCCCCTGGTGGTCAGTGCGCATCATAGTGACCAGTTGTTCTGCTGTTCAGTCGATTTGCATAGTAGGGTTTTATTATATAGGATATTAAATATTATTCTCTTCCATCAAACTGCAACTGCTTCTCTCGTTCACTTGCACGTTGTATTCAATTTGCATTAGGAAATACAAAACTGAGCCATGTTTAAGCAACTCTGTGTCAATCACTTGAGTCTAGATTCCATTTTTTCCAAAGGATGAGCAGCTAAATAATTGGATCTAGCAAGGAGCTTGACTATTAGGATATACCAGCTCCTTTTTTTGTCTTTTTCAATAGAACTTCATGAAGAGGGCAGGCAAATCCTGGAGGGCAGTGGCCAGGTCACTGGGAGCCCCACCTTTTACACAGTGTCAGCATAATCCACTCCCTGGAGCCTTTGTTGGGCAGTGGATCTGGGCAGGCTAGCTGATTCTGCTGCTCCTTAAACTCTTTCATGTAATACATCATTCCCATGGAAAATGTATTTACCTTGTATTAGTAAACAGGCTGATGCAGCTAAGATGTCTCATTTCTTACGCCGCCCCGCCCCATAACTGGGAGTCCTTTTCTGTAGAAAAACATTGATTGTTGCTAAGGTTTCTTTTGGTTCTAAAATACCTGATGCTATGAAGGGAGATACTGGAGGACTGACTTTCCCAGATGTAATTCTGTAACCATTCTCCCGTGATTTATGAGTCTTTATTATGCTAAGCTAAACAAACATTTTCTTTCAATATTCTAGAGCTAATAAAAATCCAGTGAGCTTCATGTAAAGGATTGTGTTTTAATAAAAGTGGTAATTCAAAACACCTGTTTAACGCTGGCTTTCATTCTAATCAAGGCTCTGTTAATCCTTTGCTTGAGACATCCTGATTTTCCCTTTGCATTTTCTTTTTTAAAAAATGACACACCCATTTGATTGAAATTTGATTCCTCTTAGTAAAACTGCCAATTTTAATTAAGTTTGAAAATTGAAATACGCCTGGGAGTTGGATGAAATTCAATATAATAATTTCCTTTACGTGTTCTGAGGAAGGGATTGTAAATTTGTGTAGATGAAGACATACATGTTCCTTCTTCTGTAAATGAAATACAACTTTTTAGTTTTGTTGGTGTTCATAAAAAATGCTTTTATGCCGATTGAAGGGAAGAGGTCTCTAAAAAAGATGTTCAATTTCAAGCTATGGCTACTTCTTTTTATTAGCTTTAGCAACTAGTCCATTGTGGGGTTTTAATTTGGAAAATTAGAGGCATTTTGTGTTATGAAAAATTGTGCTTTAATTTTAAAAAAATTTTAGAGGGGATTATTCTTCTGGGGTGTGTATGCTCAGTGTTTTCACCAGTTTATATTCTTGGGTGTATCATCCACTTTTTCCCTCTAATCATTTCCAAGTCAATTTGGACCTCATAAAAGTTCAGGATGTACGTACATTATTTTTTTTAAAGCTCTTAATCCTGACTCTGGAATGGAGAAATCAAGAGAAATAAATTTATTTTGTGTATCTCAACTAATTAAAATGTTATTTTTTAAAACTTCCTTTGATATCTCCTCTGTATAAAGATCAGCAGGGAACCTAGAGAAGGTTTTCGGCAAGCTGAGCTCTGGTTTCTGTGAGCACTTTTTGGTTTGCTTACTTTCATGAGAAAGATTGACAGTTATCTAAATGTGTATCAGGTATTCATTCTTGTCTTCAATGGATTATCTGTATTGGCCTTTTATTGACAAATGTACATGCTTTACATTTTTTTCTTTGATGTCTTTGATTTGGTGGATGCCCTGCATTGAGGATTTCCCCCCTTCTCCTGACTGTGTATTTGACCATGAGTAATTGTTTTTCCTATCAGTATTATCAAAGTAATTTGATTTTGCTGCCACAGTTGAAAATAATGCTTCAGGCTCTTGCCTCAGGAATATACCTTCCAGCTTAGTCACAGCACACCCTCAGGGTAGTATTAACAAACATGTTTTTACTTACTTTTAAACAAGTGCTGGAGTTCTGTGAAGATTAAAGAATGTGGATAGTTAGGAGAAAGACAGGTGTACTACTTCTAATCTTTTAGAAAAACTATAATAACCATTTCAGGGCACCGCGATTTTTAGACTTCCTTCACTGAACTTCCGTGTCTGGCAGAATTTTTTAAAACAAAAGCAATAATAATAATAATCAGAATTTTTTTGTGATTGAACATAGAATAACATTATAAAGTGGGGTTTTTCCCCCTTTCCTTTAAATAATTGATCCCTGTTCACTAGGCAAATGGTAAGAGACAATTTCTAGATAAAATGTTTATTTTGAAAAATGTTTTGTGAGATCAAGAGAAGCAAAAAACAAGGGAAGGAAGTGTAAGTAAACCAAAATTCCCAAAGAGGTGCTGAAAGGAGAGACTTTATTCAGGTGAAACAGTTTGGAAACCTCTGAAATACAGCACCAGCAGAAACTGAAAGTGCACTGCACCTAGACAAAGGGAGGCTGCTTTTTATAGAGAAAGTTCCCAGTTGGTCCAATATTATGCAAATAAGGTTTCCAGATTCTTACAGCTCTAATTGGTTTGAATCATGCAGTTCTCATTGGTTGGTATTGTGCTTGTTTGTTTTTTATATGTGTAGTAGAGGCGTGGTGCATGAAAATTCATGCAGTCTGGGGGGGTCCCTCAGCCCAGCCTGCGCCCTCTCACAGTTCGGGAACCCTTGGGTGATGTCTGACTGATGGCTTAGGCCCACTCCCCAGGGAGCGGGCCTAAGCTGGCAGTCAGACATCCCTCTGGCAGCCCGGGAGCCCTCGGGGGATGCCCAATCAACTGGTTAGGCCCGCCTAAGCCGTTAGACGTCCTTAGCGCTGCCGTGGAAAGGCTCCCGCCACTGCCGCTGTGCTGGCCAGCCATGAGCTGGCTTCTGGCTAAGTGGTGCTCCCCCTGTGGAAGCACACTGACCACCAGGAGGCATTTCTTGCATTGAGTGTCTGCCCCCTGGTGGTCAGTGCACATCATAGCAACCGGTCGTTCCTGGTCGTTTTGCTGTTAGGGTCAATTTGCATATTATCCTTTTTTTTATATAGGATTTTATTGATTTCTGAGAGGAAGGGAGAGGGAGAGAGAGATAGAAACATCAATGATGAGAGAGAATCATTGACCAGCTGCCTCCTGTACGCCCCCTACTGGGGAATATATGCCCCGACTGGGAATCGAACTTCCACCTCCTGGTTTATAGGTCAACGCTCAACCACTGAGCCATGCCAGCTGGGCAGTATGATGGCTTTTAATGTCCCAACCCCTAATTTTATATCATACAGGGGTGCTTTTTAAAATCACCTAAAACCTAATTTTAATTATGTTCATTTATTCTTACAATGGAAGAATATGGAAAGAAGATGAATGAAACCTGCTTCAAAATGCAGGGTATTATTCAAAGTGCAGGTTTCCTGGAGCCCCATTGGAGATCATTACTGCACATTTCAGTGTAGGGCCTTGGTCCCAGGGACTGTTCATGAGGAGAGTGATGAGAGAATAGCCCACCAAATTGCAGAATGCTGGGTCTCCAAAGGGCAAAGCTTCCAGAGATGAAACATCTGTTAGAAAGTGCACTTGTGAGACCCTGTCTTCCGTGGTGAACCAACGCTGTACATCCTGAGGCTTGATGTGCATCAAGGCTCAATGTTGAATGAATATGTTTTTGTGGGGTTCTGTGGTAGCATGCTCTTTGTTCCGACAGCCCCTTTGGTGGTGATGGCCTCAATTCTGGTCTTGTTTCAGCAGCATGGCTACTGGACCTTGGAGCCAGTGCAGGTCATGCTGCTCACCTTGCTCTGTGTTGCTTCTTTGAATACCAGCTGGACTTTTCATCCAACCATTGAGCCTGACTGCACAAAGAAGAGACCATGTACCCCATGAGTACTAGGGCATGAAAAGGCCTGCTCTCCTGTGGACAGCGAGTCTGTGAACAGAATCTACACAGGCTAAATTAGGCAGAATGTGTGGTTATGACTGGGCAGGTTTGTTCAGCCAAGAGCACATCATGCTGAGTCGTAGCAGCTCTGGATTCTGGTTTTGCTGCTAAAAGTGTTAGAATCATCGAAGGAGGAATGCCTGAGGCCAAAGTGGGAAGGGATTATAAATTTATTAGGTCATCTGGAGACCAGCTGGGCTGAGCCCCCAAATGGCACCAGCACCCAGTGACGCGGAGTCAGAAATTTTAAAGGACTCCAGGCGGATTTTTTCAGCAGGGAACTCTCTGGGAGCGTTAGATCCTGGGCAAGTCCAGAGGGGAAATGGGTTTAGCAAGCGGAATGTGGTCTTAGCAAATGGAATGTGGTCTAAGTGAAAGGTAATATCAGTTGTGAAGTGGTCTAAAGGTCAGTTCCCAAGGGAGGGGGTATTCGATTCAATTATTTGATCAGACCTAACAAAAATTAAGTAATTCATGGTGCTTTAGGAATGAGTCACTTCTTTGGTTTTAATTTGCTCATCTTTTGGTCATTTCTAGGTCCTTTCTGCTCTTAGATTCTGAAATCTGTATTTGTAGATGATTATGAATGGAATCAACAGGTGAGAATATGGCAGTTTAAAAAGAGATGTCTGTAAAAGATGGTTAGTTAGCACCAGTGGAACCAATCCAGGTTTCCAATCGTGAGGCCATTTTTAATCTACTGTGGATGGATGGATGGATGGATGGATGGATGGATGGATGGATGGATGGATAGGTAGGCAGGTAGATAGATAGATAGATAGATAGATAGATAGATAGATAGATAGATAGATAGATATTCTTCCATTCTAAATCTAAAACTTCTTCCACATCTCCCCACATATATGTGCTTTGCCTCCACCTTTAAAATATTCTGCAGTAGAGTTATTATTGTACAATAAACACCCCACGACTTAAGTGGCTTAAAAACAACTCTTTATTTGCTCATGATTCTGCAATTTGGAAGTAGGCTCTTGAGCAGTTCTTCTGGTCTCTCTCACATGGCTGCAGTCACCTGCTGACACCCTGATGGCCCCCCTCAAGTGTCTAGTGTCCAGCTGAGGCTGTCACAGCAGCAGCCTCCCAGAAGGGCAAGCCCAAGGCACAGGCACTTATCTGGCTTGTGATGTTCCATGGCCAGGACAAGCCTCATGGCAAAGTCCAGAGTCAATGGATATGGGGAGATGTGATTCACTGGGGACCATTCATGTGCAGTCTACCACCTGTTTATACCCCGAACTTGTATTCCGGAAGTCCGTATTCCCGATCCTAGATTGTAAACATAAGCAACATTTCAGTTTTTGCTTAACAGTGTATGTCCTGCCATGGAAGGGCTTGGGGCACAAGAAATTATTTGTGATGATAGAAGTAATTGTCTATACTTCCTGAGTGTGATCCAGAGGGAGTGTTGCCTGTTCCCGTCTGGTTCTTCTAAATACTCTTTTTCAGGCTCCTTTGCCACGTCTTCTTTGTGAAGATTCTGGCCATTTTCTGTTTTTATCTGAATGAATGCCTTAGCGACATTATCAATTCTGCATCTCTTCTTAAAGCTTTAATTAGTATCTCTTTTGCAGATGACTTCTGAATATTTTTGGCCTCAGAACCACACGTGTTAGATATCTTCATATGAATAATCTGCACACCCAAAATAATTCATCTTCTACATACCCTAAATTTACTTCTCTTTCTGTATTTCCTGCTTTCGGTATTGGCTTCACTGTTCTAGTTTCAAAGGCTCAAAACCTTTTGTGCATTCTTAGCCCCTCCTTTCCCCCTTCCTCTGCCCTTCCTCTCCTGTGTCCCAGCCACTACATCTGTGCCTTGGCTCATTGCCCAGGGCCTGCCCTGTGATTCCTGGCCTCCAGGCTTCATTCTTACTCCAAATTACATTCCACAAAGTGGGGAGCTAAATCCTTAGACTGTCCTCGTTTTGTAACTCCCAGGCTCAGAACCTTCCTTGACTCCTTCCTGCCCACAGAGCAGAAACCAGCCTTCTCCGCCTGACCTGGGAAGTTCTGTCAGTTTGGTCCCTTGAAGTCCTTCACTGTCTTTTCCGTGTTGGTGACACGCTCCCTTCTCCAAACCTGAGTCCTTTCCCTCCTTCAAGAGCTGACGCCAGTATTTCCTCCGGCAAACTCAATGAGTGACAGTCTCTTCCTGTTACAGCATTTTATGCCGCTGACACTTTTTTTAAAAATTGGATAGACTATATTTTAGAGAAGTTTTAGGTTCACAACAAAATTAAGGGAAAAGTGCAGAGTTCCCACATATCCCAGCCTCCCCCAGCATCAGCCTACTGCACCAGGAGGTGCATTTGTTACAGTCCTTGAATCGACATGGACACCTCATTGCCAGCCCGAGTTCATAGCTTGCATTGGGGTTCACTCTGTGTTGTACATTTTATGGGCTTAGTCAAATGTATAATAACATGTGCACCATTATAGAACCACACATGGTGTTTTCACTGCCTTAAAATTTATCTGAGCTCCATGTATTCATCCCTCTCTCCCCCCAAAGCTGCTCATACTTTTCACTCATCTCACACGTGTCTGTTTCTGTCGCTTGGTTTTGAACACCCCTCATCCTAGCCTCCCTTCCATACATAGTTCTCTAAAAAATGTGAATATATAGATTACATCTTTATAATCTTAAGCAAAGAGCAGTAATTATCGCCTATGGATGGCCCAAGTTTTTCACAAATTGGAAATTTTGGGGGATACACCACCAGTTTAGAGGTTGCTTTTGTAAGAGAGCAATGGAACTTGATGGTTCAGGGAGATATTCTTCAGCTTGGGACAGGTCAGGAGTATTTGGGGAAATTAGAGGTGATTTTTACTATGTAATAGTTGTGTGCATGCCTTCCTAATCTATAGATTTTAAAAATCTATGCTTCCTAAAAACTTTCTACTCTGCTAAATTGAGAAACAGAGGTAGAGAATTAGGCCTTGGAGACGAAGATTTCAGTGAATCTCTCTTTAAAGCAATCTCCTTTTATAACGGAAATAACCACCTCTTAATTAGTTTTCCGAATTCGGACTTTTTAAAGATGCTATTGAACTACAATAAATAAGGAAGTAAATGTCAAACAGGTTAACAGTAATGCGTGCAGGATATGGAACTGCTGCAAAGAGCTGAACAAAAAAGTGTACAGACTTGTCAAGTTATTAAACAGCATTGTCAGCGAGGGTCTGAATGTTCCCTGGATCTGCAGGCACCAGGAGAACCAGTGTGAACAGGGAACAAGAAGCACTAGGGGAAAGGAAGGTGATGCACTGGAGGAAGACATTACAGTTTCTCAGAACAAAGGTGTGAGTTGTGCTTGTCTTAGATTTGCTGATGGCAGTGAAGGGAAACAGGCACACCACTTCCGGAACAAAACCCCGTGTTGGTGTTTGCTTCTCCCCGTCTTCACTGGCTGAGTCCTTCGGTCTGTGCTGTGACTGTGGGCAGACATTGTACAGGGACTCGGGTCGCATGGGCTCCACGGACTGTCAGCTGCTTTTCTCACCGTAGTCACAGGCTCATCAATGACTCTAATCCAAATAATCATATTTTGATTTAACCACATTCTGTTTTAAATGAAAGTCAGTAAACATTTACCAAGGGCCTAGTTTTGGAGCAGCAGGTGGGGATATTGATGACATGACAGTAAGGCATGCTCATCAAGTGGCAGGCGAGGTTGTAGACTCAGGTTGTCCTCACAGGGACCTCAGGGCACCTGGGCTTGAAACTACATTCCTGACACTGCATCTGAGGTGCCTTGAAAAGACTCACTCCCTTTGTCTACATGTGAACTCTCACTTCCTTACCCAGTGGCCCCCATACTGGGGCAAGGATTTGAGAAAACAAAACTACACTGACATGTTTCATATTTGTCATCTCCCTTCTTTAGTGATGAGTGTTATGAAGTGTTTTTCGCGCATAAAATTATGAACAGCTTTTTGGGTGTGGCATCAAGGAATGACAGTTAGGAAGGAATCAGCACCTACCATGCAGGACACCTTCTGAGAGAGGGAGAGAGAGAGAGAGAGAGAGAGAGAGAGAGAGAGAGAATGAGAGAGAATATGACCGAGAAAGAATGAGGGAGAATGCACTGAGCCACACCAGGCAGGGAGATAACATTCATTTTAACCTCCTTTTATTAGTAAATGAGGCAAAGCTGGAATCTTTTCAGGAGGAATTTTTACTGTGGGTGTCTGGGTAAAATGAAAAGAGCAAAAAGTTTCAGACTCTTAAATAGAACAGATAGAGTATATTTTATTCAGAGCCTTTGTGTTTGTTTTATTCAGTTGCCATCTACCCTGAAGCAGTTTTCCTCTGGTTACTTTAAGTAATTAAACAGGTGTTTTGTTTTTTTTCTTTTTAAACTTTATGCCCTTTTTATTTATTTATGTGTATATAAGATAAGGCATTTGAGTGCTGTGGCCGAGAGCCCAGGTTCTGGAGTTGCACAGACCAGGTGATCAGATCAGACCTAATAGTGAAGAGGTTGTCGTGACCTTAAGCCAGTCACTTAATTGCTCTTAGCTCCCGTGTGCTTATCTGTAAAGGGGCGGGAGTATAATAGTCCTATCTCTTTCACACTGTTGTTAAGATGATGACATAGAAAGACGATAAAGCAGTTCGCAGATACCAGACACGTGGTGAGCCCTAAGTAAATGTTCGCCTTGAGGAAGGATGTGGTGTTCCTGTTAATTTTTAGAAATGATGAATGCTGAGGATGGGAGGGTGCTGCACAAAAAGAAAACCAAAGAACATAAAACAAAAATGAAAACTACTTTCCAAAGTCAAGCTTCTTTTTTCCCTTCTTATCCTTGTGTTACTTGATACTGTAACACAATTAAGAATATTCAATGTCCTATTCCCCTTACCTTTTCACCATAATTTTTATTTAAAAAAAATAAGCCTGAAGGACTTCTTTATTCCCTTATTCATTCAACACTGAGCTGGTTGCTTGGCATGTAAGTGCATATTTTACCCGTGAGCAACGTGCTTCTTGTTCGGCGAGTAGAACAGATAATACGCTTATCCCAATGGGATATGAGAGAAATGTTCCAGTTAATACCATGTAAGATGCATATGTGGCATAAGAACTGAAAATTGAGGTAAGACCAGTTGTTGATTTCAGTAAGCAGGTGCAGACTATTAGAGACACAAAGGTGGAGGTACTAGCCTAAAAGCACAGTCGGTATTAATGCTTTTTTTAAAACTTTTCATTTTGAGATAATTTCAGACATATAAAAATGAGGCAAAAAATAGTACAAAGAATTCCCATATGCCCTTCCTCCAGATGTTAACATTTTACATAATCAAGAGTAGTACCACTAATGAAGATCAGAAAATTAATACAATATTGTTATGTAAACGACAGATCTTAGTCACATTTCCCCGGTTGTCTCATTGTTGTGTCCTCTCTGGTCCAGGATCACGAGCTGCATTTGGTTGTCCTGACTCCTTATCTCCTCTAACCCGGAGGAGTTCCAACGTGTCTCTTTGGATCTCTAGACATTTGATGAAGGATATGGAGCAGTTATGTGGTAGAACGGATTTCCATTAGGGTTTATTTCCTAATGGTCTGGTTCAGATTCTGCAGTTTTCACCAGAATACTAGATTATTGATTTTTTCATTCATTTCAGTGGATCATATCAGAAGATGCATGATGTTGACTTAATCTCCTTACTGATGCTGTTAACTTTGCTCTCTTGGTTATAGTGGTATCAGCTTTCTCCATTGTAAAATGACTATTTTTCTCATTGTTCTCAATGAGTATTTTGTGGAGAGTTACCTGAAGACTATGTAAGCACCCTATTTCTCACTGTACATTTTCTCATTAATTTTAACATTCATTGACGATTCTTACCGGAAGCAGTTATTGCTGTAGTATTTGCCAGTTAGTGATTTTAAAATTTGTATCATTTCTTCTACACGTATTAGTTGGAATTCTACTGTAAAGAATAGCTTCTTGCTCTGGCCAGTGTGGCTCAGTTAGTTGGGCATCGTCCTGTGCATTGAAAGGTTGCTGGTTCAGTTCCCTGTCAGGGCACATGCCCGGATTGAGCTTGATCCCCAGTAGAGGTTGGGTAGGATGCAGTCAGTCAATGTTCTGCTCTCACATCAATGTTTCTCTCTCTCTCTCTCTCTCTCTCTCTCTCTCTCAAACCAATAATTTTTTTTTCAAAATAAGGAATAGCTTCTCATCTTTCTCTTTATCTATCTATCTATCTTAGCATGAACTCATAGGTTCTTATTCTGTGGGTTACAGTCTATTATTATAGTTTACTAAAAGGTTATATAAGAATATTTGGAGGAGGGATTATTACTAAGCAAAGAAACTATTTATTGACTATCAATACCAGGTACATGTCATTAATGCAGTGGTATGCTATGGTCTGACTGTGCTGCTTTCTGGGCAGCGTATGTGACTTGACTTCTGACCCATGAGAGGTTGTCATCTTGGTTCCTATCAACCCCTGTCTCTATCTTATTATTTCCTCTTGTAATAATAATAATAATAATAATATGAAGAGAATTGATGTGTCAAACTGCCTGAGTCTCCTAGCTTAGTTGGGATGGGTGACAAAGGAAGATGAGAGGATTTTGAACCCAGATACATTGCAGTAATTGATAGATGAGTCAGACCTGAAATTTGCACATCCTGTCTGAGCTTTAGGTGGGTGTTGTGGTTCTTTAAACCAAGCTTCTATAACCTGAGGGTTTTTTTGTTGTTGCTGTTTTTGGGTTTTTTGCTATCCTGTGGCTCACTCTAACGTTTTGCTGATCATCTTACACTTGGTCATATCTAAAAACAGAACAAATACAACTGTTCTAGAAGCTGCTGACTTGGTGGACACACACTTACAGGTAAAGCAGTTTCCATTGCCAAATTTCCATTTCATATGTGATGAAGATCATTTTTATCCAGTTATATTCTTAACAGTCATTTGGTAATTCTGCACTTTAATACCTAAGTAGCAACATATATTCAGAATAGCCACCAAGTAGGCCATGGAAACAAGCTTTATGGCATCATAATATATAATAAACACCGCCAGTGCTCTCAGTGTTAGTGTTCTGCATCAGAGGTTTAGAGGAAAGAATAAACACATAACTAAACTGTTATCCGATAATTGGGGCACTGTAAGTCCTTGTTAAAATTAGCAAGTTGGGTCAAGGAAAAGGCATGGTATCGTTAACAGCTTCACGTTAAACAAAAAGGCAGTCTGTCCTATATGCTCTATTCATGCTGTGGCCTGTGGTTGGAAACCTATCTAGTGGGCAAGCTTTCTTAGTCAGGTGGACCCTGCTTACCAAGTACGGGGCATCACATAACAGTCTAGTCACCGGAAGGGTCTGTCTTAGTCTATGTGGGTTGCTACATCAGAATACCACAGACTGGGTGGCTTATAAACGGCTGTTCTGGAGGCTGGAGGTCCAAGATCAAGGTACCAGCACAGTCATGTTTTGCTGAGGGTCCTCTTCCTGCTTCATAGGTGGCGCCTTCTCTCCATGTCCTCATGTGGTAGAAGAGTCTAAGGATCTCTGGGGACACTACTGATCCCCGTTCATGAGCTCCACCCTTTTGCCCTAAGCACCTCCTAAAGACCTCACTGCTTAACATCGCCATCTTTGGGGTTTAAGATTTCAACATATGAATTTTGGGGGACATAAATATTCAGACTGTATAGCAACATCTAATACCTCTTCCTGTTTTCCCATCACTTAGTGAAGGTAAAATATCTTTTTTCTTAATCCCATTTTGAAAGAAATCTTAGGTTTTTCCCCTCAGTAGAATTTAGCACATTTATTGCTATTGTAATGACAAGCTCTGTTATCTTTGTTGTGAAGTAATACTTTCCATAAGAAGTGTATTTCCTCTAGAGCAGTGGTTCTCAACCTTCCTAATGCCGCAACCCTTTAATACAGTTCCTCATGTTGTGGTGACCCCCAATTTCATTGTTACAAATTGAACATAATTAAAGCATAGTGATTAATCACAAAAACAATATGTAATTATATATGTGTTTTCCGATGGTCATAGGCGACCCCTGTGAAAGGGTCGTTCGACCCCCAAAGGGGTCGCGACCCACAGGTTGAGAATCACTGCTCTAGAGCGTTAAGAAAGATAGGAGAAAACTAGTGAGATTGGGTTAACAAATGAACAAATTAGGAAAATGACATTTCCTAAGGCTTCTCTGAGGTTAGGCCTACCCCCTCAGTGAAAATGGTAAACCACCTGACATTTTACATTTGGATTCGTTATTATTTGTATTTTAACTTTATCTTTAGTGTTTTTTATATGTTATCTAAAAGTCACTCTTGATTTTTGAAATCTAATATAGAATTTTTTTAAAGGACAGCCTGTTTTATTCACTCAGTTGATATATTGCTTTCCTTGAAATGAACATTGTCATCCCCTCTAGCTTAATGTGCTAGTGGAGATATTTCCGATTTTAGAGTAAGTCTAGAATTTAGAGTAAGTCTAGGTCTAGGGAGCTCTTTATGCATCCATATTTTTGAAGAATGCAAACAGGTAACATTTAAACTACATGTAAGTAAAATATGAAGTAAAACATGCTTATAATAGGTGGTTTCTTTTCCCCCTTCTCTTTTCAGGCTTTTAATAGTGTTGTTTAGAGATGGTGAGTTTAAAGGTGTTTAATGAATACATTCTTAAATATATTGACCTAAGTCTCCCATAAATGTTCTGTTCTTTTTGATTAGCTATCAATTAATTTAATGGGAGTGAGGGAGAAACTTGTTTATTGTTGTCGTTTTGTTTTTGTATCACTTTAAAGCATTTAGGGTACCATTTTTCCCCTACGATTTCTGGGCCTTTGGATGATGAAAAAGGTTCATATATGTTATAAATATGTTTTCAATAATGGACATGAACATTCTTTGTAAATTTACAAATACTATGCAAATATACAAACACTGTTTTCCTCAAGAATGGATCAGCTGGTAGAAGTGAATAGTGTTTGGAAAATATTTTATTTCATTGATTTTATGCCAGTAAAATTATCTTTTAGTAAGTCACATTGCATTCTGTCAGTCCAAACTTTGGTGACTTGCTAAACAGGAATTTAATACTTGGCATTGTAGCTTTTGGTTTTTGGAGAGATAGATAAAAGTATCAGGATTTATCTTTGTTAGATGTAATAGTAAAGTCACTTTTGAAGTGTACACATGAAGGATTTAATTTAAAATTTGTTCAGCAGCCCAGCTGGAGTGGCTCAGTTGGTTGAGTGTCATCCTGTGCACTGAAAAGTTGCCAGTTCAATTCCCGGTCCTGGCAAATACTTGGGTTTGGGGTTTGATCTTTGGTTGGGGCATGTATGGGAGGCAACTGATTGATGTTTCCCTCTCACATTGATGTCTCTCTCTCCCCCTTCCCCTTCTTCTCTCTACATCTCTTCAGATGGGTATTAAAAAATAAAAATAAAATTTGTTTAACAACTGTATCTTGCAGTTGGTCCCTAGGGTGGGCAGGAATGTATAAAGATGAGTAAAAGCTAGTTCCCACTTCCATAAAGTGCTTATAATCTAGTAGGGAAAAAAAAAAGAGGACTACTGGCCAACTTTTCTCTCATATGAGAAATTTTGTGTTATCCTGCCATTAGGCAAATGCTTATATTTCTTATTCTCCTGTCTTTACACAAGGAATCAGTAGGGTCCTCAAATCATTGCTATCACTGAGTATCATGGGGATTCTTAAATTCAATAATGAAAGACTTTGCACATAGACAAAGCCCTTGTGTGGTTAAATAGCAGCAGTGAAATCATAATATGCCATATACCACAGCAAGGTTTTAAGTGACTTATCTTTCTTTACATATTAGATTTTGGTTTAATAAATGCAGGTTTATTTCAAATATTTCTTAGATGTCACATGCTGATGTGCAGAAAAAGGCGCAGTAGCTTTTGACTGCTTTCCTGTTTATGTTCTATACAAAGAGTTTTGTTTCTATTTTGAGTTGGAACCAGTGAGCATTGGTAAAGCTCTCATTCTTTCTTTCTTCTTCTTCTTTTTTTTAATCCTCACCCAGGGATATTTTTTCCACTGATTTTTAGAGAGAGAGGAAGGGACGGAAGAAGGGGATAGAGAGATAGAGAGAGAGAAACAACTGGTTGCCTCCTTCCAAGGCCAGGGATCGAACCCGCAACCTAGGTACATGTCCTTGATCAGGATCAAACCTGTGGCCCTTCAAGTCCCAGGGCTGATGCTCTAACCACTGAGGAACCAGCCAGGGCAAAGCTCTGTCTTCACTCTCAAAGGTCTGAGTGGATCCTGCTTGTCGTCAGGGGACATTTCCATCAAGCAGCAGTGACTTGGCATGGGCAAAGGGTCCTTTCCCACTGCTGAGGGACACAGATAAATTCTAGTCCTCTGGCATTTCCTGAGACGTATGTGATAACATGTGACACAGGAGAAAAACAGCATAAGAAAAATTCACAATCAACAACTGTTAAATAACAAAAGTTCAACTGAGCAAATTTTAAAGATCTAATTGGCTTTGTAGTTTCATGAAGAGGGCAGCACCCCATCTAGCAAGGAGAAAGGAGCTCCAAGGAGCTGTAAAACGGAAGGCAGAGGAGGCGGGGCCAGGAGAGAGCAGATGACCCCATCTTCTTTTTGGAGATAGAAGGCCTATGTGGCAGATGACCTCATTGGTGCTGTCCAGAAAATTCCAGACTGACCACTTAAGACTACATTCCCAGGAAAGCATGGAACTGCAGTTAGGTTAGCTCTTAAGTCTTGGTTTGGTAATGTGGGACTTAGCAAAAGTGCCTCCTTTTTGGTTGTTTCTCTTCAATACATTGAAACAAGAAAATTTTGATTTTCCTCTGTTAGGATTAAAATAAAAAAAGCATGATTCCCATGGAATTCCATACAGCAATCCCTTGATTTTACTGTAAATAGATTTAGAGGCAAAAAAATAAATAAGTTAGCAGGAATTAACTTATTCAGAGTTGACAAAACATGAATTTGGAGTTATCTAAATCACATATCTAACTGAGTATGACTGATAAGCTTTGTTAGTTTCTTTAAACCATATTTTCCAAAGGCAAGCAAACTTAAGACTCTGAACTATAAGATCAAAGAGGAAAATACATCTGAATGCAAAATTGACTCCTGATAAAAAAAGACATTTGTGAAAAATTTTAAAGAAATTATGCACTATTTAAGATCTGTACCATAATACCTCAGATCTGACTTTGGAGAGACAATTTTAGAGTAGTCCTATGTTCCTGGGCATATGATATTTGTAGTGCTGTGGTGGGAGTAAGTCATATACTCACCTGCAGTCTGCTCTTTATTTTAAGGAAAACTGTTAGCCACAAATGATTCAGAAGAAAGATAATTGAAATATAAGAATGAAAGAAAAAAATTGAGTCTTTTATAAAAGCTAAGAGTACAGTTCCCTGTCCGACCTTCTAGAAGTTTCCAGATTTAAAATCCAATGAGAACTGCGTAGATGAAATCTGGTGTGTGGATCCTTAATTCATGATCATAGCATATGGAAAATGAGAAATTAATGTCAGTTGATCTAATTAGGAAATAAGGTTCTTTGTTATCTAATTCTCTGGGGGGTTTTGCTTATCTATTTTTTAATATGCTTTTATTTACTTTAGAGAGAGAGGAAGGGAGAGAGAGAGAGAGAGAGAGAGAGAGAGAGAGAGAGAAACATCAATGAGAGAGAAACATCATCAATTGGCTGCCTCCTGCACGCAACCCAGGCATGCTCCCTGACCAGGAATCCAACTGCTGACCTCTGGGTGCAGGGGTCAACGCTCAACCACTGAGCCACCCCGGCTGGGTGTATCTATTTTTATAGTTGGTAGAATAAATACCTAGAATGTGGTGGGAGGAGGTGGGAAAAGGAGAGAATTATTTATGCAAAACTCATGTGGTTTGCAAGTGCTTTTTCCTAAAATAATGAAAATGGTAGAATTTTTGTTCTTTTGCCATTTTTTTGAATTAGGAGTATTTGTGGATAGAAGATATATAATTCAGTTTTGAAAAGTCATGAATCATGCAATGATGACAGTTTACTTTTTTAATGACCAAGTTTTCAAAAAGTGCTCGTTATTTTTATTATTTGTAAAATACTTGAACACATTTGTGGGTATATATGCATCAAAGGAAAGGGATAAAAACATCCTGTTTTCAACCATGAAAAAAATATTAGCTGGCTAATGATTATTTTTTGAAACCACATCACTGTGCTTTACATTAAAATATAAAGTAAATTCAGATCTATACGAAAAAGTGATTTTCTGCATTTCAATGTGATGGAAGACCTAAACTGAAATCTAAATTGAGCTTATCCTCAACTTTCGGAAACATTTTCTGGACACAAGAAAATTATGTAAGAAATGTAGCCTGGTATGTCTGAGAAACAATCTCCTCTTGTTCTGAATAAAATAGCTTTAGACTATTGTTTGCTCAACAATTATTTCTTTTTTAGACAAAACTTAAGTTGCCTGTTGGGTTTCACTTATTAGAAAAATGCACTTACACATGTTTGAAATAGTCTTTTAGGCTAAAGAATGTAAGTCCCCAGGAAAACATGACTAATTCAGCATATCGGATAGAGAAGCTCTGAGCTCGGAAGCAAGTTATTCTGAAGTTTTGAACAGAATGTATTTTTAGAAATGAGGGTGAGTAGAAACTAACTTACAAGAAGGCAGTTTAAATATTTAGATACCAAAAGTGCTGTTAATCCCTTGCAATCATTTGATATAAACTTATATGCAAACTTTCAAAGTTTTTGCAAATTCCTGGCATGCTTTACCTGTGATTACCAGGGGCCTCATCCCACAAACCCACAGAGGGGACTCCGCTGGACCCCGGCTTCCTCGGAAGGTACAGGACCACAGCATTGGCTGTAATGTCATCTCTTTCCATGGGGCACCATGTCCAGGACTTGAGGGTCCATTGTCAGAAATGTGTACTGAGGTTGACACCAGCATAGGGCTTACCAGAGAGGAATCTAATTGTACCTTTTCCTTCCCATGATCCAAAGGAGGCCAGTTCCCCCCTCTTCTGAGTTATTTCACTTTATTTCTCGTCTATTCAATGAGAATAATCCGAAATCATCATCATGAGGGGAAAAGCAGCTAGTACATATGGAAGTTTTGGGGACTGTTTTACAATGACATGTGCCGATGGCTGTGTGAATGCTGCCTAGCGAGCCTGCCCCTGGCCAGCATGGATGTAAAGAGGACTGAGTTTCTATCTCAGCGGCGCTTTACTCTCAGAGCGTGCAGAGGGTTCTGCCAAAAATACCCGGGGCTGTTTATTCCCCCAAAGACACAGCTGAATGTCCTGTACTCTGAACCCTCCCACCCCCCATAGAACAATAGACTCCAAATATTTTTATCACATACCATGTGTGTGAAATCTAAGCATGCAAACACGTACTTATTTATATATTATATTCATGTACAAAATTAATGTTATGTACATCTTACAGCATCCCAACAACTAAAAATTATAAGACTAAATATTTTAAAATAATTTTAACACTATAAAAATCTTTTGCCCTCATTATAATAATCATTTTTTAGTGAAAACAATATAATTAATTTGTGGAGATTTTTAATGAAATTTTTATTTTAATGTTGATTTTTTTAAAGCCTGCATCGAAGGTTCTGTATATTTTGATTCTAGCTTTTAATAGCTTTTGTTGCTGAAAAAAACACACACAAAGATTTATAAATACAAATGGAAGAACTGTATCACTGGCCAACTATCTTGCTCCTTCCTTGTCTCAGCCCATCCTGAGAGTTTTAGTTCACTTGACAAAGCTTCTAGTTGACTTCCAACTGTTAAATTCCATTTTTCCTGAAAACAACTGAAGTTATTGGAAGGTATCATTGTTTATAGGGCATGAACAAATGGGTTCAGAGCCCATTAACAGATAGGCTTAAAACTCTGCAAGATTTCTAATAAGCTAGAATATTCTGTTTCCAAGTTTTTGCCTTTTCATAGGTGACGCGGTTACATTGTTTTTGGCCACAAGATCACAAAATAGTGGAAGCATGTCCAAACATCTGTTTTTAGAATTCTCTCTTTTCAAAGCTTTAGTTTCTCTTGAAAAGCAGTTACTTTCTTAGTTGATGCTGAGTCTTCCCTTTACTTTGAAAGGAAACTTGGTGTGTGTATGTCCTTGCTGCGGAAGAGCACACTACTGGCAGGCACCTCTGAGCCCGGCAGAGGGTCACAGCTTTGGAGCACTGTCCTCTTGCAAAGGAAACACGCATGACTCATCTTTCAAATTTCACTACTTTTTTTTTAATATAAATTTTTTTCTTTATTGATTAAGGTATTACATACGTGTCCTTATCCCCCATTGCCCACTCCCGCACTCATGCCGTCAGCCCCCTGGTGTCTGTGTCCATTGGTTAGGCTTATATGCATGCATACAAGTCCTTTGGTTGATCTCTCCCCCTTACCCCCTCCCTCCCCTCCCTTCCCTCTGAGGTTTGACGGTCTGATCGATGCTTCTCTGTCTCTGGATCTGTTTTTGTTCATCACTTTATGTTGTTCATTATATTGCTCACTCTGCTTTCCTCTCAACCATACAGAGTAGATACGGTAGTTCTTTTGTTTGGTGTGTTTTTTTAAATTATTTTTCATTATAGTTGACATGTTGCAGGAGGAATTAGTGGGCCAGATTCCCAGACACGAGTGGGAATGAGGTTGTTGGGATGCCACTGAAATAAGAATTTTCAGAACCCCCCGCGGAGGATGGGCTGTATTGGCGTGAAGTTACATTCCTCGGGTTCCAAAGTCCCCTGCCCCTTAAGCCAGACCTGAAAAGGGGCAGCTGTGGGTTCAGCCCAAAGCACGGCCAGTGTCCAGAGCTTCCCTTCCATGTTGCAGCCGGGTGTAGTTCAGCATCCAAGCTGATTAAAGTCCATTAGTCCATGTGTGGAGCCCCACAAGGCCGTGAGCCACGTGGGTGCAGGGGAGCGTGCCCCTGTCACAGAGGTCATGGGAGCCTGGGCCCTGGAGCCAAGAGAGTGTGGCTCCTTTGCTTAGAAGTTTATATATCAGATTTCACATGCTGGCAGGGGCCACACCTATTCTGGCCACTGACTCACTTTCATGTGTGATTGACGAGCAAGCACCTTCCCAGGTGACTCAGACATTACTGGGCAAGTATCTGTCTGGACTTCCCTTTCCTCCTTTCCTGTTAAATAATAACCAGGTTATTATAATGGCATCAGACAGACAACATACAATATTAGTTTCAACATAGTGATTCAACATTTGCCTACCTTATAAATAGATCACCACATAAGTCTAATAACCACTGTACATAGTTATGATATTATTGACTTATAGTCTATGCTGTACATGACTTATTTTGTAAATGGAAGTTTGTACTTAATTCCCTTCCCCTTTTCTGCACAACTCCCACCCAGGAGAAAAATGTTGTCACTTAGATGCAACTATAAAGCAAATTTCAGAGGCTGTGCAATGTCTTCTAAACCTTGAGTCCTCAAATATTGATTTTATGTATCTGCCAGTAGTATTTGCTGACAAAGGAATTTATTGAATTTGGTGCCATAATGGTTTTCATATACTTTTGGCATTTTTGCCTTGGTAGGAATAATGAGTGATATGTGATTTTTAGTCTTTTGCTTTTAAAGGAACCTAGAAAGATGTTTCTGTACACTATTCATTCAATTAGTAAAATTTGATGGTGTGTTAAGTTTTGTAGTTTAGTATTACGTGATGTTAAAACATCATTGAAAAAGTTATAGGTGTTTGTGTTCCAGTTGAGTGCTTAAAAGTTCTGTTTTGTTTTATAAATTTGTTTTTATTTTTTGGAGAGAGAGAGAGAGAGGAAGGAGGAGAGAAGCATTGTTGAGAGAAACATCATTGATTGGCTGCCTCCTGCACGCCCCCTACTGGGGATCGAGCATGCAACCTGGCCATGTGCCCTGACCTGGAATTGAACCCATGACCTCTTGTTTCCTGGGTCGATACTCAACCACTGAGCCACACCAGCCAGGGGAGTGCTTAGTTTTTAAGTGACCGGCCCACTTTGATAGCTCCATACTATCATCTACCAATATCTCAAGGCACAGCACACACATAGGGAAATGCATTTATATCAGTTAACCAATATGGACAGGAGCCCACATTTCAAATAATCTCAATAACTTCAGTTGTTTTTGAACTGTTCTTGTCATTTTTTTATTAAATCATCAATGCTTTAACCTCATAATATGGTCAGTAGAGAGAACACACCAGGAGCCCAGCTCTCTGTTAGCTCGGCCGTATTCTTGTTAACGTGCTTGTGTTTTTAGCATTAGCTTCATTCAGTGGTTTCTTTCAGGCATCCTTTGAAACACGTGTCTGTTTTGTGAGGGTTAATTAAGACCAGATGTTAAAACCAGATGGTATGTTCTGTAAATCCACTCAGTTGGCACATGTAAGCTGCAATCCATTGCGATACACTGGACGTGGACAAAGGCATGGTGTTTGTCCATGGTTGGTTAACCGCCAACCCCTCCAGGTTGGGGGATTCCTGCAGTTTCTTCAGGTTACCTCCCTTACAATACATAGCTCATGGCTTTGACATATGGACTGATGCGGCTGTATGTGAAGCTGTATAATAAATTGTGCAATGGTTAACGTTCTTAGATATAAACTAAATAGAAATAGAAATTCTCCTATCTCCTTGCTGGAGAGCATGTACCCATGTTGGGGACCATTGCTTTAGAGTTATGGGATGTCTCCCGAGTTCATTGCTTCATGAATGCTTTAATTTTTCTCTCTATTATTATTACGGAAATAACATGTGAGAAACTTCACACCCACCCCACACTGGCAAACCTAGTCCTCCAGCTTTTATGTACTCTCTGCAAGTTTCATACACAAATATATGAAGGTACAATTTTTCTCTAAAACATAAATGGGAGCATATTTAACACTTTATACTATTTCTTGGAGAACTTTCCATATTAACACAAATATACAGTCATTTTGCCTGGTATTTACCCTAGATTTCTAGGTAATACGCTTATACTGTTGTGAATGTCCATTGTTGGTATTACCTGTGCATTTTCTGCAGTGACAGGTGATGCTATAGCTCTCCTACTCCTTTTCGTTTCTCCTTTTATTCCTCCTCTTAGTTAAATAATACACAGCTTCTGGTTAAAGTAGTAGTCAGTATTGACCTTACTATGTCTCAAGGATTTTTAGTACTTGGTGAAGTATTGAATTTGGTAGCTTAGTATTGTGTGATATGAAATATCACAGAAAAAAACCCCTGGTAGATTTGTTTCAGTTCTTCTCCTTGGTATTAGGGGCTTCCCTCACGTGTCTAGCCGCTCATTGCTATCCATTCCATTTAACACAGTTCTCAAGTTCCGGGGACACGGAGAGGTGATGCTCGTTGACCCAGTGGGCTTCTACGTGAGGGTGACTGGGGAGCGGACAGCTTCTCTAGTGTTGCCCACTGTGGAGTGTTTCTAGGGCCTTTTCTCCCGAGAGGAATCTGCCTGTGTCCCCTCAGGAAGTGGCCACAGGAGAGCCTGCAGCAGAGCAGAGGGCAGGTGCCGAGGTCCCGGGGTGAGAGCAGAGACTGCCGCACCTCCCGTGGCCCAGCCCGGCCCTGCTCTGTGCCTGCATTCCCAGCTTGGAAGCCTTCAGGCTCAGCCCTGTGAAGAATCAGTTCCCTGCCTGCTGCGGTGCAGTGGTTGGCGATAGGCTGCGTGCTTTTGGCTGCCTGAACTCCAGGTGCTTATTCTGCATCCGTGAGAGCAAAGTGGCCACGGGCATTTGGGTGGCAGCTTTCTCGCCTCACATCCATTAACAATCTCTATTTTTTCTCTTTTAAAAATTCTTTGAAATGTCTCCTCTCTGTTGTCTGCTCACCAGTTTTCTTTGCCATGTTGCCTTCTTCCATCTCTATCTCCCTTTACTGTCATTTTAGCAGAGTTTCTGGAAGGGAAGGAGATAAAAATGCATGGCCCACTCACCACCTAAACAGGTACCAGGAAAACTGCATAGGCTGCATAGCAGTAACCTTCCTCTTATTGTTCTCTCTTCTGCAGTAAAACAAGCTGCCCCTCTGTCCTGTTCCTGGAAAGAAAAACAAAAGTCCAACCCTAACCACAGCAGGAATTCAGTGCGTCCCTTCTGGAATCCTAACATAGGTCTCAACTTGGACGTTTGCTGAAGAAACCTGTTTTATTTTTTAAATGCTGAACTATACGTGCCCATTCCCTTCTCCATCGTGTTGTAGGTTTTGTGGACCATGTGTGAATGATTGGGCCTCTAAACGCGTGGCCTGTCCCTCCTCGCCTTTTCAGCAGATGTGGTCCCCGTCTGGGTGTGTCAGTGAGACAGCTTCTTTACATGCCAGCTCCACCTCATCTTCTCCAGAGCCAGAGGGTGTGTGAGAATTGCTATCAGCCTGACACCTTCCAGTGCCTTCTGGGAGCTTCTCTTTCACAGTCCACTTGGGGCACTGTACTTTTAGGGTGTCCTTGTCACTGGATGAATGTACAGAAAGACATCAGAAAGTCTTAAATTACTTTGGCATGGTAGATATCTGAATATAAAAAGTAAACTATGTTCATTTGAAACTCTCAAGATCCGTTTCTTGGAGTGTGTGTCATTGTTAGCATTCCTGTGCCCCCTTCCTGCAGGTGAATAAAGTTCGTATTCATTCAACCTCCACTAAGTAGTTGAGTGTTATATTTGGATATCTTCCATAGCAAGTGTCAGAAACCTAACTTCCATTAGCTTAAAGCAATGGTTCTCAACCTTCCTAATGCCGCGACCCTTTAATACAGTTCCTCATGTTGTGGTGACCCCCAATTTCATTGTTACAAATTGAACATAATTAAAGCATAGTGATTAATCACAAAACAATATGTAATTATATATGTGCTTTCCGATGGTCTTAGGCGACCCCTGCGAAAGCGTCGTTCGACCTCCAAAGGGGTCGGGACCCACAGGTTGAGAACCGCTGGCTTAAAGGGTTTATTGGTTTGTGTATCTGGGAAGGATGGCAGGAGACAGGCTGGCCTCAGGATCCAGTGGGTTCAGAGGCTCAAATGATGTCATCTCCACCATGGCTCTTGTCTCTCTTCTCTTGACTTTCCTGTGTGCCAGCCTCAATGCCCTTCTGGAGACAGGC
Source organism: Myotis lucifugus (assembly GCF_000147115.1). Lineage (NCBI taxonomy): Eukaryota > Metazoa > Chordata > Mammalia > Chiroptera > Vespertilionidae > Myotis > Myotis lucifugus. Next base: position 1,535,099 of record NW_005871180.1, read on the forward strand.
TGAAGACCTGGTTACAGGCAGCTGCAGGCATACCATCTCAGTTCAGCATCCCTGCCATGTCTATATGTTGATGTCAACAAAGGACCAAGATCATGCAATGTCCTTGATTATAATATTGGGGAGCTGTAACTTCTTACCCTATTTTTGTGCAAGCCCTACACCCATTTAAACAAAGCACTTCATGAGGTCATTTGTTTCTTCTAAAATGTAGAGGACTCTGTGGAAAGTTGTTTTGCAATTCATTGGTATGTGTTAGACCGCCTCCCATGTGCCAGGCCCTGGAGCCTGGTGGTGGCTGAAACCCTGGGATGAGGCAAGTCATCCAGGCCAAAGGTTCTCGGAGTGGTGGGACCTGTGCCCAACTAGAGGGTGCATTCCCCGCTGCTGCTCAGCACCAGATGAGTGGTTCCAGGCTAGATGCCAGATCGTCCTGCTTTTCAAAGAAGCCAGAAATCCCAATCTGTATGTAAATTTTCTCAAGGCTGAAAAAATTTGGTAATTAATTCAAGCATTTTCTAAATCACTGTCTGGGCCAAACAGTACATCACTTGCAATCTCTTGTCTTCTCGAACTCGTTCGAAGAAGCAGGATCAAGAGAGCTGAGCAATGTGTTCAGGGTGATGCAGGTGATGAAGTGGCAGGACCACGTTGGTCTCCTGACTCCAAGCCTGGCGGCCTTATGCGTGGACCATACTCACATTGTAAGATCTTGTTTTCATTGGCAAAATTTTTCTTGAATTTTTAAAAGCCCGTATTACCTCTGTTGGAGCCTGTAAATTGTTGGCCGCATTTCAAGTTTAATATCAGATGCTTTGGTTCATGAAAGGTAAAATGTTAACATGACTTCATTCTTTCGGATGAGGTTGGCAGAGGGCCAGCCAGTGGGGAACACCCACCAGAAGTCTGATTGAGCGTGCAGATACCACGTTGACAGATGGTCTATGGTAGGGTGTGTGTGTGTCATAAATTAGAGATTCTTAGCAAGAGTTTAAATATTTCTGATGACATTTTAATTTTAGTCAAGTAGCCATTAATCAAAAGATTGACTTAATGATCCTTGTTCAACAGAAAAATCCCCTTAAGTGTAATAATTCGGGCTTTTTAGTTTAGTAGATGCTGGCATGACAGGCCTCTGTGCCGGATTGATTCACAGCTCTGCTTTGCTATCAGAACAGTTTTACTTGGCTCACTGAAATAAAGCATTGTTTTTCTAGACATTTGAAGGTAGCTCACATTTCAAAAGAAGGCTTTAATTAAAATAAACTTGCATCTTTGATTTTGTCTTATCTGCAAATGCAAAGACATTAACTCTTTTAAAAATGGTCTTAGAAAATGAATTGTGTTGGAGCAGCTGTAGAAAATTGAGCCTCCTTCCTGCAGACAAATAAAAATACATTTCACAAACATTTTCAGCTGCCTGTTTCTCCTACCTCTGTAATTGACTCTAATTTGCTCTGCCTGCCCCTCTGAAACCTCAGAACTTTTAAATTGCTACTCAATTAGCAGTCTACTAGTAAGTTGTCATGAGAGCCACACCATTCCAAGTGCAGGCTGCAAGCTTGAGTCATAGTGAGTGAGACTTGAATTTTTAAAATTATTTCAACCTATATTTGGCACACTACTATACATTTCTAAATGAGAGCTTATGATCAAGGTAATTTTTAAAAAATATAGAATAAGAAATTGCAAATAGTTATCAAATACATGGTAGAAATCAGATTAAAAATTTTAGATAATCTTCCCCACTGCTTTAAATTTGCTAAGGAAATTAGTAGAAAAAAGAGAAAATGTTGCCTTTATGATATTCTTTGTTCTAAGGACACTGTGGTTACTATAGCCACATAAAGTATGAACGTTGGTATATAAATCAGCGGTGCTATCCCCATTTTACAAACAATGGTATTGCAAGAATTTTGTAGAAGTCTGCTCCCAGGCATTTGGAAGGGGTGGTTATAGGTATTTGCACCCAATTTGGACAATTCTGTGTACACCAGCAGTCTAACTAATTTGTTAAAGTTTCTTAGAATTATTATGTCTGTTTCCCTGCTCCCGCTCCCCACCCCCTCCCGAAATAGTGTACGTGAGTCTGGAGAAAACCCTGGGGAAGGACATGTACAATCTTGACTTGTCTCAGTCACACCATGGAAAATATTTTCTTAGAAATGCACATGAGGTCATTGTATACCTCTGGGGAGAATCAGGGAAAGTTTAATTCACATTCAAATGGCCCCTGCTGTTTGTGCCACGGGGACGGACCGTGCCAGGGCTTCCAGCTGATACGTCTCAGTAGTTCTGGAATGCCCTCAACTCTCAGGTCTAGTAGTACTTTTAGTTTTCTACTCATTCACTTCCTAAATCCAACAAACTAGAGCAGAAATGTTCAAAGTAAACGGTTTGGTGGGAGGAATCCTTCTATGCTTATCAACCATGGAATCCACAAAGGAATTTTGCTTTTTAGGATGATTCCAATAAGTGTTCTTTTCAGATACTGATATGATGAAGGGATATGGAGGGGGGGCGGGGAATATCTTTAACATTAATGGTGAATTTATATCACTTTTTTTTTTATCACTTAAAGTCACGATCCTTTCATGGAAGCCAGAAGCGATTGAAAAACTTGTAAAGTCTGGGGAATCTGATATGGCATTTATTATTTGATTTCCCTAAGAAATTAATTAAAGTTAAAGTAGTGCCCCAAATAGTAGACATGTGGAGTTATGCATTACAATCTCCGCCCCCCCCCCCCCCCAAAGGTCTTGAATCCTTTGTGCTAATCTTGCCTGGATTTATAACTCCATAATCCTCCCACTTTTTTTTTTTATTGAATTGTTTTAAAATGTACACTCATATTTAAGTGGTAGGAATGTTGTTTGGGAGATAAAATAAGCCCTCTTCAATCTGCTTCTTGAGATATTGAGGAGGGGTAAGTGGGCCTTTTAAGATAATTCCCACTCTTGCCATCTCCTGTTCTGCCCCCACCTCAGATGGACAAGCTGCCAGGAAACCAGTTCCTCCGCCCGCTCTCATTCAGCCTTTCTACCCAGCAGCACACCCTGCTGGATGCCTCCTATTTCTTCTCAGTATGCCATGATTTGTAGGGAGTTGTCTATTCTAATTAGATTAACTGTCTCTGACTACTACATTTGAGAGTTTTCTTTTTCCCTGGTGTTTTTTTTTTAAGCATTTCTTTTTTTTTTTTTTTTTTTTTTTTTTTGCTCCTTTTTGTGTATGCTTGGCTGAATGAAAACCAGTTACTAATTATGTGTTAGTCTGGAACTGTGGTATTTAGGGTGAATATATCTGAATTAATCAAGCACCATTAATAATGTCTCACAATTTATGAACATATTCTTGACTTAAAATTATATACATTAGTGAATTTATTTTTTAAATGTCTCAGTGTGAAATGGCTTTGTGGGTATACCTCTGTATGTCTTAATTTCAGAACCATTACCAGCTGGCTCTCACTCATTTATTCCTTGTCCAGTAGCTATTTATTATGCCCTTTTTTGCAGCTTAATTGCAAACTTTGTTTTCTTGCCAGTGTGAATTCAGTGTTACATCTGCAGGAATAACACTCATTCCAGTCAGCAGATCTGGAGAGAACACACACACACACACACACACAACCTACATTTTACAGTGTTGGAGATAACTTGAGTGGGATAAGAATTTGAATGTTTTGTGGAAGAGAGAAACCAAGACACTTTTTCTGTGTTGGGCCATTTAGCATTTTAAAAGGAGAAATCCACATAAATTTTACTGTGCTGTGTGTGAATCATAATTTTCATAAAGGAAAACTCAGACAATTTGCTTTAATAAGTAATTGTCTGGAAATTGATTTTGTATCCTTCAAGCATTCTGTTTGCGATTCATTAGATTTAATGGACCTTTGAGGAATATTTATTTTCCCTTTTTTGAAATGACAAGGAATGTCAGAGAAATGACAACTTTCCAGTGATAAGGCCTTCACAGCTGAGATAATGGCAGTAGGTCATGGTGCATATTCAGTTAAACATGTAAACATGTTTTTAATCATTTATCCTAAGCATATAGTTAATTATTCCTCTTTTAAAGTAGGAATCCTGTAGAGGTTTTTAAATGCAACGGATCCTTATATTTCAGGTGTATGTCTTATGAAGTTGCTGTGCTTCTTATCTCACAGGCTTTCAGCAGCTCCAAATGATCTTTGGTCAGCCAGTCCCGCCCCCTGAATTTTATATTTAAGGAAACTCAAGTGAGTTGCCTGACTGAGGAAGACTTAGCCTGGATTAGTTCACCTAATCTCACCAAGCCTCGATTTCCTTATCTGGAAAATGGGGATGATAGTCCCTACTCCCGTTTGCTTATAAAGATCAGATCAGATACTGTGTCCAAAGTGTTCAGTGTGTGCTTAGCAGGTGCTCACCAAGTATTGCAGTAAGACTAGTGGCAAGTATTAATGTGAGTGTAGGCCAAGCTCCACCCAGATCTCAATGGCTGTCCCCATCCTTCTCCCTTCACCACCCACAGGGTCAACTAATACTTTCCCCTCCACCTACACTCTCCCCCTAACCCTTTCCCCCCAACTCTTGAATTATAATACAACCAGGAACATTTGGGCAATTTACAATAAACCTTCTAGTCACCCTCCCAGCCCCCCTTGGTCATTGGGTCTATTGATGTTGACAACAAAGCTTCTTTTTTTATGTCTTATGTTGGGCCCCTGTGCTTCCACATTAACACCCAGTGACGAAGCAGAAAGGCACAGCTGGTTCACACTTGTCTGTTTTGGGGTGACTAGTGCCATATGACAGAAATAAGAGACCCTTCCCAGGGCACTAGAGACCCAGCCCACAGCCTCTCTGCATGGGGATATTTAAAATGTACTTTTATGGTCATGAGCTCTCTAGGACTGTGAATACAACTGTTAGTACAAATAGAAAATGAAAAAATATTTGCCAAAGTGGTTTGACAACTAGTACTTCATAAGTATAAAGTGGTATCGCACTTCTGTTGTGAGAGTTTATTAAATATTTGTCACCTGAACGAAGCTTAAATATGGCCTTAATAATAGAACCTAGTGCTTTTAGTTTATTAACTAACCTAATAAAAGTTTAATAATCTCCAAAAGCATTTTCACCTTCGTAAATTAAAAACTAGTTGCATTTCATAATACATGCTTTATTTCTATGGGGTGAGTATGTTTTATTTTCCCCCTCAAAATAGTAATGGTTAACACAAATTATTTTTTTCTTATGAATATTATATAGCATATATAAATATAATTATATAGGTATTGTCTATGTAAGCATCTATAAGGAAATAAAAGTGTAAATGCTTTGTTAATATGATGACAAAGCATTATTAGTTTAGCCGCCAATTTTGAGGTGGGCCACATAGAATGATTGTGCTAGGTAGACAGACTAATAAATTAAAATTTTCTTAAACTGAAGACTTTGAAACCCAAGAAATTTGTCCTGAAATTTGAAAGTCCACAACCCATAGCTCTATGTGGAATATAGAAATTAACAAATAGGATTAACTCAACTGTATTCAAGATTATAGGTCATTGTCATTGCCTGTATCACTAATCAATGTGAACTACAAACAAGGATTTCAGTGTGTGCGATGTCTAAGTAGTAGGCTACAGGAGAGAGTTACCCAGGAAGTTAAATGGCCTTTCAATTATTGGGCAGTGCTCTAATTAAAGCATTTTGCTAAAACTGTTGAATGACTGGTTAGTTTTGAATACAAAAAATAAAACATACTTATAGAAAAAAATATAGGGACTCAGGGGTACACTATTGAAAATATTGTTTACTAAATAAAAGTTCTTTTTAAGTGGTAAATCCTCTAGTTGGTGAAATATCCTTTCATACGTCATTAAGTCTAGCTACTCACCTGACCAGAGGTTTGGGGGGAAAGGAGAAACCCAAAGGAAATGTGAAGCAATCGTGAATGAAAGACAATCCAGAAGAAAGGTAAAATGCCCATGAAGTAGCTGATACTGGTATAATTTAGTGCCAAGCTACTGCTTGATGATAACAGGATGATATACCAGGATGCATTGTAATCTGCAAAATGAGAGAGTAGACAGTAGAATCTCTAAGATTCTCTTAATTGCATCATTTTATGATTCTCCATAAACCAAAGTGGAAATGTAATAATCTTTGATTCTTATCTCTTTTCTCCTCTAGTAACGAGGGCCAAACATTCTCTACTTTCTGGGACACTCTGATTTGTGACTGTGGACTTGCAGAAATAACTGACTGTGTGCATTTTCCAAACGTTTTTATGAAACACGGGTCACATCTCTTCATCTGTCAAAGTCACAGCAGCTGCACCCTCCCGAAGCCCTTGCCCAGCCCTGCTGCAGTGGCTCCTTGCTGAGCTCCTGTGGCACTTACTGTCTGGGCGCCAGCACTTCTTATCTGCTGCTTTGTATCTCACTGTTTGTGTATGTGCTGCCCCATCAAGGGAAAAATCTCTATAGTCAGGGATAGTGCTTTATATTGACTTTCCATTTCTAACTGGTTATCCTGGAATTCATTCCATTGCTCTTTATGGCACATTTTATGTCCTTGTTCTGGCACATTCAACCAGCAAAGACCTCATACCTGACCAACCACCCTCACCTCTGCACCTGCACCTGCACCCTGAGGCCGACCCTGTTGGAATGTCATTCCATGAGTTCGATTGGCTTCCTACAAATAGACCATTCATTCTGCCCCAAAGCCCAGCCCTATTTCTTCCAACTTGTTTTCCCACATTCTGTGGTCACTTTCTCTGTGTTCTCGCTAAGCCTCTGAACCCCCTAGCCTGCCTCCCACTCCCAGCATGTGGCCACGGCTCCTACTTCCCAGAGAATTGGAGCCAGTGGCTGGGAACTACTGTCTTCCCTCAGCCAGATTCTGCCCCTTGTATACAACTCCCGTCCTGTTCTCTCTTGTTGATAGAGGACTTGCCTCCCAGAGCCATTTCTTCCATGTATGCTTGGATCCCCTTCTCTCCCACCTTCTCAGGAAGGGCCCTTCCTCCATCCCTCATCTTCTTCATCTCTCCCCTCTCCTTCACGTCCAGACTTCTTAAAAACTAGCCAGATTCAGTGTCCGCATCCTCTCACCAACTGACTCCAGGCTGGTTCCATTGCTCTGCTCCATCACACCCCTCACACCAAGGTCACCAAAGACTCCATGTTGTTCAGTCCAGCAGACATTTCCAGTCCTCATCCCATTTGACTTCTAAGAAGCATTCAACGCTATTCATTCCATTTTGTTCTTGACTTACTCTCTCCTTCATGTCCATGAGGTGACTCTGCCACCTCAGTTCTTCTCTTTCTCCTCCTTTTCGAGCTGTTAACCATTGATGTTCAAGACGGCTTCCTGTCCTCTCATTGTGTCCACTCTCGGGATTATCTAATTCACTCCTGAGGAAGAACAATGTCTTAGACACAGAGGCATATATTTTTATCTCCGGGCCAGGCTTCCCCTGAGAACATCAGATCCATGTGTCCACCTGCCTCCTTGACATCAACACTTACCATGTCTCAGGAGCACACCAAATTTAACAAGTTCAAAACTGAACTCCTTTTAAAATACTCTGTCTCTAAATGGCATCACGGTCTTTGCTGTCACTCAGCCTGTGTTTTACCCCCTCAGTATCACTGGGATCTACTTCCCCCATCTCGGCTGCCTCCGCCCTTTGCCAGACTACCGTCCTCTTACAGTCCTCCTAGGCGTGCTGTCCAGCCCCATCCCATCACGTGCCCTCTCGATGTCTGCACTCCTACCACATTAACCTGTCATTTCTCCAGTTAACTGTGCCCCCTTTTGTCACTGCAACCCTACTTCCTGGCACCCTTCTCCACCTGCCCTCTGCTCCAGTCCAGCCAGCCCCTCCTTCAGTCATCACCACCCTGGTCCATGCCTGTCATCCTTGCTCATAGCCTGAAGTCCTGTCTCCGGACGCTTGTCATTGTTGAAGTGTTACATTTGTGCAATTCTTCAGTTAATGCATGTGCCCCTCTCGACCGAAAGCACCATGGGGATGAGCACTGGTGTTTGGGCCCTGCCCAACCCAGAGTGGACGCTCACACATTATACTCATGAAAGGAATCGATATGGGAAATGCTCAAATTACACATTCCATCTTGGCTGAAAGCTTTTCATAATTTTTTCCACAAAACATTTTTCAGAGCAGGAACTATAAAGCAAAAAGTATTTCTTTTCCTACTTCCAAATTGGGTTTTGCTTTCTCAGTAATCACTTGAAGCATAGATGTGGTAAAAGAAAGCATTTATGTTCTCTCCAACTTTTTTTCTGTATAATTTAGTGAAAGCAATATGAAATGGATTATTCCTTAATTTTCCTGGCCATCCTGTAAACTTCCATTGTTTTTGTTTACACTTTTATTTCCACAAAATATTGAAAAATTGATTGGCATCAGCTTCATTCCGATTGTTCTTATTGTCACAAGACTTGGCCTTTAGTTCTGATTCTCTTTCTCTTTGTTTAAAAGTTTGATATTCCAGTGCTAGTACAAAGATGTAAATTTAATTTTTTTACAAATATACTCTGAGAATCCTACATAATAAAAGACTAATATAATAAAAGACTAATATGCAAATCGACTGAACGGCAGAACAACTAGTCGCTGTGACACACACTGACCACCAGGGGCAGATGCTTAACGTAGGAGCTGCCCCCTGGTGATCAGTGTGCTCCCACAGAGGGAGTGCTGCTCAGCCAGAAGCCGGGCTCACAGCTGGCGAGTGCAGCAGCAGTCATGGGAGCCTCTCCCACCTCTGTGGCAACGCTAAGGATGTCCAACTGCTGGCTTACAGCATCAGTCAGACATCCCCTAAGGGCTTCCGGACTGCGAGAGGTCACAGGCTGGGCTGAGGGTCCCCCCCTGAGTGCACAGATTTTGTGCACTGGGCCTCTAGTTATTTAATATTGTAAGATACTTGAATCAACTGAATAGGAGAGATTATGTGATTTTAAATTAGTCTAGAGTTTTGTTAAGTGGCAGTTTCAGACATTTTTACTCACCACAATATGAAGGAAATTTTAATTAATACAGAACAAGCTAAATGTGATGTCTGGTTAAGTTATCACATTAATTTGATAGGAGAATTGTGAGTTGGCCTTATACAAGTGCAGCTGGTATAGAGTTATCCCAAGAAAACCACTTGCATGAAAAGGTGATATGAATCAGTTTTTATGAGATAAGGATTAACTGGTGGTTGTAATTAAGGTTGTTTGGGTCATTATAAAGTGGCTATAGGTTATAATCTAATACAATGAATTTTAAGGTATTATTCTGATCATTTTATTCCATAATTAGATTATATCATTTGCTGTTTTAAGCATCTGCTGCTATTTATATCTGTGCTTCCCAAACTGTGGGAAGTGCCCTAGGGCATTGCAGCAAATTCTGAGGCGTGCCACGGGATATTTTAAAATTTCAAGGACAACATGGGCATACACAATATCTGTAGGACAGATGCAAACCACTAGCTGGAGGGAGTTCACAATTTCAGTTTAAATTGTGCTGCTTTCCTTCCAATGATGTGGTATCTTTGGGAAGCTGGATTCTCAGCAGATGAGTAAAAATGGGAAAGTCAGAGTGGATCAGGAAATGAGGGTGGTTTGATCATAAGGTTTGAGTATTTGTGCAGAGCCCATTAGAACATAATTATATACTAATTAGTATGTGTATTCTATTGATTAAACGATTACTGTAATATTTATTAAAATATTAACATATTTCTTTTAGAAAATGTGGTGGCTTGCACATATCTTTTTTCTTTTCGTCATAGTTTAAAAAAATTATTAAAGTACTTAATTTTCAGAACAGGTAATTCTTTAACATGATTTAAAAATCAAAAGCATAAAAATGAAGCCTGAGAAGTCCCCCGTCTGGGTTGATGGCAGCTCCCTCCTGATTGCTCAGGCCAAAGCCTCTGAGCAGGACTTGGCTCCTGTCTTTCTCACACACACATTCAGGACCACAGGAAATCAGGCTGGCTCTGCTTTCAAAATATGTGGTCACCCTAGTCAAATAGGCTATTGTTACGGTTACTCATAACTGGTCTTGCTACTTCTGCACTTGTGCTTCCCCCACCCCAAACCCTTCCCCCACCCAGTAATCTTCTGAAACCCTAAGTTGGTTAAGTGATATCACTCTACCACCCAGAACCCTACATCTGCGTAGAGTAAAAGCCAGAGTCCTTTCAGTGATCTCCAGAGTCCTATAGGCCCAGCTTCCCTTTACTTCTCTGATCTCAGTTCCTCCTATTCCACATGTAATCTGCTACAGCCAGGCTGGTCCCCTCTTCCCAAGCATACCAGGCACATCCCTGCCCCAGGGCCTTTGCACTGGAATGCTGACTCCCTTGTCTCTTTCAAACCATGGCCCACCCTAACCTACCCTATTTTTAATGTATCAGTGATCCCCACCCATGTACTGATGACCATATCCTAGCTCTTTTATCTTGCTCTTTTTTTCATAGCTTTCTAACATAGTAGATTATTTACTGCCCACATTGTAATTTACTAAGTTTATTGTTTTATTGTCTGACTCTCCCCGCTACAATATAAGTTCTGGGAGGACAGGCACGTTAATGTGTTTGTTCAACAACCTATCCAAAGCAACTAGATGAACACTTGGCAGTAATAGGTGTGTAGCAAATACTGAATGAATAATGTTGAATTTAAATTTTTTTGACTGTTTGAACTATCAAAGCAGATTTAAATCTTTCTCTTTAACGATGGATTGTCCATTCTCCCAGAGGTCTGAACAGTTTTTGCTCTATACTTTCAGGCTAATTAGGTACTTACAAAATATGAATCTTATCTTTTTGGCTAATTGAACATTTTATCATTATATACAGACCTTCTTTATTCTTAGCAATGCTTTTATCTTAAAGTTATTAGTTTATCTAATATCAGTAAAGGTAAACTAGCTTTCAATAATTTTAGTACTATTTAATATGTATTTTTTCTTCCTTAACTTTTAATCTTTTTGAGTTCTTATGTTTTAGTTATGTCCCTTGCATGTAGTTTGTAGTTGTTTTTACTTCATTTTAACCATCTTTATTTCAACTTCTAGCCTACTTTTGCCTATTGTGATTCTGTACAGATCCAGGTTTGTTTCTTTCATTTACTTTCTATTTGTCCTACTTTTACAGCGCTTATTTTTTCTTCTTGTGTTCTTTTTTTAAAATGAGTTCTATTTGTATTCTTACTGTTTGTTTTTTTCCACCAGCGTAGAGGTTATATACTCTGTTTCTATTCTTTTAATGTTTAGAATTTTACCTTCATTATTTTTTAAAATTTTTTTTTCTTTATTGATTAAGGTACTACATATGTGTTCTATCCCCCTATTGCCCCCCCACCTCCAACTCATGCCCTCACCCCCCTGGTGTCTGTGTCCATTGGTTAGGCTTATATGCATGCATACAAGTCCTTTGGTTGATCTCTCCCCCTTACCCCCATCCTCCCCTACCTTCCCTCTGAGGTTTGACGGTCTGATCGATGCTTTTCTGTCTCTGGATCTGTTTTTGATCATCAACAGTTTATGTTGATCATTATATTCCATAAATGAGTGAGGTCATATGATATTTATCTTTCTCTGACTGGCTTATTTCACTTAGCATAATGCTCTCCAGTTCCATCCATGCTGTTGCAAATGGTAAGAATTCCTTCTTTTTTTACCACAGCGTAGTATTCCATTGTGTAGATGTACCATAGTTTTTTAATCCATTCATGGGCACTTAGGCAGTTTCCAAATCTTAGCTATTGTAAATTGTGCTGCTATGAACATAGGGGTGCATCCTTTCTGATTGGTGTTTCTAGTTTCTTGGGATATATTCCTAGAAGTGGGATCACTGGGTCAATGGGAGTTCCATTATTAGTTTTTTGAGGAAACTCCATACTGTTCTCCACAGTGGCTGCACCAGTCTGCATTCCTACCAGCTTCATTCTTAGTCTAAAGTTAACATCTTAACTCTCCTCCTGAACAACACAGGATCACTGCAACTCCAACCACCCACTTCCTGCTTCCACGCGTTGCTTTCCAGTGCTTATACCCGTCCTTTGTAACCCAGTGAATTATGCATTACTGCTTCATATAGGCAATGTTTACTTATATTTATCCACGTATTTACCTTATTTATTTGCTTACTATTCTTTTTGTATCTCAGATCTTCCACACACTTTTTTTCTGAAGTATCTATCCTTAGACTCTAAATAATATGTTTCTAAATCTTACTAGTTTCTTTACATTCTGTTGTAGGTAACTTGTCAGTTTTTGTTTGTAAAGAAAAGGCTTTATTTTGCTTTTATATTTTCGAAAGATAGTTTTGATGGATATACATACACTATGTATCCTTTTTTTTTATTTTAGAAAGGGAGGGAAGACAAAGAGGAGAGAGAGAGAGAGAAACATCGATGTGAGAGAGATACATTGACCGGTTGTCTCCTGCATGCTCACTACCAGACATTGAACCTGCAACCTGGGTATGTGCCCTGACCGGATGAACCTGTGACCTTGCGGTGTACAGGACACGCTCCAACCAACTGAACCACAATGGCCAGAGCTCTGTCTATCTTCTATGAGTAATTTCTAACACCAGGAAGCAATGAACTTAATCCTGACGCTATCTACCTGGAGACAGCGTCCGATCCCCCGGGTTCAGGGCTCGCCCCATAGACTGCTCCCTTTTCAGAGGCCAATTGCAAGTGCAGGTTGTCACTTGTGCTCCTTACCGACTGGCTATAAATTGGATGTTCCCAAGACTGTCTCCTCAGGTTCAGTTTGCTAGAGAAGCTCATGGAGAACGTTTACTTACATTTACCAGTTTATCATAAAGCACATTATAAAGAACCCAGGTGAAGCGGTGCAGGGGCAAGCCCAGAAGGGTCCAGAGTGCAGGCGCTTCTGTCCCCCGGCACTGGGCTGCACCAGCCTTCTGGCATGTGAATGCCTTCCCCAACCCGGGAGCTCCTCAGCTCTTGATGTTCAGGAGTTGTTACCGCGCTTAATCTGCTGCAGGACCCACCTCCCATCCAGTGGGTGAGCTGAAAGTTCCACGCACTTCCCACCTAGATAGTAGTAACCTGTGGCATTTATTTTATGTTTTTCTAGATCAATGAACTGAGCCATGTTCAAATCCCTGTTATGTTGATGCCAGATGACTTCAAAGCCTATTCAAAGATAAAGGTGGACAATCACCTTTTTAACAAGTAAGTACAAGTACAAACGTTTCTAGAACTGATGTCGCTGCCAGGAGTATGATTTCTGTGAATTTCTATAATCACATTTTTCAATGGGTGGGTGTAAAGTTTTTCTGATGAAGTTAATCCTGTGATAAACAGAACCATCTGTCATTTTCACAAAAGCAACAGCAGGCCTCTTGGGTAATATCCTTTTGCCATATGGCATATTGTTCTCTATGAATAGCTTATATGTTAAAAGTGATATTCTCATTACACTTCAGATGTTTCAAGCTGTAAATTGCTTGGATTTTTTAGCAGCTATGGACCTCAGCTATCTTACACAAAACTCTCATAATGATTACTTTATGAACAGAAATGACAACTTCATAGAACAATAAAGAATTAAGATGTATTTTTATAGAATATAATTGGACACCATGTTGGGTATTGAGACTATTTCTCCTTCATTGGAATGTCATTTTATTTTATGTTATTTTTATTGTTTTAAATATATTTTTATTGATTTCAGAGAGGAAGGGAGAGGGAGAGAGAGATAGAAACATCAATGATGGGAGAGAATCATTGATCTGCTGCCTCATGCATGCCCCACACTGGGGATTGAGCCCACAACTTGGGCATGTGCCCTGACCAGGAATCAAACCATGACCTCCTGGTTCATAGGTCAACGCTCAACCACTGAGTCACACCGGCCAGGCGGGATGTCATTCTAGATGTCACTCTGGAGCCCCTTATATGTTAGGCAGTCCACAGAGGGCTGGGGATACAAGGATGTATAAGAAACAGCCCTGCCCTCAAGGGGCTCACAGTCAGGTGGGTGGTTGAAAACTGACATATATATAAATTACGTACTGTAAGTTGGCGTGCAGGGTACCACAGCAAAAGAGTGTGTGTGTGTGAACACAAAGAGGCAATTCTGAATGAGTAGTATAAACCTCAGATCCTGCTCAAAAGATTAGTTCTGACATTTCTTCCTGGGGCCCTTGTGCTACTGGCAAGCTCAGGGGTTAATTCTCCTCATAATACTGTTTAGAGGCTAACCTTTGAGAGAATTTTCTATGTGAATTTAGGTTGTGGTATTTATATAAAACTAGAGGCCCAGTGCATGAAAATTTGTGCGGAGGGAGGGGGCATGGGCGTGTCCCTCAGCCCGGCCTGCACCCTCTCACAGTCCAGGACCCCTTGAAGGATGACCACCTGCCAGCTTAGGCCCGCTGCCCAGGGGATCGGGCCTAAGCCGTTAGTCGGACATCCTTAGTGCTGCTGCGGAGACGGGAGAGGCTCCCACCACCGCCGCTGCACTGGCCAGCCATGAGCCAGCTTCTGACTGAGCGGTGCTCTCACTGTGGAAGTGCACTGACCACCAGGGGGCAACTCCTGCATTGAGTGTCTGCCCCCTGGTGGTCAGTGCGCATCATAGCGACCGGTTGTTCCCGCTTGTTATACCATTAGGGTCAATTTGCATATTACCCTTTTATTATATAGGATAGGTCATTCAGGGAGCGAGAGCAGTCTTGTTTTGTGAGCTTGCATCCACTACTGACTGAGGATGAGTGTGGCTCTCGATGCCCTTCTCTCTGTCCACAATCTTGGCTTTCTCTTCACCATGTTCTGCAGGGTGGACCCTCCCCTTGGCAACCTCATCTTCCTTGAGGAAGCAGCTGTAGCATGTGGTCGGGATTAAAAGATCATATAGGCCAAGTGCTCCTAGGGGGTGAGAGGACACAAATGTTACCAGTCTGACCCTCTGTCCCCCGGGTCTTACTGTGGCTTGTACTGTTGACCCTTGAACAACAGGTCCACTTACATGTAGATTTAAAAAATAAATGTGTATCGTACTGTAAATGTATTTTCTCTTCCTTATAATTTTAATAACATCTTCTTTTCTCTGGCTTACTTTTTTGTAAAAATACACTATATAATAGACATAGCACATAAAATATGTGTGAATTGACTGACTGTGTTATCGGTAAGGCTCCTAGTCAGCAGGAAGGCTATTTGTTAAGTTTTGGGGGAGTCAAAAGTGACACGTGACTTTTCAGCTGCATGGGGGGTCGGCACCCCTAACCCCCGTGTTGTTCAAGGGCCCCCTGTGGTGGTTTTGGGAAGTGCCTCTGTGGGAAGGGAACTCCAGGCACTTCCTTGGCTACTCATGGAACTAGCTGGTGGGAGATGCGAGTCTGGTGAACTCTGTATATCTGAGCCTGCTTTCACAATATGCTGTTCCAGAGAAAACATGCCGAGCCATTTCAAGTTTAAGGAATACTGCCCGATGGTCTTCCGGAACCTGCGGGAGAGGTTTGGAATCGACGATCAGGATTTCCAGGTGAGTTGCTTTTGTAACGTTGCTTCAAACAGGCTTCATTGTTCCACGGTCTGTGCGACAGGACTGAGTTTTTATCATTACAAGTCATTGTATAATAGTACTTGTTAGTTTATATATTAATGTTCAATGATTTTTTTCTGAAATAAGGGGCTCTTTCCGTTAGGAACCCCTCTATGCTATATTTTCAGTCGTCGGCAGGAAAAGAGATTATTCTTTGGGGAGAGAGCAGGCACGCAAGGGTCTTACACGTGCCCTCGTTTCCAGAGACAGAGGCTCTGCCAGCAGAAACCCCTTTTCATTCCTGCCCGCATATGTGTCACCAGCCTGGGCAAGTGTGCATGTGTGTGTGGAATTCGCATTTCCTACATTGGTAGAGGCCACTTGGGAATCTGAGAAATTTATTCTTGTTTGTGCTGATTTGCTGCTTTTCAGATTGGCCAGTGCTGCCTCTGGCCCACAGCATTTTTGTCAGAGGCCACTCTTTGAGCACCACAGTGCAGCATGGCATGGTGCCCGCACACTGTCCTCACCATCAGGAGCCCACCTGTCCCGGGCATGGCCCTGGGGAGCATGCCCTTCACTCTTCGTACCCCCACAGACAAAAGGGCACTGCTGCTTTTCTCCCCGTGTTTGCCTGGTTCTCATGGTGTCGTCATGTCTGCTGACCCGTGGTCTGTGTCCTAACGCTTAGCCAGCTAGATTTGGAAAAGCCAAGGATTTCCTATAGGAGCAGAAGTCTACCGTATGTTAGGAGATGCAAGCGTTACTTCCTGGCCTTTTGCGACAGTCTGTTCATTGTGCTGTGAGAGTACTGGCTTATTGAAATCCTTTAAGTCCAGCAATCACTTTCTCTCATTTGCCCTAAGTGGGAAAGCCTAATTTATCCTGCATTAAGTGCCATATTGCCACCCTGGACGACCTCACACGTTAGCACAGCTTACCCTGTATTTTCCCTTGAAGAATCCGGCCTCTAAGGCAATTCGAACTGAGTTATTACACTTTCCTAAAGCTTTGTGGGCCTCCCTGCCCTGCCCGGCCTTTTCTTCTCTCACTGCTCACTCAGGCATGAGGAGCCTCCAGCTGCCCTGCTTTGGGCTGCAGGTGGACCAGGGCTGGGTGTCCACCGAGGCCCAGCTTCTGAGCAGAGGCTGGGTGCGCCCCGGAGGGCGGAGGGAAGTGTGACAGGGAGGATGTGGGCACTTGGTTGGCTTTGAAAAACTGCGGTGGAGCCAACATCGCTCAGGTTTGATCTTCATGTGTTAAGAGGAAGAACTAGATCAAACTTAGACTTGAAATGTACTGCTGAAAAAATAAGTCACTTTCAAAGAACAAATTTGGAATAGTAAAAAGGGTTTGCACGAAATAAAAAGGAACCATTCCACATTAGTTAAGAACTGTTGCTACATCTGAAGAGGCCACATGAAAATAAACTGAGCCCTTTAAAAAAGAGCGAACGGCCGGTAACTGAAGTCTCCGGTGGCTACTCTCCCGTGGGAAACGCAGGTGTGTTTCTCCCTTTGTCCCCTCCTCTTTTATAAAAAAACAAAAACATTTATACTCGCATTTCGCAGAAACTAACTTTTGAGGGCCTAAGCAACAGGATCTTGTTAGATTCCTTAATTCGTTACCAAAATGAAGTCTTTGTATTTCTTCTCCGAATCAGTCCTGTTAAATGAGATCCAAAATGGGCCCATTACATCCTGAGTTCTGACAGCAGCAGATAAAAGTAATTTTTAAAATTTCCTAAAGTGACCAATTTAGTTACTGAAATACTAAGGAATGAGCGATTTTCCTTCCCTTTCCCCCCAAAAACCAAAAACCATGTAAGCTGGTAGTTAAGTAAATGCAAATTGCTGAGTACAAACTTTGAAGGCAAATTAGGCAAGTAGAGGGCGATTCACACTAACTAATTGGCAAGTCTGTGAAGCTCTTAGCATGAGAGCAGGATAGAGGAGAGCCAGTGTGAGGATAATTAATCATTTGAACACCACTCCTTTCCTCGGCCATGCCTGGTGCTTTTGGCATTTAAATTGCGGCTTTCTCTTTGGCAACTGTATTTTTATTAAGGAAAAAAACAACAACGGTGGGTGTTCAAAGTATCTTTGGTAAACCAGAGATACACTGATTCCCTCCCCAATCCTGTGTTTCTTTCCCAGTATCTGCACCTCTTAAAAATTTGTCAGTAGTGGGACTCAACACACTTTGTTGGCTACTTGGTCTGGAAAAAGGGAAGAGGTTGTGCCAACACTGGCTGTGGCTGGGTGCCCGAGGGCCCTGCACGGTGTAGGGATGAAGGCGACAGGCTGTAACCAGAGGGGCCCATCATCCCAGCTGCTTGGCACTTGGACTCACTGTTGGCCAGGCATTTCATTCATCATGGCCAGAACTAGTAACAGGGACCAGCTGACACATGTAGGACCAAATTCCCAATCTGGTTTGAAAAGTAGCATCAGTGACCTGGGGTCTCCTCACTTATTGGAGGCACCGCTGATGGGGGCCAGGCTTCGGGCTGCCTTTGCCTTGCTGTGTTTATTTTTCTGAAGTGCTTGAATGTAGCAGCTTTATATAAATGTGGCCACAAGGAGCTCCATTGTCTGGTTCATTTAATATTCAAACCTTCCTATTAAAGCCAATGAATAAATGTTCTTGACCTGCCTTGTGTGTGTGAATGCCTTTTTCCTGCACCTGAAAAAGTCATTATTGAGCACTCGTATAAAAGCAGAACGTAGTAATTAGCCTACCTCATTGACTTCTTATCAGTGAACTTAAAGTAATTAAAAATCATTCTTGCTGTCCCCATAAACATTTGTATCCTTCCTCTGGTTTTGATTTCTTTCCTGTCTTTTAAAAAGAAAACTTTGTTTTCTTGCTGTTAAAGACTAATTCAAGCAACAGTTCTAGAATATTCATCATTAATAACAGTATCACTTAACATATACATATATATATAAACCTGTGTGTGTGTGTGCATGTGCTCAGTGCTTCCAGATTCAGAACTTTGTTCAATTTATTAATGCTTCACAAAATTATTTCATTGGTTTGTAATATGCTCAAAGTTGAATTGTGTTCTTCTGATCATTGTTGGGCCAATGTGACTCCCCCTTACCATACTTTTAAGATAAGATCTTTCCAAATGACTGCTCCCACGGAGGCCTCCACTGTTACTGCAGCTACAGTGCCACCTTAAGCTCTAGTCCCCTTAGGTGATTTCATGCACAATTATCAACTCAGTGTGTGTTTATTTGCACGACTACATGTCAGGCTCTGCTAGACGTTGTAGGAAATGCAGAAGAGAAGAAAGGGTGAAGGAATTCCTTTTTCTTTTTTGGTTAACTCTTATATGCCAGATTCCGTATTAGATGCTAATAAGGTTTACAGAAACCCAGACATCCTGACTTTTAATGTTTTTCAAGAAAATCTGCTTCCTTGCCTCTCAGAGAATCAGACCCCCCTATAACATTCCAGGAAATTAAATGGAGGCTTCAGTTAAAGTTTCTGAACTATGGGAGAGAATTGCCCACCAGAACCCAAAAAGTTATACAGGATGGAGATGATGAATTAAACCTAAATGCATTGGAAACCGAGCCTTCTTGTTCTTTGTAGAGGATAATATCAGGTTTACTTTTCCCCTACAACATCTCCTGAATTAGAATCCCTCATTACTGCCCTGGCTTGTGTGGCTCAGTTGGCTGTGGGTTCGATCCCCCATGGAAGTGTATGCGGGAAGTAACCAATCAATGTCTCTCTCTCTCTCTCTCTCTCTCTCTCTCTCTCTCTCTCTCTTTCTCTCTCTCTCTTTCTCCTAAAAAAGATAAAATTAAAAATCAATAAATGTATCCTTGGGTGAAGATTTTTTAAAAAGAGCCCCTCGTTATTCTCAATTGATGCATTTCTTTTTTTTATTTGTAACAGATAATTCTAATTTTAAAATAATTTTAAGAGGTAATGTTTTAGACTATTGATGCTCTTGTTTCAGGTTTAAAAATAAAATTCTAAAGTGTCAAGGCCTTCAGAATATACTAAACTTTGAAAAAAAATCTATCAGTATCTCTATAACATAAAGTTTATCACCATGTTTTCAAATACAGCTTTCCCAAATATAATTTAAACTGTCTGAGGACAGGAATTGAGTCCAGCTGGTTTACTGGGCTGCAGGCTCAAAAGAAGTGGGTCTGGGCACTGGAGTAAGTGCTCTGGGCGGACCCGTAAGAAACGCTCCTGGGAGAACGGGAGTGAGGGCGGGAGTGGGCACACTAAGGGAAGCGAGCTTTCTGGCCAAAACATGGAGGCCACGAAGCTGGGGAAAATGAAGCAGCTGGATGGGGGTGGATTGTGGAGATAAAGAGGGGACAGTAGAGAATGTGGGAACTGCAGACCTCAACCAGATTCTGAAGCGTGTGAGCAGTCCTGTGGGTTTACACAGGGCAGGGATGTGATGTCATCTGGATTTTCTATAAAGGTCATTGTGGTGGCCCCGGCCGATGTGGCTCCATTGGAGCATCATCCCATGCAGCAGAAAGTTAAGGGTTTGATTCCTAGTCAGGACACATACCTAGATTGCCGGAGACAACTGACGTATCTCTTTCACATCAATGTTTCTCTCTCTCTCTCTCTCTCTCTCTCTCTCTCTCTCTCTCTCTCTCTCCTGCCCTTCATCATTCTCTGAAATTAATAATAAAAATACATAATTGAGGTGGTTATATATAGAAGGGAGATACAGAAATTAGGAGGCTATGCGATACCCCAACAAGTGAAGGAGAGGCATGAAGCAGGACACTTGGCACTGACAGGGTCGAGCAGAGAGCATCTCCACAGACAGGGAGAGAGTCAAGTGACAGGAGTGGTGGCTGATGGGCCACCAGAACAAAGGGCAGGAGCCAGAGGTGTCAGAGCCTGAGACGTTGAGAGAGCAGGTCACTGGAGGAGGGAAGAATGGGGATGGGCAACCCAGGTAAGTGCCCTTGACCGGGAATCACACCTGCAACCCTTTAGGTTGTAGGTGGACACTCTAACCACTGAGTCACTGGCCAAGGCTAGACAAGTCTCTTTTTTTTAATGTATTTTATTGATTTTTTACAGAGAGGAAGGGAGAGGGATAGAGAGTTAGAAACATCGATGAGAGAGTAACATCGATCAGCTGCCTCCTGCACATCCCCCACTAGGGATGTGCCCGCAACCAAGGTAGCCAACGCTCTATCCATTGAGCCAAATCGGTTAGGGCTAGACAAGTCTCTTAATAGGCCTTTGGGGAAAATGCTTTCACAACCCATCAGCACTATCAGGTTTTTTTTGTTCTTTTTCTGTTTTTTTATTTTTTAATCCTCACTTGAGAATATGTTTTCATTGATATTTTTATGGAGAGAGGGAGGGGGAGAAAGAGGGAGAGCGAGAGAGCGCACAAAACATCCATGTGAGAGAAATATCGATAGGTTGCCTCCTGTCCAGGCCCCTACCAGGGATCGAACCCACAACCTAGGTATGTGCCCTGACGGGGAATAGAACCCCAAACCTTTTGGTATATGGGACAACACGCCAACCAACTGAGCCACCCAGTCAGGGCTTCTCCTTCTTATGAGTTGAACCAATGACTGTTCCCACCACAGACTGTCCCCCCTCCCACCCCACATGGAACTCAGACTCTCTGTTTGCCTGCATTTCCTGCCCCTGAACCCACTTTGGATTGTGACATGTGATTTTCAACAAAGAGCTAGCACAGGGAGCACCTGTCCAGGTTAGATGCCACATTTGTTCTTCATGAGCCTGACCCAGGTCTCTGGCATTGTAACCTTGAGATTTTTAAAGGTGGTCTCACGGTGCTCTGTGAAGTTCTTGCAGCTCTGCTTCTTGCTCTGCTGGTCACTGCCTCTCACTTTTGTGTTCTTCTTTCCTAGGTTGTTTCATTATTGATAAGTGTTGAATTGCTGTGTCTTGCTCCCCTGCACAACGGAAGCCGTTCTACGCCTGGGGTCACAGCCCAGGCTTTCTCTGAATTTCCCCAAGAGCTTAACACAGGTCTTTGAACACAGTGGGCATTTAATAAATTCTTGATGATAATGTTCAAGTTAGCATGTTGGTCTTTACCTCTCTGACGGGGTCAGAGGACCATCTGTGCTCACTCAGATAAAGTATGTCCAACGCAAACCCAGAAAGCAGCCTTGTCTGGGCAGCTCGGCTCCTGGGCCGTGTGATGTGAGGCATGTAATCATAGTCCTGAGTAGTCAGCAGGGCAGCGATTGGCTTCCATATTTCAAGTCCATGAGATAGGTGGCCGCCGTCAGGAAGAAGAACATTTCCCTGGGAGTTGGGAGGCTGGTTTGTTTCCGGGATCTTCAGTGACTGATGCTGTGACTTAATTCAGTCACTTAGCCCTGGTAGGTCTCCATTTTCTCATCTGTGAAATGAGGGAGGCCCTCAGCTGTGAATCTCAGAATCTATTATTAAGTCACCTCGAGTAGATGCCTGCCGCTTAGGTTTTTGCACACAATATTGACATGTTCCTTTATAAGGCGGTGGCCTTTATTCAGTCGAGCATGGCAGCATTGATTTTAAGTGGCCTTTCTGTTGACTAAAAATAAAAAGTTTTTTGTACATGATTTTTGGCAGATATCCACATTCATATCAAAATGGGGGAAAAAAGAGAAAAATGTATATAAGAGTATATGAGTAGTTCGAGAGAAACATTCAAAATGCTTGAGTATTTAAAAAATGTACAGGGGACCATTGTGGTTACTAAATCGTGACATTTTTATGAGCTACGGTAGGGAAGATTGGTGATAAGAATGAGCTAATTAAATTGACCTTTAAATGTCCCCCACCCTTCTGGGGGCCTCACTAATCCTGGACGCCCCACTGCAAAAACAAACATCTTCAGTACAGACTTTTAGAGGAGTGGGGAGGAAGGATAGCACCATTAATCCCTTTCTCAAGGGAAAGGACAATAAATTTCCAATTATAAACGTAGGAAGGCCATTGAAGAGTGAGCTTCATCTCTCATTATTTGCTTTATTTCCCATTGAGGGCTGACATGGCACCAGCATTCAAACAGAGCTGTTGAGATTTGAAAGAGGGTACAGTGGGGCCTTGACTTACGAGTTTAATTCGTTCCGTGACGGAGCTCGTAACTCAAATTACTCGTATGTCAAGTCAATTTGACAAATCAATTTGCTAGGCTGATGTTGTGGCATTCACTGTGACGTTCACTGCGCCAACTAGCAGTGGGGTATCTGAAGCTGGCTCGTAACCCGAATTTTAGCTCGCAACTCAAAGCAAAAAATCGGCCGAGAGACGGCTCGTATCTCGAAAAACTCGTTAGTCGGGACACTTGTAAGTCAAGGCCCCACTGTATATTGTAAGATCAGTAATGGGTTTGGCTGTAGAAGATGGAAGTGGTGAAAAATAAGTTTACTTACCAAGTGGCAGGATAGGCAAAAATGGACTAAATTGTCATGTTCTTACCTGCCCTTCATCTAATAGCTTGTCAAACAGTTTATTTTATCCCCAATACCCCAGCAAGCCTAGGCGCATCCCTAAGAAGCTATATCGGGGCTATAATGTGTCTACTGAACTGGACTGAGTAGAGAACACCCACAATGTCACCACACTCACCAGAGACACCTGCGATATCACAGATGTCACAGTGGGTCAAGGGACTTGCAAGAAGAATGTTTGGTCCAATCTCAAATACCTGTGTATTGTATGATTGCATTTATATGAAATGTCCAGAATAGGCCAATATATGTAAGACAGAAGGTAGTGACTCACTAGTTATAGGGCTGTGGGGAAGAATGGGAGTGACTGCTAATGGGTACAGTTTTCTTTTTATTCTTTTTTTTTTAATTGAAGTACTAGGGGTCCAGTGCACGAATTCGTGCACCTTGAAAGGAACTGTGGGCTGCGAGGCTGCAGTAGGCACAGGGGTGGGTCTTGGCCCATCCTCTGTGCCCCTGCCCAGCTCCTTCTGCCACGGCCCCCGATCCCCTGTCTGCTGGCAGCCCTGCTCCTGCAGCCACCACTCCTTCACGCTGACAGCACCAGCCCCTCTCAAACCTGCTGACAGCGCGGAGCGATTGGGGCTGGCACCATCAGTGGGTGTGAGCAGCAGCTGCTGCCCCAATCACCCCTCAGGAGCAGGGGGAGGTGGGGAAGCCCTCAGGGCCGGCAGCCGCCACTCACACCCGTTGATGGCGCCAAGTGATCGGGACCGGTGCCAGGCACTGGCAGTGGGTGTGAGTGGCAGCTCCGGTGCTGGCTGTGGGTCCGAGTGGGGCTGGCGCTGGCAATGGGTGCAAGCGGTGGCTCCGGCCCCAGCAGCAGGTGTGAGCGCCGGGCGGGACCATGGCATGCGGGAGCAAAGAATTTTCAGTAACCAACAGAGGTTCGCCCCAATGACAGTGACCAGCACCCCGCCTTGGTCTGGCACCCCTGCTCACCTGCTCCACCATCCCGCTGCGGCCAACACCTGCCATGTTCTGCACACGCCCCCTGGTGGTCAGCACACATCATAGTGACCAGTTGTTTGGTTGTTTCAGTTGTTCTGCCATTCAGTCTATTTGCATATTAGCCTTTTATTATATAGGACTAGAGGCCCGGTGCATGAAAATTCATGCACTGGAGGGGGGCTCCCTCAGCCCGGCCTGCCCCCTCTCACAGTCTGGGAGCCCTCAGGGGCAGGAGGCAACCCGGCGATCAGGGGAAGGCGACGCCCCCATCACACCTCTGCTGCTGCCACTGCCAGCAGCACAAGCCTCGGCCGGCCCTGGTTATCTGAGCCTTGGTGGCCCTGGGCGGCTGGGAGGCTGAGGGGACTGGAGGACTCTGGAGACAGGTGCACGGAGCGGCTGGGCCCGCCGCCAGGCGGGGCTGAGGGGACTGGGCGCCACCATCTTGTGGCTGTGGGCTCCGCCATCTTTGAGGGCGGGGCAGTCAATTAGCATATTTCCTCCTTATTGGCTGTAGGCACTGCCATCTTTGAGGGCATGGTATTCAATTAGCATATTCCCTCCTTATTGGCTGAGGGCCCCACCATCTTTGAGGGTGGGGCAGTCAGTTAGCATATTCCCTTCTTATTGGCTGTGGGCACCGCCATCTTTGTGACAGTGTGAGGGTCAATTAGCATATTCCCTCTTTATTAGATAGGATAGTTGACATGCAATATATATTTTTTTTTATTAAATATATTTTATTGATTTTTTACAGAGAGGAAAGGAGAGGGATAGAAAGTCAGAAACATCGATGAGAGAGAAACATTGATCAGCTGCCTCCTGCACACTCCCCACTGGGGATGTGCCCGCAACCAAGGTACATGCCCTTGACTGGAATCGAACCTGGGACCCTTGAGTCCGCAGGCTGACGCTCTATCCACTGAGCCAAACCGGTTAGGGCGACATGCAATATTATATTATTTTCAGGTGTACAACATAGTGATTTGACATTTGTATACCTTACAGTGTGATTACCCTGATAAGTCTAGTAACCATCTATCACTGTACAAAGTTATTACAATATTGACATATTCCCTGTACTGTACACTACATCCCTATAGCTTATATAGTTTATAACTGCAAGTTTGTACTTCTTACTACCTTTTTCATCCATCCCCCAACCCTTTCCGCTTTGGCAACCATCAGTTTGCTCTCTGTTTCTATGCGGCCATTTCTGTGTTGTTTTGTTCATTTGTTTTGTCAGATTTCTTTTTTGAGGTGATAAAATGTTCTAAAATTCACTGTGGTATAACTTTGTAAATATACTAAAAGTCGTTGATTTATACACTTTAAATGGGTGGGTTGTATGGTATAAGAATTATATCTCAGTAAAGCCTTTATGAAGAAGAATGCTTAGAGTTTAAGATTAATTTATGTTCAATATGAAACTTTCTTTTTCCTCCACCATTGACTTGGATACCTTTTTCTTGAGGGTACAAAGTTCTGATAAAAGTTTTTCCATTTAGAACATGTGAATTTAAAGAATTGCATACTTTATAATATGAGACTATCAAATGTGTAGAAGAAAAGGGTAGCCAGTGAATAGAGCATGTTTTATTGCAGTGTTTACATTTATCATTACATTTTTTTCTTCAAACTAATAACAAATCATTGTCCATTTCCTAAGTCTCTACAAACTGACAGCAATAACTATTCCTGAATGTTCGTCAGAGCAAGAAAGCTTAGAGACCATTATGTCCCACTGTCTTTGTTTGCAGATGATCAGATAACAGAGTAAGGGGTGGGGGCAGGGATCCTTGAGAGGCCTCATTTCCCTTGACTTGGCCTCTAACTCAACCTGTTTCTACCATGTATGCTGAGGTCCGAAATCCTGAAAAGACAAGAAAGGTGGTCAAGGCAGGCCACAAGTGACTATTATGGGCAGTGGAGGCAACAAAACACTCTCAGATTTCCATTACATCTATAATTTAAAGGTTGATTAAAGCCTTTTAAGGCTCTGCATTGAAGGGATTATGGATTTTGTGGTAGCCCAACAGGTTAAACAAATGACTTAGACGATCATTTTCCAGGTGCTTTTCCAAAGCCCGGACTCTCTCCTCAAGCCCTCTGTCTCATTTAGCCCATGCCTGCTCCTGCTCACTGGCCCCCCCGCCCCCCGCCCACACATTTAAATACTCTTTTAAAAATGTAAATGGTTATTATTGAGGGCTGTAGAAAATAGCCTGTAAAAGTATGTCAGTCTCAATTTTCACTGGGTTCAGACTGAGGTTTGGCTGGGGTCGGGGAAAGGAACTCAGAGCTAATTGGAAGAACTCATTCTACAAGTTTTTCTTTATTTTTATCTTACCACTTGCAGAATAACTCATTAATATTGATCTGCATCTCTCATTACCTTCCAAGTTAAAATTTGCTTTTTATAATAGTAGCTACAATTTATTGAATACTACTGTATTCCAGGCACTATTATAAAAACTTTGTATATGATCTCATTTAACCCCCAAACTTTTGATTATTATTATTATTATTATTATTCTCATTATACTACCTTTCTACAGATGTGGAAACTTGAGGCACAAAGAGCTTAAATGACTTGCCCAAAGTCACAGTCCTGACGTCTAAGGCTCCTATGCCTGATCCATGCTCTGGGTCTCAGTTTTCATCATCAGGACTCTGAAACTTGAAAGGTCACCAGGCCTCTGCTTAGGGCAATATGAGCCTGAGAACATATGAATGAACTAAATAGAAGTATGAATAAGCTACACTTCATGTGGCGAGGTGGTTCTGAAGTTCAGCACGATGTCCAGGACATGCTGATGAGTGCACACTTGGTGGGTTTGTGAATGTGTTCTCTTCTGAGGGATTCTAGACTTGGGGAGGTATATCAGGACATTGCAGAAGGCCAGGAATTCACACATTGAATAAGCCCTGGATTGCCTTTGTTGTGTTGTGACTTTGGCCCCAAATATCCACACAGCACATTCACACTTCTCAAACTGAGGACCCAGATTTTACGTGTTTAAATGTCACCATGGTACAGAACATAGAACTCTCTAAGCTTTGCCTCTGACAAGGAGTTTGTTTTCTAAAGAGAGTAGACCTCTCCAAACCCCAGGTAGATTTCACTGGGTAATTTTACCTGGTAGCTTTCTCATAAAGACAGACAGGTAAGTAGGGGTAAGGGCTCTTGAAAATGAACATAAAAAAACACACACACAAAACCCAAAAGTGAACATTAGAGTTTGGAAATGGAATTATCTTGAAGATGACTAAACCAGTCCTTTAAATGTTGCTTTTTAGGCCCTTGGTTGGATCAGGTCTTCATCTCAGACTTAGGGTGGTTAAGATAAATAATTTTTTTAAATGGTACCTTGGGCCAGAACTTCTTTCTTCCATGCAGATCTTGTTCTAACTTGCAAATTCTGTCTTTTTTTTTATTTATGTTGCTTCCCCCCGTCCCCCACACCCCCAAACACTTCAGCATTCCCAATATAAAAGATTACTCCTTTCAACCTTGGCATTCTTTGCCAAGAAAACCCACACAGTCTAAACAAGGGAAAGACAGAAGATGGGAGAGTCTTCTAAAGATAAAAGCCAGTGACCAAAAGAAAATGAAAACCTCCAACTATTCGCAGGCATGTGAACTAATTAAACCAGACATGGTGAACTGGGCCTCGTGGTGAGAGAGATGAAGGATTCATAGGATTGTCACCACGGGCACAGGACGCAGGAAATCCTGCGGACGAGGCATCTTTCAGCCCTGCCTTGTGCCCTGTCAATCGTCTGACTCTAGCCCTGAGCTCAGCAGCGCCTTGTTTTCCTGTTCTGAAGCCTTGCCCCTCAAACACACATCTGCCTCAGCTCTTGTCTCAAGAGAAGGTGGCTCCTGACCCTGCTCGCCTCAGGTAAAGGCAGGTAATGAACAGTCCTAGACCCAGTCAAGGTAGATTTGTACACGTGGTAATAAAAGCATAAATTAAGGACTCTGACTACATTAGCACTGAGGCTATTCTTGATGGTTTTACTTGGCAAAATTGAAAACCTAAAGACAAGTTTGGCGGTTTTGCCAGCTGGCTCAGGCACTGAATTGTGATTAGAGGGTATTTGACTCCACACAGAAATCTATACCAACAATCCCATCATAATGCCCAGCACACTCGGGCCGGGCAGGGAGGCAGCGGTGGTGGGTGGGGGAGGCCGGCTGCTCTGTCCCACTCCACGCTAACAAACTCAGACGGCAAGTCATTTCCACTCCGGTTTCTGGTTTCTGAGCTGTAAATTGAGTGGTTTGGAATCATCTCCATGGTTGTTTTCAACTATCATGCTCTTTGATTATGAGATTTATTTACACATAGAGGGACCCCTTGGCGGCTCCCATAGATCACTCTCAAGCTCTGTTTCTTCTCAGGGCTTTCTCCTCCTGGCCTCCCAAACTTGTCCAACCTGTATGATGCTGTGGTTCATTTTTCCTTTGTGACAGAACAAAGCACACTAATGAGTTTCAATATTCAGTTTCACTAGATAGCGGACTGTTTTGAGGCCGCTCCCTGACTATTTTCATACATACCCTGACCCCCTTTCCGTAGCTCGTTTTCTCATTCTTGCCCTGAGTACATCTGGAATCTATGAAGTGTTATTTTCATGCTGCTCTGAGCACTGTTGTCATCCTCTCTTTAATCTTGGCCCAGATGTCCTGAACCATCATTATGCCCCGCGGAGAGGATGGTTGGGCTCTCTTCTGAGTGGACTTTCCTTGGGAAACATCGAATCGCCTTCTGAGGTCTGCACTCCCCAGCAGCCCCAGAGCAGTGTGCTGTGTCTCCGAGGGGTTACATTTTTAGAGGGATAAAAAGCCTGAAGTAGAGATCTGATTTAGCCCACCCTCTCCCCTGGGCTTATTCCATCACGTTTCAAGCCCAGAAACTGAGGCTCAAGGAGACCATGACACATCCCAGGGGAGACGAGTGGCGAAGCATGTCCTAGGTGCCAGGCCGCACCCCACCATTACAGAGCACTGCCTTTAACACAAACAAGCCAACACTTCTGCCTTACTTCAAAGGCTACAAAAAGTCTATGATTATGATGTTACGTAATGGCAAAAGTTTAGTCTTGTCTTTATAAATTGCCTTCTTTGCTTACCTCAGAGGAAGCTTTAGGCAGGAGCCGTAGGCATATGATATGATTTGACTCCGCTATACTCCAGTTTCGTTACCTGCAAGTAGGAAAATGCACCTGGCTTTTTCTGTCTCACAGGAATGTGAAAATAAATGGGAAATAATGAGTTGCATTCTTCCAAGCCTTAGAATCATTCCAGGGATCATGCATTTTGTGTGCAACTGTGCTTACGCTTCTGATTTTCTGCTTGTCTGAGGCTTTCAGTAAGTTTGACTCATATTTTTTTATTCATAGTGACTGTAAAACATGCATTCTAAATTTAACAAATTATCTGTTCCTGACACTACAGATTATTTGACAACTAAAAGCCTTAAAACCATTCCTCCACACACTGGAAGTAGATATTGTGGGATGGGACTAATGTGATTATTGAAAAATTGAAGCAAAATCAAGATTAGCATTTATAAGTTGTTAATATCCCAAGATTAAGATATGGCCAATATCCATATGGAAAATCTGTAATAAATAATTATCAATGTCTTAGAAACTGAAAGGAAAGGCAAAGGATTTGGAAGGAGGTAGCAGGTAAGCTGAGGAATTGTGACATTATGTTAGTATGCATTCTGGCCCTTTTTAAATCCATGCGTTACCTTCCGCATAGTCAGTATAATTAGACATTTCTTTAGTGAATTAATACAATGAATTATTCTTTACTTTAAAGTTTCTCATTTTAATGAAACCAGAGTTGGGCAGGATATAATAGGAAAGGCGTTTATTCAGGTTAGTCTGTACTTATAGCACACTTAATGCAGAGACTGCACACGCTGCACCAGATGAAACATCGCAGCCACAATTCAGGAACTCTTGGTTCTCACATGTGGTCCAAAGACACAGTCTGTCAGCGTCATCTGCTTCTTCAGATGCCCCGCCCCATACCTGTTGGATCAGAATCTGCAATTTAACATGACCCCGGGTGATTTGGTTACTCATTAAAGTTTGAGACGCACTGATGGTACAGCTTTCAATTTTATTCTATCCCATTGGTCCGTGACAGAACATTATACTTTCATATCTAATATGCCTAAGAAAGCCACCTATGCAACGGATGCTGCTGTAATTCTGTCCTTTGCTGAATGCAGTTATCCTGTACTGTTTCCCACCCTCCCATAAGTTAGTTTACAGGTATTATCAATTGTATAAAATGTATAACCTGTTTGCTTGACTCTCATAAAGTTGATTGTTCCTGCTTTGATTTTATGCCTGAAAGTAATTTGTAATCTTACGATTCCTAGTGTTCTTGTTTCATCTGGATTTGCAAATTAATGTTTGGGAGGAAAAAGTAAGGCTATTAGCCAAGAGCAATGATTGCTTGTTTCTAGTGTTAAAGGAGCATTCACTTTGAATCTTAATCAGAGAAATTAGTATAAAGGAGATTTTTTTTTTTAGAAAAAGCAGCGTAATTGATAAACTCCTGTTAATACAGCCATTTTCATCCTGAAAATTGTTTTCACCATCCTGTCTGTCTAATGAATTTCGTTATCTTAAGAATAATTTAACCCTGCCACATCCTGCTATTTAAAGTCATTGGGAGTTACACTGATTCTTTATTCTTCTAATAAGCTAAGGAAAGCAAATTCAGTGAAATTCGCAGTATTGGCTCTGCACTTTATAGGTGTGCCTGCTTGCATTGGTCCAAGATGTACTATCTCAGGGAGTAGTATCAGGCAGTACTAAGGCCCATCCTT
Source organism: Myotis lucifugus (assembly GCF_000147115.1). NCBI lineage: Eukaryota > Metazoa > Chordata > Mammalia > Chiroptera > Vespertilionidae > Myotis > Myotis lucifugus. The sequence continues at coordinate 1,565,943 of NW_005871180.1, forward strand.
GGAAATGAGAGCGAGCTCATGGCCAGTGTCCCTCGGCTCACAAAGGACCCACATGCACAGCTGTGCCACTGCAATATAATCACACCTCATATGGCTGGATCCTGTTGGGTTTCATCTAGAAAGGAAGGTCAGGTGAAAGAGACAAAAAATACTATATACAAAAAGGGAACTCTTTCATTGAAAACCCCAGATGCAGTGATATTGCAGCCTCTCTAAAGATGTCTGTGTCCCCTTAAGTAGATAGCATTTGGTTTACTGGGGCTTTTGCATGCCCACATTTAGAGAGGAAGCTGAAGAGAGGAGTCTTCGCCTTTGAATCCCTCAAATGCAACCCAGCGGGGCCAGGCGGGGGAGGAGCGTCAGTTCTGAAGTGCACAGTCAGCAGAGAAGACCAGACTCCTCAGATACCAGGGCTTTGCTCATCCCAGTAGTCTGGGTAGCCAGTGCAAGAAGGTTGGGGAGGGCCTGGAGTCTATAAGAAAACAGGAGATTCAACCAGGAGAGTTACTTGGGAGGAAAGGGTAGACTTACTAGCTAGAGCAGTGGTTCTCAACCTTCTGTCAAACTGATTGTCGGACTGCAGTGGGAAGGCCAGGGAGGGATGGGGGACAGGAGGGAGGGGAGTAAGAGATCAACCGAAGGACTTGTATGCATCCATATAACCATAACTAATGGACATAAGACACTGGGGGGTAAGGGAGGGCAGGGGCTTGTCAAGGGCGGGGGGAAAAAAGGACACTTATGTAATACCCTTTGTAATACTTTTAGCGAAAAATAAAAAAAAAAAATAAAAAATAAAAAAAAAGAAAACAGGAGATTCAACCAGGAGAGTTACTTGGGAGGAAAGGGTAGACTTACTAGCTAGAGCAGTGGTTCTCAACCTTCTGGCCCTTTAAATACAGTTCCTCATGTTGTGACCCAACCATAAAATTATTTTTGTTGCTACTTCATAACTGTAATGTTGCTACTGTTATGAATCGTAATGTAAATATCTGATATGCAGGATGGTCTTAGGCGACCCCTGTGAAAGGGTCATTCGACCGCCAAAGGTGTCGCGACCCACAGGTTGAGAACCGCTGAGCTAGAGTGTCCATAGCCTGAGCCTATACTAGGATGAAATGGTACTGGAAGAACCCCTGCTCACAGCCTCTCCTTGTCTACTCTTCAGAAGATAGTCATTCCCAAACATGGCCAGGGGTGGAAAATGGGCCAAATCAGAATCTTCTGAGGAGCTAATGTAGAATATTGCTGCCCGGCCTCCTCCCAGGGCACGTGGCAGGCAGCAGCGTATACTAATTGAGTTGTTTACTAGTTGAGAACGTGGGTTCTGAGCCAGTGCACTAGATGGAATCCTAGCTCTTTCCTTATTACCTCTGTGACCTTTGCCAAGTTGTTAAACCTTTCTGATCTCCATCTCCTCGTCTATAAAATGATGGTGATATTAATAGAAACCGTTTCATGGGGATGAGATCAGAATTGGGAGAAGTACTCTGTGCTTAATGTTTGGCAGAATCCCTGTCATTAAGGAAACGCTCAGTGATGTAAAATTTTCTTTCATGACTGGGACCTAATTTTATTCAGAAGAAAATTTGGGCTTTTGCCCAACTCACAAAATTGCAAGGTGAAAAAAATAACTTTGATTGTAATTCTAGACATTAGCCTATTTTAAGGACATTAGAATTATAATACAGACCCACCCTGTTTTCATTCCATTTGAAAGACTAGCATTTTAATTTATGATGCATATAAAATGTTGTCATCCTACTTACCAATTTCTTCCAAACACAAATGTTTTTGAAAATTTGTGATGACAACAGATTGTTTGGAAATCGGAAAGCCATGTTTTTAACTGGTTCTCTTTTCTCCTTCCCACTTATCCCAACGGGAAGAACTCCTTGACCAGGAGCGCACCCCTTCCCAACGATTCCCAGGCACGCAGTGGAGCCCGATTCCACACATCCTACGACAAAAGATACATCATCAAGACCATTACGAGTGAAGATGTGGCTGAAATGCACAACATCCTGAAAAAATACCACCAGGTAATTTTTCTTTATATTTGAGACTCTGAAAAGGTTAACATTCATGACTTCTGATCATCAAGGCCAAAGATTTAAATATTAAATACGTCGTCAGGAAGTGATGAGAACACATTTGACATCAAAATTGCCTCTAGCTGGGCTTTTTATTTATTTTATTTTTAAAAAAATATTTTTGTTGATTTCAGTGAGGAAGGGAGAGGGAGAGGAGAAACAACCAATGATGAGAGAGAATCATTGATTGGCTGCTTCCTGCATGCCCCCTACTGGGGACCGAGCCTGAAACCCTGGAATGTGCCCTGACAAGGAATCAAACCATGACTTCCTGGTTCATAGGTTGCCGGTCAACCACTAAGCCGCAGGTCAGGCTAGCGGGGCTTTTTAAAAAGTACTGTGGCCAGATTACTGACAGTTAACATTTAGGAATGCTTATCCTCTGAAGATGATTAGTTATTAATATAATGCTTTTAATCTAAATACTCTCCTGTATAATAGTTTCGATGTTTGCCATCTTGATTTTAAAATAGCTCAGCTTAAGATTTGGCAGCAGTTCAAAAGTTTTTTGCACACGTTAGAAGTTAGGTGTTGACCTGTGCGTATTTATCCATTTACACCTCCAAATCCTATCCTGCTTTCACTAGTCTTTTTCTGCCTGGCCCCCAAAAGACCCACCCCCACTCACACTCTAGACAGTTCTTTCATTTTCACCCCTCATCATTAGTCCTTCATAATCACCTGGGGAAAGAATGAAACTACTCTTGGGAGCAGCAGTCCCTTCCTCCTTCCCACCCTGCCTCCCACCCTCCCTTCCTCCCTTCTATTCCCTCCCACTCAAGAATGAATAAATTGCACTGCAAGTTACCTGGTGGAGCACATGTTCCCAGGTCCTAGTAGAGCTGTGAGATGCCTTACTGACTATGTAGTAAGAGCATGAAGTCCAGTGTCAGACAAACCCAGGTTCAAATCCCAGCTCTGCCAGGTACTAACCATATGACTTCTGGTCTTTGCAGCCTCCGTGTTTCCATGTATGCAGTGGAGATAATAACAACGAAAATGAGTCCTAAAGTTTAAACGGGGGCGGGGGAGGGGCGCGGGGGGGGGGGCTGACAGCATGTGCCATACACAAGGTGCTCCGTACATGGTGATGGTAGTTGTTACCGAGTCTTACGACAATAACCAGTAACAACGATGTCATCTCGAGAAATTGCAGTCTTATGGCAAGACTATGACCGTCGCTTGCCACATGGCAGCAATCATCTCCAGAACTGGTGTTTGAACGCTCGCACATGCTTTTAGAGTCCTGCTTCGGTTTCTTTCTACCTAAACAGCTTCAAATCCCCCTCACAGAATAAAGACTGATTACCACAGAGGGCATTCAAAATAAAATGCTATGGGCCCTGATTGTGTCCCGTGGTCGGCAAACTGCGGCTCGCGAGCCACATGCGGCTCTTTGGCCCCTTGAGTGTGGCTCTTCCTAAGCCTTAGGAGTACCCTAATTAAGTTAATAACAATGTATCTACCTATATAGTTTAAGTTTAAAAAATTTGGCTCTCAAAAGAAATTTCAATCGTTGTACTGTTGATATTTGGCTCTGTTGACTAAGGAGTTTGCCGACCACTGGTGTAAACCAGTGATTTTTCAATCTTTTTCACCTCATGGCACACATAAACTAATTACTAAAACTCTGCGGCACACCCAAAAACGTATTTTTTGCCAATCTGACAAAAAATAAGTATAATTTTGATCCATTCACACTGGATGGCTACTGTTGCGTTGGCTGTTGTTACTTTTTTTGTTTTTAATCTAACAATCTGAGAAGAGGTCAGTGCTCCTGACTAAATAGTCAGGTACTGCATGTTTTAAAAATTCTGTGGCACAGCAGTTGAAAATCACTGCTCTAACATCATGAGTATTTCTTGGCAGTTGCTTATTCTTCCAATCTTTGCAAATGTGATCAATTGCATTTTGCTTGCAGTAAAGTCTATAAATATCCTTGAGCTATATTTTGTTTCCGGAAACTTAGAGCCACCCCTAATTTGTCTTCTGAAAACATTAGTCAGCCTCTAAATTCATTTAACTCTAACAAATCATTTATAACATCTGTTCCTTTTGAAATTTGTTCTACGGCGCTCATGCTGTTGCCTATTATGAAGGAAGTTTTAAAGTGCCAGGATAGTACTTGTGAGGGAGAAAACGCTAGGGAACTAAAGGGCTGCTGAGTAAGTTGAGTCACAGGATGCAGCTTTTAATCAGTGACCTTTTAAACTGTCCAGTGTTTCATTTCTCCTCCTCTGAAACATAGTGCATTATTTTTACACTTTTTAAAATTGTCTCAGAACTTTCAAAGCAAAGAGATACCTCAATGGCTGATGAAAACATATTCTGATAAATGCCTGATACCATTCTAATAACATGACACATAGTTTAAACAGCAACTTCTTGAAGACAGCTTTGAATCAGAATTTTTTGACTTTACAGACATCACAATTTGAAACATTTTCTCTGGGGTAGTTACTGTGAGCTCACACGCAGGTGTGACACATCGTAAGTGTTACTTGAAACATATTGGGGATCAAAATAAGTCTATTAACACGCTCCAGGGGCTTTCAAGTACTGAAGAGTTTCTTTCATTTCACTATGACAAAATAGTTATTTTCTTGATGTGTTCCTTAACCAGAATAGTCTGGTTTATCTAACATTTACATTTTTCTTTCTTTTTATAAATATTATTTTAAATATAGCTTAAAGGGTCTTAGTGATTGAAAAATCACCATCATGAATATAATTTATTTAAAGTATAGTAAGTTGAAAGTCAGGAGACACAGATCCTAACTTGTTATGAACTGGTTACTTAGGCCATCTCTGAACCTCAGTTTGCCCATCTACATTTCATTCATTCATTCATTTGTTGTGTATTTACTCTTGACTCAATTCCAGATAGGATATAAGGTGGCCTTCAAAAACTTTGAAATATAAGAAATAATAAAGAGAAAAAAAATTAAGATAGAGAGGGGAAGGAGAGGTTGAAGACACAGAATGGAGCCTGGCATGAGCCTAAAACTCATGCCACAGTGACCAGCTTCCTACATTGAGGGCCACTCGTTTGACCCCAGTTTCCTTGAAGCCAAAGTGGAAAGTGAAATTGCGTAAATCAGTTACACGGCTGCTGCGCCTGAAGATACAGAAGAATCAGGTATTGAGGACACCTATAACTGTTCCTGGCAGACAGGGTTATTTCTAAGACATTCCCCACAGAGAGGACAGGTGACATGATAGACATCATCCTTGCAGCCAGCCATGCAGCACACAGGAATGTCAAAGAGCTTTGAAAAAAGTCATCAGTGTAGGCTGCGGAACCCACACCAGCATATAATTTACATTTAGTCAGCGCAGTTGTGCAGAGGGAGGGTGCAGCGCTCACTGGCCCTCAGCGCCCTGCCAGCCTGTCCCGGGCGGGATCTGACTGTTCTTCAAGCTGCCCCGCTCCTGGGCCACTCTCGAACAAGGTGCTGATGAATATTCCATGGGGTGAGCTCAGCTCTGGAGTAGCTGTTCTGTGCGATCAGACACAGGCCTCGCCATCTGTCATCCAGGAGAGGTCCTTCCACGCTCTGTTCTCTGTTCTATTCAGTGATGCTCGGAGACATTTGAGATGGGGATGAGACCTTTTCTTGCTACTTTAAGTCGGCCTCGACTACTTTTAGGATTTATATTTAGTCACAGAAATTTTCTGTCTCTTGCTTCAGTGGTAACTGTCAATTCTTCTATTTCTTCTTGGTTTTTTGTTTGCTTTTACCTTCTAATTTGCTGTGCTTCTGAAGCGATCTGGACAGGTAATTAGGCGTGTTCAAAGTGCACGTCAGTAGAGGGGACCGGCTCCCAGCGAGGGTGTCTCCTGTGGGGCAAACTCTGGATACTTGATGGCCCTTCACTTCTCTTTTTTCTTCTCTTTTCTTTTCTTGTTTTTTGTTTTAATGAAATATACCCAGAGTTTCAGCTGTATTCTGGATGATTAAAACTACCATAAAGCCAGCTTCTGGAGGAGTGGAACATTACTAGATATTTAAATAAATTCTTCCTGGGATTAATTTTCTGACAAGCCAACCTCCCCATCAATGAGGAGTGGGTGGCTCAGAGCGCAGACTCTGGAGCTGGCAACGCCTTCACACCTGGCTTTGCCCCTAACTGGCTGCGTGACCTCTCTACACCTGCCTCTCTGTCTGTAAATGTGGGTGATAATGCCTCCTTCATTTTGTGTCGTGCTGCTTAGGTGCATTGACAACTGTAACCTGCTCGGAACAGTGCCTGACATGTGCAGTGCTATATAATGACTGAATAAGAGATTTAAATACCTACTCAGTTTCCCACAGCCTGGTGTCCAATGCTTTAACTCTTTCATTAATTCTTTAAGTCCACTAGGGGGCCTGGTTTCTGGTAGAGTGTGGCACTGCGGCACAATTAGAAGATTTGAACCACAAGGGGTTAGGTTTTTCCCCCCCTGAGCTCCAGCATCCTGCCTCAGTCTTTATCTGCTCCCAAATCCTATCCTAATTTCTATTCTAAGAAAGGACGGCATCATTTCTGAGACCAATCAAAAATATACATTAAGCAGAGCAGATTTTTATGTCTCTTTTCTTTTATTAGGTTTCCTCTTTTTTATAGTTGGGAAAATAACTTAAAGTTCGTGTGTAAATACCCATTTTTTCAAATTTCTGTCAGGCTAGAACAAACTCTGGTCTTATAAATGGTGATTTTTTCTTTCAACTGATTAGTTAAGCAATGTCAGAAGAGCATTTAAAAAGGAAAAATTATTCAAGAACCTACTTGGATGTCTGATTTCTTCTAAACTGACTGATTTTTTTTTTCACTGACCTGAATTCATTGGGAGTTTTGGTGTGATGTAGCTTTTACTTTAATTAAAATTAAGAATCAATGTCAATAATATTTTAGAAATTTTTATGGGCAGGAACAAATTACAGTGTAGATGATGAAAATATCATTAATAACTTTTAAGTTTTTGAAATGCAGTTAAATTTATTTGCTTCTTATCGTAAAATGATCAAATTGATAAATAACCTAAAAATCTTTTCTTATTCTTTGTATTTGGGAAACGATTAGTAACGAGCTGAATCTAGAAGTTTTGCCTAAAAAATCTGAACTCCTTATTAAATAAGCAAACTAGTGCCTCAAACTTCAGTAAGGATTTTAGGGTGAGTCCTTGATTTTCTAATCCTCCTGGGAGTACATCTTTTTATCCTGCTATGAAGGACCATCATGTTGGCGTTATCATTAGCAGAAGTAGCCACAGATAGAGGAAAACTAAGGGAAAAGGCACCATCAAAGCCAAAAATTAAAATAAGAAATCTGGAGGTGTGACACTGAAAGAGAAAAAGTTACACTCTATATCAGAGCTTCTTAAACTGATCCAAGACAGAACACCACGCATTCTGTGAAAATCAGATTCTGTGTCTGACACTCCCCGGTGACGCTGATGAAGCCGCCAGAACGCGGCAAAGCCGTACCTGCTTTCTAGCACAGGAGAAACATCCTGGAGTTGCTCTATTGCTTTCTAGTTCCCCACCTGAAGGAGAGGTCAACTGAAATGCCAAAAGTCCATTAACGCTTTAAGTCCTATAAGCACCAAGAACTATGTGACCAAAGGCAGGCTCCCCGCAGAGCCGCTGGGCCATCCGATGCTGCAGGTGCCTTTCCTGCTTCCCTCTTGGAAATGCCGGGAAGGTGTTTGCCATCTCAGGTCCCTGTGGCATAGGGAGTGCCCCTGGAAATTCCACTTTGCAGACCGGGAGTCGCTGCTGGCTAACGGAGGCAGTAGCAGCCCTCTGCTCCCAGGTCCTGCCGTTGGCTCCCGGGTTCCAGGGAGCGGAGCAGCCCGCACACTCACAGAATGCTCTTCTTGCAGCAGATTGTCTCCTGCTTCTGGAAATTCCGTCGTTCTTTACTCTTCATCCATCACCAGGCTCCTTTATTCGCTCCTCTGTCTCTTCAACAGCAATGTATTTGACATTCTCATTCTGGCCTCTGCATCTTTTAATTTTTCTTCCCCGTTTTCCATCTCCAAACACCTCTGCCTGACTCTGGGTAAATTCCTCAGCTATGCTGTCTCCCAGTCCCAATTCTCTCTTCAACTGTTCTCATTTGTTGTCTCACCTGTCCAGTGATTTTTTTTTTATTTCGATAATCATAATTTTGCCTCTAAATATTCCATTTTTGAAAATCTGCCAGTTCATTCCTAATAGTTTCTTGTTATATGCACCTCTCTGAAATCATATCCTTTATTTCTTTAAACATTTTATGCCTAACTGTTCAAATTCTATTCCTAAAAGTCCTAACCTATGAAATTCCTGGCCCTGAATTTGTTGCCTCTTGTGTCTGCTGACTCTCAGTCAGAGTGACTTGCCTAAGCAGAAGCCCACACGGAGTTTGGGGTCAAGACATTGATTAGGGATCATAGCCTGTGTGGGGAAGAAGAGGGTTGGACAGAGGGAGAAACCACACTGCCGGGCAAGCCCGGCCAGGCTGTAGCCAACCGGGGGGGCACCCTGGAGTACTCCACCCAGAAGCTCCCATGCTGGGCAAAGTGACAGGAAGGAGCTCACTGCTCCAAAGCTGGGCAGCAGGCCGCTCGGAGCTCTTCACCGGGTTGATGTGGGAGCAGCCATTCTGCATTTCAATGTAGATAATGAGGAAATGCCATGCATACTTATGATGGAGTATCCTTTTACAAAGTCATTTCATCTTTAATGATGATGTTATTTATGGGTTTTCATTATAGTACTAAGGGCCCAGTGCACGAATTCGTGCACCTTGAAAGGAACTGTGAGCCGCAAGGCTGCCGTGGGCACAGGGGCAGGTCTTGGCCCATCCTCTGCACCCCCAGCCAGCCCCTCCCACCACGGCCCTGGTCTCCTGTCTTCCAGCAGACCTGCTCCCACCGCCGCCACTCCCACACGCTGACAGAGCCAGCCCCACTTGCACCCGCTGGTGGTGCGGAGCAATTGGGGCTGGTGCCAGCAGCAGGTGCAAGCTACGGCTGCTGCCCCGATCACCCCTCAGGAACAGGGGGAGATAGAGAAGCTCTCAGGGGCAATTGGAGCCGGCAACCACCACTCACTCCCGCTGATGGCGCTAAGCGATCAGGGCTGGCGCCGGGTGCTGGTAGCGGGTGCAAGCGGGCTGGCACCAGCAGCAGGTGAGAGTGCCCAGTGGGACCACAGTGCGCAGGAGCAAAGAATTTTCAGTAACCACCAGAGGCTCGCCCCAATAACAGCGACCGGCGCCCCACCTTGGTCTGGTGCCCCCACTCACCTGCTCCACCATCCCACCACGGCCGATGCCCACCATGTTCCACGCTCTACTGCCTGCTGCTAACGCCCGCCATGTTCTGCGTGCTCCCCCTGGTGGTCAGCGCACGTCATAGTGACTGGTTGTTCAGTTGTTCCGCTGATTGGTCTATTTGCATATTAGGGTTTTATATATATAGACAACAAATAGAATTAGGGACATCAATGTTTACATTTTAGGTATATTCTGCATTATCTCAATATTAAGAATGTTTGTAAACACTGCAGAAGAATGCTTCTTTTAAGCCTAATTTTATTAAATTTAAGAAAAGCAGTAAAGTTTAGTATTTATGTCACCTTACATGTAGTCATCTTTACCTCTTTTTTACTTTAAAACTATTTGAGGCCAAAATAAATTTTACTAACTGACTAGAGGCCCGATGCACAAAGATTCATGCAAGAATAGGCCTTCCTTCCCCTGGCTGCTGGCACCGCCTTGGCTCCGGCCAGAGCCGCCTTTCTGCCTTCGCTCCGGCCCAGAGCTGCCTGGCCCGGCCGCCTCCATCTTTGTCATGTCAATTTGCATATTCCCTCCTTATTGGCTGTGGGCACTGCCATCTTTGTCACGAAGTGATGGTCAATTTGCATAGTCCATTTTTATTAGATAGGATACTTATAGACCATTATCCCAAAATATCAATTCAAAGAAAATTTGGGTTATTTATTTATTTGGTCATTCTAAAACAAAGCAATCCTTAATTTCAGATTAGTTGACTTGCTTTTTCTCTCTTCCTTCATTTTTTTCTTTCTTTCTTCCTTTCTTTCTTTATTCATGTAAAGCATGTTGTAGTGATCTATAAACATAGCAGAGACACAATAAGGATTAGAGATTAACCTTTCAAAAACACTTAAGTGAAACAAGACTTTACATTGAAGTATTAATTCAATGCTATATTAAATTGTCACTTCAAGCCCCTAAAAAAAAATGAGTGAAACGTGATAATAACAGCAATTTCCAAAAGCCAGAGCCCAGGTTCACACTGTCATGCGGAGATATAAATATTTATCTGATGCAGTACATCACTTAGAATCCTCTCCGCTGAAATCTTCAGTCAGCTGTGAATCCTTTAATGGCATTTCATTTTGCATGAGAAGAGCAACAAATTGGGGATTCATAATATTTGTTATTCTTGTTCAGTGCCTACAAAGGCACTGAACAGATCTTGTGGCTGTTGTATTTTATGTTTTTTTAATTCTGATTTCACCACATCCATTTATCATTGCATTACAGTTCTCTGATAAGCCATGGTTATACAGGAAAAAGTACTCAGGAAGATTCATGAAGAGATTGAATTTGCATTTATTGATGACATCATGGAATCATTTATACATAGAGTTTTGAAAAGACAGAAGTAAAAATTGTTAGTGTTGGAACACAGGTTACAGACAAAACATTGCCAACATTGAGAACACTTTTAACAAAACAGAAGCCATCTATATATATAAAAGCCCAAGTGACCGTCCAACCGTTCGACCAGTAGCTGTGATGTGCACTGACCACCAGGGGGCAGATGCTCAACACACAGGCATGGAACAAACTGATGAATCTCAGAGGGAAGGAAGAGATTAACCAAAGATCTTATATACATACTAGAGGTTCGACATCCCCCGAGGAGTCCAGGATTGCAAGAGTGCACAGGCCAGGCTGAGGGACCCCACTGGTGCACGAATCCATGCACTGGGCCTCTAGTTACATGATAAATAACAGAGTGAGGTGGTGTGAGGTTTCCAGCTACAAAGAATGCCAGAGCTAAAAGTAATGAAAACAATATTTTAAAATGCAAACGTAGTTAATTCATGAGCTTAACACTGAGAATATGGACACTGACCCCAAGAATAATTGTGACTGATTTAACCCCATATAGTAAGCATAAGAAGTGATGATTATCAAGTTCACTTTTTAAAAATTTGGGAGTAAATATTCAGTGCCTATTCAGATGAAAGTTCAGTGACATCTCTGAATTGCAAGCTTCTGGAAGCCCAGGTACCAGACAGAGCTGCTCCGTTTGAGGTGAGAGAAGAATGTGGCTGCAGGTCATCTAGAGAGCCCAGAGGGGTGGACATATCGGCCTCGCTGTGCCACAGATAGGAACGCGTTGGGGAAAATGCCACCTTTTGAGGGGTCACTGAGAGGACCACTTTTTAGAATTGTATATACTCAGCCTGTGCTCTCGCAAATGAACTATCTGTCTTGTCTGATGTGGGCTCAGTTTCTGAGCCACACATGGATGACCAGAGTTGAGTTTGTTCCACTTGTGGCCATATCTCCCTTGGGACCTCAGACTCATCTGACTTCTAGAAAGCAGTCTGGCAGGACACACTGGAGCACTGCACCTGTTGAGTCTGTGAACAGACATTAATATAGCAGATGGCGGGCACCATTCACACTCGTGTTAATCGTGTCCCTTAACAGTGGGGAAGCACTGCCTTGTGGCCACATCAAGGCAGTGGTTGAAAGTGAAAGAAATACGTTTACCTTTCTTAAAGAGTGACCTTCAGGATTAAGTGGTTAGTTCTCCATTCTTGCAGTCTGGAAATGAGGCATGCAGAAGGGAGGAAGCAAAGAGTCCTTAGATTGTCTTGTGATCAAATGAAAAATGTTACAAAGAAATCAATAGATGCTGAGGATGTTTTGTAACTCTCCAAAAAAGAAGATGCTTGTACCAAATTATTATTTTAAGAAGGCACGATATTGTAGTGCCCCCAATTCCACCTTTTCTTATTATTTTTAAAGCATTTATTTACAAGTTAATTAATTTGCTAATAGTGTTTAAGTTATTGACGGGAAAGTGCTCAGAGTTTTGATCCTAAAAGCAACAAGAGTGAGAAATGTAATTTTTCAATTTTTTATTATATTTACAAAAGATTGCCTCACTTGTCACTTTGTATAAACACCAGAGGCAGAAGAGTTACATTTTACATCTGAAAGACCACCTTTTGATTGGATAATTTTTTTTCCTTTTTCTTTCTCTCCTATGCAGTATATAGTGGAATGTCATGGGATTACCCTTCTTCCCCAATTCTTGGGCATGTACCGGCTTAATGTTGATGGAGTTGAAATATATGTGATTGTTACAAGAAATGTGTTCAGCCATCGTTTATCTGTATATAGGAAATACGACTTAAAGGTGAGATTCATTTTATTAATTCTTCTTAAGTAATTAAGCTTACTCATCCACATTGTAAATGTTGTAAATGATCATGCTAAACACGGGGGTGGGGAACCTTTTTTCTGCCCAGGGCCATTTGTATATCTATAACATCATTCTCCGGTCATACAAAATTATCAACTTAAAAATTAGCCTGCTGTAGTTGGTCAAACACTTAATTAACTCACCCCTAATGCCTTGGCAGGGCCAGACCAGATGATTTCTTAGGTCTTTTATGGCTCCTACCCGTGTAGGAGCTCAGAGCTCAAAGCCACCAGGCAACTAGCAGTGTAGTCCTTCATGTTAACCAAGGATCACTATCTGGGTTTAAGACATTGTACATATTAGAGATACCATTTATTCAACAAATATTTACTGAACACCAGCCACATACCAGGCACTGTTTTTAGATGCTAGGAATAGTGTGATGAAAACCTTCACTCAAGGAGTTGACTTTCTGGTGGGTAAAGACCAGGGGTCCTCAAACTACGGCCCACAGGCCACATGCAAATACAAATATTGTATTTGTTCCCATTTTGTTTTTTTACTTCAAAATAAGATATGTGCAGTGTGCATAGGAATTTGTTCATAATTTTTTTTTAAACTATAGTCCGGCCCTCCAACGGTCTGAGGGACAGTGAACTGGCCCCCTGTTTAAAAAGTTTGAGGACCCCTGGTAAAGACAGACAAAAAGTGAAAGTAGTGAGTAAATCACATAGTATATTAGCAAGTAGTAAGGGCTATGGATAGAAGTAAAGACCAGGGAAAGAGGGAAGGGAGGCAGTTCTAAATAGGGTGTCAGGTACGGTTTCACTGAGAAGCTGCTGTGGAGCAGACCTGAAGGAGGCGAGGGAATGAGCTGAGGGAGAACATTCCTGGCAGAGGAAACAACCCTGACACAAGCTACTTCAAAGACATTGAGTGAGTGGCGACCACTGGAAATTGTGAGGGGAGTAAGATGATCTGACTTCTCAGATCCTGACTTAGAGGCAGAATGTCCAAGTTAGGATTTGGCCACTGTGACCTGCCTGCATGGCAAATCCAACTTGGCCATTTTTGTAAACAAAAATCCACTGCTGGGTTTGTCCTAAGCTGCCAGCAGTTTCACCCACCATTGGTTTTGCAATATTCACACAAATATCAAGACAGTGAACAAGGCAAATAACATCTCATTATTATTATTATAAAGGTAGTTTTGACTTTACAGACCCCCGAGAGGGTCTTGGGACCTCAGGGGGCTGAACCACACACTTTGAGAAATTGTCTAGGTTTATCTCCTACCTTCTGGAGTTCGAATGAACTGTCCAGGCTTTCCAAATACAGCCTTGGTCTGTCCTGTCTTCAAGTCAAGCCACTTTGTTCACTGCAATTGCCCCTGGTGGAAATTCCAGCCGCCACACAGGGCTCTTGGACACCAGCTCTGTCACAAAGCTCTGTTCACTGGCCTGACTCTCCCATGTGAGATGCCAGAGTGACCTCTAAAGCCACATGTCCTGGTTTTATCACTTGTCAGCTGTGTGTAAGTTGTTGAACCTTTGTAAGCCTGTTTCTTCATCTGTAAAATGGGGATAATTTTACCTACCTTTGATGGGTTGTTGTGAGGATTAAATGAAATATGTACATGTCAAGTGCAGCATAATGTATAGCATATAGAATTGGCCAATGAATTTTGGTTATCTATCCATTCTGCTAGTCAGTAAGTGCCTTAAATTTTTTGTCCTATTTACTTTTTTATCCCCCTTTATGTCAAGATAGTGTATCTAGTAAATATATCTTGACGTAAATTATACTTGTAAACTGGATATTGTAGTTTTAACTTGCTTTGGGCTTTATAGTTTCATCTCCCTTTTTAGCTTATAGAGTAAATGGTTGTTTTGCCAGTACTTTCAGTTGTGATGGAACCTGGACATCTGGCACCATTTCATGGATCTAACTCTTGACCTTAACTTACTGACCTTACTTTTCTATTTTTAGTTTTAGTTTTTTTTTATTCTGAGTTAATTTAAACTTGGATGAGTTTTTTACAGGCTAATGATCTGCATTTACACAGAGATGAAGCCTTACGGAGAATCCTAGACAGGGATATGCTGTAGGAAGAAAAAGAAAAAACACTGACCAAAAACTTGGTTAAAGATACAAAAAGGAATAAATCCTTTTTCCTCTACCCAGTAGCATAAGCAGTCCCCCCCCCTTTTTCATTTGGGGACATTCTTTGTTAGAAATCAGTGAACAAAGGAAGATATTTGTGGCCCATGTTCAAGGATCCCTAAAGGAACGAATACAGACCATTGTTAAGTGAGGGCTGCTGGACTCGGCCGTGCGGACAGCCTGTGCTGCGGTGTGGAACAGGCCACAGGCTTTCCTTCATGAACGATTCACACTGTCCATCTTCATTTGGTGGGTCAGTGCCCCCCTGACATATCCCCAAGAAACTTCGAGCACTTTCGCTGGGCTGGCAGCAGGGTCTCTCAGACCTACCAGGCCCGGGAGTGCTGAGCACCAGGGGGATGGAGAGTGGACAGGGGGAGACTCCGGCCTGGTCTCAGCTCCCTTCCCCAATAGGGGCGTCTCCTCAGTCTGCATCTCCCCATCTGTGCATTACACACATCCTCATCAGTGACTAAGCTGCTTAAATGGGAGATGGTCATGGAGTAAAAATTTTGATTTTTTTAAAGAACAGCTCATCTAGAAGCTACTTTAACTTCCCCCCAGTCACATGTAAGTTCTGTTAATAATTGGCTAATGCCAGTATTCCAGGGCAATACGTGGCTGTGTAGGAAGGAGGTAGTCAGGTCAACGCATCGCTCCCTGACCCCGTGTAGTTCAGGTGTCCAGTGCTGAGGGGAGGGAGAGGGAATTGGTCTGTGATCCTTCTCCAGCCATTTATCTGGTGAACGCCGAGCATTACTGTGTGAGGCACCGCAGTGGTCACTGGGGAGCACAAAGCATAAGCAGTTCTTATACTGACATAGTTAGGAATTCACTGGCCATTTGTTTCCCAACCTTTCTTTCACTTTAAAATCTTCCACAAACAAAGGAAAATTTCTCTGCTGGAACTCCACCCCAAAGCCCCCTGAGAGCATCTGAGATGGACTCGGTCGTCGGGGACCACCCCGAGCCCTGAGGCATCGTTTTGGAAAGCAGTGCAGTCGAGGGGAAATCGCTGAGATCAAGCACTGTGTTTTCTCCCTCTTTATAGCTCTGTGCTCACCCCTGGCCCCTGGCCCAGAAGGGGTGCCTGTAAATGTGTTGTGATGGGATCTCCAAGGAGAAGGGAGACAGAAAGCACCACGGGGGTCCCACTCACAGTAACTGAGGAGAACGTGATCATCAGTAACTAAAACGGGAGCGAGGCAGTCAGAGGGCGAGGACGGGCCGCATCTGGAAGACATGATGTGGGATAAGAGGCATTTGATGCCCCGGTGGTCACTGCAGCCAGCAGGTGGCCCGCTTCACCTTTGAATATCATAACACCAACCATTTCTGGCCATTGATGCAAAAAAGAGAGTGTGGTTCTGATCCAGTGTGTAGTAAGTGACCGTCCCAGTGATGGCCTGATGTCCAGCAGGGAGGCAAGGACCAGGGAGAAGGCAGCACAGGTGACGTGACAGGGAGAGGCTCGGAGGGAGTGGACAGGAACGCCTGCAGACCAGGCAGAGTAGTGACCAGGAGGGGACAGAGCTCACGCAGGACGAGCTCCAAAGCAGAGCTGGTGCCCATTTATAGTCGTGCTCTGCACTGGGACGTTTGCACATTTTAAGCATGAAATGCAGGGCCTCTCACGTGCAAGCTTTTATTATTTCTTTGTGTTTCAGGGCTCTACAGTGGCTAGAGAAGCTAGTGACAAAGAAAAGGTAAGTGCCTGGCGTGCCCCTCACCGTGATCCTATGGGCATGCTCGAGCAGCACCTCTTATTTCATCCTTCCTTCTGACTCCCGCCGCTGCGATTTCTCCTGTGTGCACCAGAGAAGCACATTTTTGAACTGGAGTGTCTCACTTCACCTCTCTTCCTCAGAGCAGCTGTCCATACCTCCTGGCTGAATAATGAGGTGGTTATTAGTTTAAGTGCAGTTGGAAGAAACAGTTCACTGCAATGTGGTCTTGAAAACGCAGGCGCCTGCGCAGTAACTTATGACCAACACTGGCAGGTACAGCGCAGCAGCAGGGCCCTAGCCCTACACTTGACCACTAACTAGCCAGGTGTGACCTAGCGAGTTTCTCTGCCTCTGTGCGCCCCAGTTTCTCACCTGTAAAATGTTGACTTGCATGAGCTTTACACGCTTTTCCAACTATAAAATGTTAAGATTTGATTCGAGTATTTTTTACTTAAAGAATTAGGCAGGAGACTTTGTCTTTTTATGCTGTCCTGAGTCACTGGACAGTAGGAAATTTAAACTACATTTAGTTTATTATGCAAGATTATAGACAGATTCAGCGTCAGTCAATTTGATTAAGAATTTGGGAAGTGGGAAGTGCTTTGACTGAAATTGGCATTGCTTATATGATAGGCATCTCTATACTCTCAGTCATTATTCCTCACCTTGAGAAGTGTCTCTTTTTTTTTTAATAAACCATCTGAAAGCTGGGGCTCAGGTTTTTGTTTTTGTTTTTGAAATTAAATTCTTTCAGGATGATATAATTCAGTTCTGGTTTGAGTTTTATGGATCTGGAAATCTAGTTCATTTAGAAGGGTTTGTGAATGTCTCTATGGTTACTATCCTAGCTTCAGGGGCTAAAATAATGAACCATGCAGATACATCTAGCAGGAGATACCGACATTAATAGGAAGTAACAACGTCATGTGATAAGTATTTCCATAGGAAGGAATCACGCAGCAAGAGCGCCTGACTCCAGCTTGGAGGCTTTCTGGAGGAGGTGGCGTGTGGAAACTTGAAGGATAAGTAGGAATTAGCCAGGGGAAAGGCCATCAGAGCAGCATGTGCATGAGGACAGAGGGGGTGTGCTTGGTGCTTTAGCTGGAGGGTGAGATGGAGCCAGGAAGCTGGACCAGTGGAGAGGCTGTTGAAATAACCCAGATGAGATGTTGACCTGGGCTAGGACACTGGAATATGACAGATTTCAGAGTGATTTAGAAAAAAAACCCACAGAACCCAGAGATTGAATGTGGGAGGTGAATGGTTCCAGGGAGCGTGTGTGGAGGGAGGGCGGGATTGAGGGTGACTCCCAAGTGTCTGGTTTGGATAGTTGGGTGTTGAATTCACTGTCGGAGAGGGAGCAGAGTGGAAGGAGTAGTTTGAGAGGTCATGTGGCATCAGAACAGAGGTGCCCAGTAGGCAGTAGAGGTTGCAGAGAGTTTTGACTGGAAGAAATGGCCTGGGAAACCTCATGGGAGGGATGATCAGCAAAGACAGGGAAGTCGATGAGGCCACTCAGGATGAGTGTAAGGAGCAGGAGGAGAAGCATGTCTGGAGCCAGCTCAGAGGGACGTCGTCATTTATGGCTGACGGATACTAGTCAAGGAAGAGAGACTTGCAAAAGATCAGCCAAAGACATAGGAGATGACCCAGGAAAGACTGGATCATTTTCCGAGTATTTATTAAACATCTGTAATGAGCAAGCATTTTGCCAAGCATTATGAGAAGTGCCTCAGTGAAAAATGCCCCCACTCTCATGAAATTTGCACTCTAATATTGTCCCAGAAACCAGAGGGAGAGAACTTTCCCAGTATCGGATGCTTCTGCAAGGTTAGATAGGATGAGGACTGAGTAATTTATTATCCATTGGACTTGTCAACAGGGAACTCACTGGCAACCTTCCTTGTCAGTGACAATGGGTGGGTGTAGCAGAAGCCAGATAACAGTGGGTTAAGAAGAGAGAAGAGAAAAATGAAATGGTAGGTCCTTCTTTGACCACTTATATGTTTATTGTACACGAGTGAATATATTTTTACACTTCTAACCTCCAAGTAAGTCACTCTGAAGGCACCGGCTTTGGCCAAAGAAGCAGAAACAGTGGACTGTCAACTTCCATGTTGCTATGACTAAACATTTCTTCCAGGTGTCAAAGAACTCAAGTAGGTATTTAAGTTTTAGTCCATGAGAAACTCGGGGGTTTCATATGATTGGGGTTTTCTCCTAGGAGCAAATAGCTGGACTATTTAAAGAGCCACCCAGACTTTTCAGCATCATAGCACGAAGCCAGCCCCTGAGTAAGAACTGTGGATGTGATGGCATCCAGCATTCCTTGTTGGTTGCTGTTTTCACTTCGTTCCCAAGTCCCTTGAGACTGCTGCTTGGCAGCCTTTTTCCTCTGTTTGCATCATATGGATGTCTTGCAGACGCATCACCAAGGACTTGGTCTGCTTTGACAATAACCAATGCTGAGAAAGACAGTTACAGCTCATGGAATGGCTGTTGCTGAAGCCTAAGTTATAAAGCAAGGACCTGCGTGAAGGAAAGCCACAGTATTTGATGTCCTCATAGCTGTAATATTTCGTCAGGAGCAGAACTTTCATTTACCTGTCTTTCCCTCCACGCCCAAATACTGTGGCCCAACCTGTGGGACCCCACACTTTCCAGAAACCCATGGCGTTCACCACAGTTCCGCTGCCCGCCTCACCAAAAATGTTTAGTGAGGTTGGCATAGGTTTCTGTGAAAAAACGTGAGGATATATGACTTCTTTAAGAGAAACCCTTTTCTGCGAATTACGTAGGGTGCTTTTATCCATATGTGCCAATTATTCCTCAAAACATCTCTTTGGAGGTGGGTTTGGAAAGGCAGAGACAGGAGGGGCCTTAAGAGATCAGAGTCCAGCCCCCCACCCCCCACCTGGGACAGATTGGAGAGGGAAAATTGAGCTCCCATGCTGTTTCACACAATTAGTGGCAGAGGAGAAACTTTATCTTAATCTTGGGCTTATTTTTTAAAATGTTAATCTTAATATACTGGGAAGTATAAAGGTAAGTAATAATAACTGACATCTGTTAAGTGCATTCCAAGTGCCAAACACTTTTAATTTTTACGTGAATTTGGTTATGTGATCCTTACAACCACCTTGTGAGGTGGGTGCTATTATTACTTCCTTTGCATAAATGAAGTTATTTATCTGGTTGAGTGACTTGTCCAAGGTCCCACAGTTACGATGTGACAGAGCCGGGGTTCCAGCCCAGAGCGCACCTTTCTAACTGCTACATGTGCTACTCTAAATGTCTGGGAGTTCTCTCTCCTTTTTTTAAAGAACATATTATCAAAAATGCATATGAGCCCGGCCAGCATGGCATATGCCCGGGTTGCGGGCTCGATCCCCAGTGTGAGGTGCGCAGGAGGCAGCCGATCAATGATTCTCATCATTGGTGTTTCTATGTCTCCCTCTCCCTTCCTCTCTGAAATCAATATATACACACACACACACACACACACACACACACACACACACACACATGAATCCTATAAATCATGAAGATGAAGAAGGAAACATTCACTACACTGGCAAAAACATTATTTTGGAGTTAAATATGGTACGAAAGCAGTTCATCTGAGTCTTGATTTAAAAATAAAAAAAGTAGTGAAATAAATTATTTGGTTTTATACTGTGTTGGCAAAACAGCCCATTCCTATTTCCCCCATTTGTGGAAAGCAGGCATTTTTGTAGCTACATCCCATGTCACTGTAGCTTACACTGTGTATACAGTCGCCTGAGGAAGAATTGTGCTTTACTTTCTGGGCTTAGAATTCATGAAAGCTCTTCTTCCAGAAGAAGAGGTGCCCCAAACCACACCCTGTCCTAGGTTATAAGTGCTCCCTGGGAAGGGGCAAGAGATAATCTCTTGAAGATATGGAATGTAAGAGTAATTAAAATTGGTAATTGATGGAGGAGAGTGTGCCCGAAATAGGAGATGAGGTCTCTTGGAGATGGCAGCCACAATGAGGTAACATTGACTCAACTATAGTACACAAAAACAAATGTATTAATGGAGCTGAACTCATAAACCCATTGGGTTTTTAAGTCCCCCCAAAATTTCTGCACTTATTTTTTGCACCAATGATCAGGTTTTCTCTCCATGATCAGTTAATATTTTTCACTTGTCCAGAAAGCATGCTATTTTTTGTCTTCACAAATAAAACTATAAATGTCATCACTGTTACCTTAGTTAGAAATATTTGGAAGATGGCTAAAAATATTTGTTTTCTACATGAAACCAAATGATTTGTACGAATATTATTTCCATTGCTCTCACTGTGTAACCACGTTCTCTACAAAATGATTATCCTGGTGTAGAGAACAATTTTCATAGAGAATCTCCATCAGCATCGCTTAACTCATAATCTGGTTCTTTGTTTTTCTTCATTTGACTCATTGTAACTGCTTTAATTCCCCATACTTTTAACTTGGTGACAAGTTTTAAAACTGTCATTTCAAATATTTAGTGATATAGTGCAGACAAGCCCCTTCCCTTCGATTTCAGCTTGACATGTAATTAGTGTGATTTGCATTAGCATAATAATGAAGGTGAAACTGAAGGAAATAAAGAAGTTATATTCCAACAAAAAATGGGATCACTTTCATGGCAACAAGTATCAGAACATGCAAGTACAGATGTCTTGAATTAAAAAAAAAAGAGAGAGAGAGAGAGAACGGTGCTTTTCTTTTTTTAAAAAAACCGTTTTCAAATTCTGACAGCTGCTATGACTTGTTTTATTCTTTAATTCTTTCCTTTCTAATGGAAGGGCATCTTCCATTCATGGCTCCAGCAGTTTAGCCTCCTCTAAATGAGACAGAGAAATGCGAATCTCCCTGGTGGTCGATCTTTTCACAGCTGCGCTGCAATTCCAGTGTGACATCAAATTAGTAATTATAGCTGAGCGAACTGCTTTTTACCAAATGACAGCCTTCGCATGCTGCCAGCAAGCAAGCTACTCAGCAGGGAATCCGGGGAAGTAAAAGAAAACATAACTGGACTCACTTGATTTCTGAGGGATTTGACCTGACTCTTTAAAAAGCCCATGTTCTCGAGAACGCGAGTCCTGGGGATTTACACAAATATGCATTTTGTTCATCGTTCTGCACAGTTCTTCTCAAAACTCATGTCTGATTTTATTAGGTAAAGGCAAGGCTGTGTAGTGGAGTCAGAGGGTCCCAATAAGAAGATTCCTTTTAACATATAACCTTCTCCCTGGAACCCATTTGAAAGAAAACAGCTGCCCTGCAATTGGCATTTGTATAACTATATTGGCAATAATCATTGTTGACACTTTGATAATGGGCTACAACAAGCCGCCTTGTCGATTCTTAGGCATTGTGAATCGCACTGGCAATTAAGTGACTGTCACCCTCGCTGACATTTTACCTACTACTGACTGAAGGTTCAGGAGAATTAATTGTTAATACCCTTACATCGAAAAATGCTTTCCTAAAGCAGTTCTCAGCATTTCTTTTGTGATTTTTAAATTGTAACACATTATAATTAATTACTACCTCTATCTGGTTCTTCAGGCTGCAGTTAAAAGTAACCTAACGACAGGGCCGGCTCAGAGCCTGGGGCACAAAAGCACAGCCGCCTGTCCCTCTGGGAGTGTTTCTTCGGCTGTCAGTTAAAAGTGCTTCCTTTCCCCCTGTTTGCGGATGGTCATTTAAAGGGGGATTGCCAAGGTTTTTAGGCCTGACCCAGTGGATGCTTTAGCCTTCTGTAAAATTTCTTTTCTTCCAAAGTAGAAGTGAATCGCTTCTGCTTGCCAGGCACTGTGAGGAACACCTCCCCAACACCCACAGTGCAGGGGAAAGCGCCCCTCAGAGCAGAAGCAGGGCCTGTTCCTCAGGCCTCACATTAAAGGCAGCGCCGGTACCATCTGCCCTGTGGCCCAGAGATGCTTTATGAAAAGGGGCTTTGGGAGAAAGATCCCAAACATAGTGTTAGGGACACTGAGTCCCCGGCCCTGCTCTGCCATTAATGGAAGTTTGGGGTTTGGGGATAAATCATTTGACTTTGTCCTCACTTGTAAAATTAAAAAGGATTTGATCGTATCATTGGTCCTCATACTTTCGTGTTTATAAGGCTCTCTGGTTTCAAATGAAATGATCTCCTCCTCCCGAGGTGCGCTTCAGCTGCAGACTGGACTTGGAGAAGTCCTGGAGTTGGCAGCCACCAAAACCCTGTCTGTTTTAGGTATAGGCCAAGGCGATTTCTGTTATTAATGGAAAAAATGTTCTGAACCATCATACTGTGTCAGCAGATGTCTGAGCAAGCCTTCTGAGCCCTATGATGTAAACCATAGGGGTTATTCTGGGAGTTTTTAAAACTCAATGCATTTGGAATTTCTCCCAACTGGAAAGAGCGTGTGTGAAAAAGAAAGATCACATGCACACGACTGGTGAGCATCTTCCCGATGACAGCGATAAACCCCTCAAGCCAGTCTGTATAAAATCTCAATTGCCTTAGATTAATTTTTTCACTTGAATGAACTCAACTTAGAGATCCCAAGCACACATGGAGCAGTGCTGTTAGATGTGAGATTTTTTTTTTTAAGCTGACAACTCTTACCCCGGTAGTTCCAGAAAGACTTGGAGTAGAGAGAAAACTTCCAAAATTTAGTGCGTTGCCTGAATTTAAGCCACGCTGCTGCAGATGTATAATTGTTGAACTAATAAAATTATGATGTTCGCTGGATTAGTGTTAAACTAGAAACTATAGGACTTAGCAAACGTAAGTTTTCAGATTCTAAGATTTTTTAGATTATCACTATCGATGTCCATGCAATAGAATCTTCCGATCAGATTGTAACAACCTATTTTGTGAAATTTGTATGCAGCTTAACTGTTTTAGCACAGCCTGTGGAGGAAAACCAAACTGCCACCTTTGACATGGCCACTTAAAGAGCCATTATGTTCTGAAAAGTATGACAATATTAGAAGAGGAATCAATTATCACTTTTTTAATGTTAGTTTGAAAATTTTAGGGGCAATAAATAACCAGCAGCTGTGTTCTGCCTGCCTTAACAGTTCCAAATTGCAAAATTAGGATAGGGCTCGCCCAGTTTTGTACTTCTTAAGTGTAGCACTGTTTCACAAGTATGTTGAGGTATTTTCACAAGTATGTTGAGGTATGTTCTCTTTCTATATTTACATATAAACAAACACATTCAAAATAAGAACTCATATTCAAGTGCTAGTCACAAATGTACACGTTCTCCTTGTGGAAATTATAAGTTATCATTGAACTGTTGGATCATTTCCCAAGCCATGAACTTGTATAGACCATTCTGCTGTCATTGTTAAGAGAGGTTGTTATATGTGCCTTTGTGAGAAAACACCTGTTACCCCTACTATTTCTGTATGTATTTTTACCCATGTTTCACAAATTTGCCTTTTCATGTATCAAATTTGTGGCTTGGATATTTTTGAGAAGCAGAACTGATTTTATTATAAATCTCTAACATCTCTTATTACCCCAGAATTGGTACCACGTATATTCAATCAAATCATCGTTATCCTAGCTCCAGTGTCAGGATTACCTAGAATTCTCACCCCTCCAGGAATATTTCCGGAGTGTATTTTCAGCCCCACAGACTTTTATGAAGTTTTTTTGGCAAGCGTGGTGAAAAGGGATTTAGTCTTTTTTGCAAGTTTATTTTCATTTAGGTAAGCTTGTAGCAACAAGTAAATCAGTTCCTAACATGAGACAGTAATTAGTACATATTTTTTATGTTGTGTATTCAGTTCCAAGTGTCACAACACGACCCATCAAAGGGACACCAGGCAGCAATCTTTGACATCAAGGCTTACAATTAGACTTCTTTTAAATGGGTTGCCAAATGAGCACATCGAACAAAAATTCGTTTCTTTCTGAAATACAAGTCCTTTAATCACAGGGTACTATGCTGTGTATTATCCTTTGCATTGAAACCTTCTGGTACCAAAATCCTGTTTGTGTTAAACACTCAAGTGTGACAGGAGTACAGTTTATCTTCCTGCTAAGGTTTCCATCCACGCTAAAAAAAAACTTGGTTCTGTAGGCTCTAGATTTTGGCTCTGTGCACTTCAAAAACATCTGTGTGTTTTCCCCCCCTATTGTTAATGGCCATTTAAAATGCAATATTTTGTGTATAATTTAATGTAATTAAATTTAATGTAATTGTAGAATGATGATAAAAATTCAGTCTCATTTTAGTTTGAATTCTGTGTATTTAAAGTTATGTTTTTGAATGTGAATACAGGTTTCAAATATCTGTGATTTTTTTAAAAAAATGTTTGAGTCATCTAAAAGTTAATTAGATTTTAACATCTCAGTAAAATAAAATTTCTGTATAATTTCTGGCTTTACTAACTTTTAAAATATCCAATAGTACTAAACTTTGTGAATATGACAGCATTCAGACATCAACACACAGGACCTAATGAAATAAGTAAACAAACAGATTAATTTCCATTTGAAACAAATAGAAAATGTAAATCCTTTTGATAAGCATTTATTTTGTGTGTGTGGTTTGTTTTCAGAGAATCTGCAAAATTTTCAGTGATTTGGAATTTAAAGTGGTTGTTAAAAGTGCTAAATATTTTTATATTAGGAGGGAGATTCCAGTGCCTTGTTCTTATCTCCTCTCCACCTTTCTTTTGGGAAGAGTGGAGCTCCGTGCCTCCGTGGCCTCCTGGAATCTGCAGCTGCTCTCTGCCTTCACTCCTGGGTCTTTGTCTGCTGAGCTGGCCACAGAAGCACATGTTCTTTTCTAAAAATTAGAGCTCTAAACTTTGTAGCTGTTAGTTCTGCATATTTCTGTTTTATCTTAAATCCTGGCCAAATCTGTCCTTTAAGATCATTTAGATCTTTTATTGAGCACGGGGGAATAAGTAACTATTTATATTCGGAAGCATTTATACATTTAAAATATTATCTTCAGACGTTGGGTATCTTCAAGCTCTGATGCAGTTGTGTAAATCTTGACTCTGTCGTCATCGATGTTCATTCATGTCTTAGTGACATATAAGTCACTTTGACCATGACCAATATTGTTACATAAATAATGTGCTTCCTTCTATTAAAGAATATAGACTTGCTGAGGAACAGCCTATAATACTGTGTTTTCAAAGAAACCAAAAACTTTTCACCCAATAATGTAGTTACAGAAAGGGAGAAACGTGTTATACTGAAACAGTTTTCTTTTTACCCCTCCTAGCAAGTTATGTTCCCAGTGAGTTTATTACACTATAGTACTTTAGTTAATGTTTTCTGGCTACAAGATTTCAGTTAGTGAATGTTTGCTTTAGGTCAGCAAAATAGCATTCACTAAATTGCCCACTCTTATGATGTACTCACTGAGGAAAACTAACCCATGGAAAATTAAGGTAAGACAAAAGTCAGCAAATTTCTGTCTTTGGCCATATATTTAAAAGTACTAAATTTTATTCCATATTATTAAATGGAAATTTAGATGTTTTATTACTCTAAGAAGTTAATTTATCCACTTTTTATTATTATATAGCAACATTTTACTCTCATTAGACTTCTAATGAGGGCATTTTCAGTGAGGTTTTCTGATTTGGAGGCTTTTGCAGTGGATCACAGAGGTTTCTCTAGCCAGGACAGTTCACACTGAGGTTCAGAGAGCAAGGATGGAGCAGCGCGGCAGGCGATCAGAGCCTCTGGCCAGTGTTGCCTTTAATGCACCTAATGTACCTCTATGTTCCCATGTCTGATGCAGGGAAATGAAATAATAACCTTGCACTTGTGTGTGGCAGGTTTGTGTGCAGCAAGGGAAGAAAGTATCTTCAAAATGTAAAGACAATATGTAGAAAATTCATGTGAGATGTTTGTGACTAACAATAAAACCTGAAAACAAAGGAAATGGTAAATATGGTGTAGGTTACTGGTATCCCAAGTTTAAAGAGCTTATTTCTTTAAAAAAGCAGGAAGGATAAAAAAGGATAAGTCTATTCTTCACTAGTAAGAAACACACTATTGTAACTGTATTGGTTATGGCTTATGTGTAACTAAGACACGAGCTAATATAGAGCGAGTTCTTATTGCCAAGCACTGTATGTTTTGTTTCATTTAGTTCATACACTAGCCCTATTAGGTAGGTATTAGTAACTTCCCATTATATAGATAAGGAAACTGAGGTTTGGGCACATTAAGCAGCTGGTTCAGTATATCACTAGTTCCATATGCCAACATGTTTTTGTGTGGTTTTTTTTTCAATCTTGCTCTGGATTTAGCACTGATGAGCTTAACTCTAGATACTGCAAGCCGCACTTGGGAACATGACCAGCAAATAGCAAGAATAACCCTCCATGTGGCAGGCACTGCCCTAAGCTTTTTACATATATGAACTTGTGTAATCCTCACAGCAGTGCTGATTGCTAATCCCCAATTAAAGATGAGGCACCTGAGAGGTTAAGTAAGTTGTTCAAACTCACACAGCTAATAACTGGAGGAGCTGAGATATAACCCAGGTGGCTGATCTAGTCTGTGCTCATATCCTCAGGCTTCAGTCCATGTCCTAAGTAGAAACCTGGACCGTGGTCTGGCATCACCCAGCAGGAAAGTTTGAGGGATATTCATCTGCTAACGTTACCCAAACAGTGGGAGCAGGATTGCTAAGTGGCAGGAGGAACGGTGTCTCTCTGCTTATGCTTGTAGCTGTGTTCGTGCATTTTCACGTCACATTGATAGAGATGGATGCCATTTGAGGCCCACCCGACCCCGGTAGAATGACCTCATGCAAAAGGGAGAGTCACTTTGCCTCGTGAACCTTGGGCTGTGCTGAACTCCACAGCCTCATTCTGCCAGCCAGGCCTGGGAGCAGCTCCCGGGGCCCCAGGCGTAGCTGCAGCCCAGGGCTGCCGAGGTGGCACAGCAGGTCCCGCCATGCCTCGTCCTCCTTGGCATGTGCCGTGCATGGTACTCCGCAAGTCCCCCCTCACACTTGGAGGCTCCCAGTCTACATGGAACTGGCAGAAGAACTTAATTCAGAGTGAATACTAGTAAATAAAGACTTAACCTGCTATTACTTTAGAAAGGTTGCTGACTGCTGGCTGGACGCCAGCCTTGGGGAGTCCACAGTTAAGAAGTGTTTCTGACCTGATGTCTTTAGCTCCAGTGCTTTCTTCCACCTTCCGGCTGGCTCTGCTTTGAACTAGAAAGAGTATGAAAGACGCCCATTAAATAACCAGACCCAGTGACTTTGAGGCTTTCAAAACACTCCTAAGTGCAAATAATGCGGTGCTGCAAAGCAAAGGGCAGACGCCAGGGCTGCCCACAGTGGTTTCTGGGCTGCTTTGCAGGCATCGCCTTTGCCACCTTTGTGGGCAGTGTGACACCAAAGATTTAAGTCTATTAATTCACAGCATAATAATTATCATCTCTTTTTTTAAATGGTGTGTGTTTAGAGTTTTTAATATAAATGTTGCTCACTATCAGAGAGCTTGAAATTTTTGAAAAGGTAAGCAGTAAGGTTTTCTTTTATCTGTGTCATCTAGTTCTTAGTAGAAAAGAATGGCCGATTTAAAGTTCTTTTTAAGAGAAAATGTATGCACTATCAATCTTAAATGCCAGTTTTATTTTTGTTTTGTTTTGTTTTGTTTTGGGGTTTTTTATTGATTTTAGAGAGAGGATGGTGAAGAGGGAGAGAGAAACATCAATGTAAGAGAGAAACATCGATCAGTTGCCTCCCACACCTGCCCTAACTGGAGATTGAACCTGAAACCGGGGTATGTGCCCTGACCAGGAATAGTGTGCAGGACAGCGCTCCAACCAACTGAGTCACATTGGCCAGGGCAATACCAGTTTTAAATCCATACGATTTATTGAATGCTTATAGAGATGGTGATGACGCTGATGGTGATAATAAGTGCCACTCACTATTTACATTTGTCACTCGGGTTTTGGTTGAGTTTTCAGAACAACTCCACTTTAGCCCAGTGACTAAGCGTCAGACAGCCTGGGTTCCCTCTCAGCATACCTGGCTGACCAGGCTCACCTTCTGGGCTGTGAGACCTTGTTAAGTTGCGTCATCTATCTAAGCTCAGCTTCCTCGTCTTGTACAATGAGCTTCAGAATGATAGTTAAGGTGGTTGCAGAGAGTAAATGAGATGAAGCACCTTAAGTAAACTGATGCATGTTAGGTGCTCATTAGCACGGGCCTAAGGTTGCTGCTGCTGCTGCTGCTGCTGTCCCCATTCTGCATATAGGGCAACTGTCTAAAGAAGATCCAAAAACCCAGCCCTGGTTCCTGGAAAGTAAGGGGTGGAACCAGGATTGGAACCTCAGGATTTAGGTCTCCAAATCCCTGGTGCTGCTAAGTGCTCTGTCATCCCACAGACACATGGGCTGGGTGTTTTTAGGCCAGTGTTGGATTCTGAGGACCTACCTTTGCCTCTTGAGCCTTTCAATCATATCAGCCCTTACGTCCTTCCATCAGTCTGGTTGCCCTTTTTAAACTTGATCCAATGAAGTACGTCCGTAGTGCCACAAGTTCACTTAGCAGGATGGTCCTGGGCATCCAGAGTTTGGCCTTGCTGGTCACAGGAGGCCATGCTGCTGGGGTGAAGCTGGGATGCGTTACCTGCATGAATGCGCCTGCTATTGCAGCACCTACCGAGGTGCCGTGTATTGCCTTCGGTTTCTCTCTCATACAACAAAGGCCCTCTCCCCTTCTTTGTTACACATATGAAATGAGTTGTGGAGTTAAGGCAGGTGTCTGATGTTTAACACCCCCCCCCACCACGTACACACCCCAAAACATAGTAATGCCCAGGTTGTCTACTTGGAGAATCACAATCATTCTCCATCTCAGTTTTTGTGCATCACTCTGTCTTCAACCCCTTTTCCTAAGGCCCTTCCAGTTTTGTATTTGTGGCAGGCCTCACTGCCCCCTGAATGAGCTTGTTAAACTTCGAATCCTGCATTTTTCTTCGTGGTGTAACTTCATTGTGTTTATAGTTCTAATGGAAGAAGAACGAAGGATCCAACATGATGGCATCAAACATTTAACATGCATGTGCTCTCTTTGAGTTTAGGGTTTTCTTTTACATTTATTACTTTATTTCTTAATTATTAGTGACGAATTTAGGGGATTTAGCCCCTCTCGTGTTTTTGTGGAGAATGGTGCTGTGTTTTCATTTCCTTGAGACTCTGTGTCTCGCCATAAAAGTATTTGCAAGTCTCCGCCCCACTCTCCCCATTTCCCTGTACATTTTATGTACTTATGCTGCCCAGTCTTCAGCCCACTTGCTTTAGTGCCTTTAGACTAGAAATATTGACCTGCTCATCTTTGCATTCTTATACATGACAGTCATTCAGTAACCTCTTATTGAATTGGATCTTTGGATTTCTGAGCTTTGCTATGCCTGTTTTGTAAGAGTAATTATTTTGGCAGTAGCTATATCAAATTCAAAATCACAAAACTGTTCAAATTTTCTCAACGTTAGCAAAACTACCAATTTGGATTTACACACTATATGTGCATATATGTGTGTGTACACATAGATGTGAGTAGTTTATACACGCGTGTATACCTTATAAAATAGGGGGGACGTGAGCAGAGCAGGCGTTTGAAAGATGGTAGTAATGCCCAGTGAGTTTTCTTTTATTGTTCTGAATAAGGGGGGTGAAGGGATGGGGACCAGAAAGGAGAATATGTTATTTTCTTGGATTTTTTTTCATATAGTTCACACTTATGGAAAAGTGAACCATTCAGGCATTCATTAGTATATTAAAGAATATATTATGTTGGATTCATTTCAACTGGAAGTAAGCTAGGTTAGCTAAAAAGGAGTGGGGAGGAGTTTTGAATGGTCTTAAACTCTCACAAAATGCAGGTTGCACAAAGTTAAATAGAATTACCCACACTATTTTAAATTTATATGCCTGTAGTATCCTATAGCACAAGCTAGCATTTTCTTCCTGCTTGTGACCCATGTTTTGATAGCCGCCATTATTTTGTGTTGTATAACCTAAGTCCAGTTTAGTTGCCAGCTCACCACCCTCTTGTTTATTTGTAAAGAGTAGAACTTCATATCTGAATGTTTTATGCTAAAATAATACATTTTTCTTTGACATTGTACAAATGAAAACAGAATTTCCTTCTACATGGGAGTAGGCAGGCTTGGGAGGGCAGATGGCTAATCTCTGGCTGCATATTTTCCCCAACTCAAAAATTAGATACGATTATGGATGGTGTTTTTCTGAGACAAGATAACATGTTATTTGTAACCTGACCCCAGCTAAGGCTACCCAGAAAGTGTGGGGGATGTACAGTTGGGTTGTACCAGTAAGAAAATTGAGGGTTCCTGACAACTCCAAGAATACAAATTCTATACTTAGAAGACTTCCTGTAAGAAAGTGAATCTAAGAAAGCAGTCAGGTTCATTCCTAAGAAAACTGTGAGATCCGTTACAAAAGCTTTATAATATGGTGTATATCTCACCCTCCATTCCTAGTGGGAATGTTTCCAGCAGCCACAGCTCACTAGTGCCCCCTTGCGGTACACAAGCCACCTCACATTTGTGCCTTGGGTAAGACCCCTGTAGTAACAGGGCACACTCTATTTCCAGGGGCAGAAACTTAACCTCCAGGATTAGAAGGTGTAGGTGTTCTCTAGAATAGATTTCACTCAAGCTTCTTTCTCATTCTTTTGTTCATTTGTTTTAGGCCAAAGAACTGCCAACTTTAAAGGATAATGATTTCATTAATGAGGGCCAAAAGATTTATATTGATGACGACAACAAAAAGGTGTTCCTGGAGAAACTGAAAAAGGATGTTGAGGTAAGGAAAATCAATATAGTGGACAGTCCCATTGTCTACATGTCAACATTGTTGGGTTTTTAGGAGCTTTTTAAACCATCTATCTAAATCCACAACCAAGGCAAAAATATATATTGTACATTATCAAAATCAGATATAAACAAGTTTATTTCATATGTGATATGGTTTAAAAAGAAGTGTGCTGGTTCAGCAACTCCCTCTTTTAGGTGACAAACAAAAGAAAGTACCTGCTGTCTTCTGCTGATATCTCCACCCTCTGGTTCCCATGCTCTTTGTTGGTGGGGGTGGCCTGTGTGGGTGGGGGTAGCCTGTGTGGGTGGGGGTAGCCTGTGTGGGTGGGGATAGCCTGTATTGGTGGGGGTAGCCCATGTGGGTAGGGGTAGCCTGTATTGGTGGGGGTAGCCCATGTGGGTAGGGGTAGCCTATGTGGGTGGGGGTAGCCTATGTGGGTGGGGGTAGCCTGTGTGGGTGGGGGTGGCCTGAGTGGGTGGGGGTAGCCTGTGTGGGTAGGGGTAGCCTGTGCAAGCGGGAATAGCCTGGTGTAGTTAGAGCCCATTCAGATTGTGACTGCCCATGGACACTGAGTTGGGGGGAGGGGAATGACTGCATTCTATCAAGCAGCAGAGCATTTCAAAAACAAATGTTTAATAACCATTTGAATTTGGGGTTTTCTTCATTAAAACCACATCTCAGTATTAGTAAACATAGCCTCGGTCCCTTGATGCCTTAATATTTTCACCAGCCTTTCTGGAACCAGTGCCATTAGGCCCATGAAGCCAGCTGTACACATTCCAGGAACAGCTCAAAGGCAGTTTGGACACCAGGTCATGGGGGATGGTTGTGAAAAATAAAATGTGATGGGGAAATGGGCTTTAAGTCTATGATGGAGTTTTCTTTTTCATTATTGTCTTAAGAATTAAAAATACTATATCCTTTCCTTTCCTTCTGTTTATTGTAAAGGCATTGCAGTTCCCCAATTGGACTTTCTTATTAATTTTTTTAGAAATAAATTCAGGAAAAAAGTTATTTCCTTGAAATGGGTTAGGTTATAAGACAGTTACTAAGTTTTTCTGATCTGTTCCTTTTGTCCAGATGCATGTGTATATGCTTTTTTTTTTCTACTTTGAAATACAGTTCCCCTCATACCAGGACAAATTTGCTACTCAAAGGTTTTGTGGAAAGATTTCCTTTTTCATGTCATTAAACAAAAACAATTGAAATGAGCCACAGAATGAATGTCATGCGTAAGATCACATTCCCCATGAAGGCAGGAGCAGTATTACAGTTTCCTTTTCATCTTCTAACATCTCTCCCATTGCAAGACACTCAGACTGACCAAGTTAGTGTATAATTATTTTTAGGTCATATATATTTTAATTTAAAAATTTACATTATTTTAACCTACATGGTGTATATGCTTCTTT
The DNA here is from genome assembly GCF_000147115.1 of Myotis lucifugus. Lineage (NCBI taxonomy): Eukaryota > Metazoa > Chordata > Mammalia > Chiroptera > Vespertilionidae > Myotis > Myotis lucifugus. The sequence goes on from NW_005871180.1 coordinate 1,598,632, forward strand.
TAGAACCTAAATATTGGTGATTTGTGAAAGATACAAGTGTCTACTTTTAAAAAGTAGATGAAAGTGTTTGTTTTCATCTCATATATCATTTTTTCCTCCAGTCTTTCATTAATAAGCATTTATTGAGCAGGGTTGAGGAAAAGGGGCATCTGTAATAAATTTAAAAATAAATAAATAAAATGTCAAAGAGTAAGCATTTATTTTTTCTTCAGTTGTCAGTGGTTATTATTAAAATGCATATTAGTTAAGCATTTCCCCCTTCCTTTGGGGTCAACTTGATCTAATTGATAACTAAGTACCTTAGGTAGACATACACTCTTGGGTTTTTATTCATTAATCAGCAAATCTTTGATCTTGAGAATAATATTGTTCTAGCAATTATGTATGGTAAATTGCCCTTAGGGTTATCTGTGATCTGCCAAAAAAAAATTGTCTTCTTTTGTTCTGTTGGCTGTATATCACTATATGATAGATTCCAGAAATAATGTAACTGAAGCAGTTCAGATTTCGAGTTGAATTACATAAGGATCCTCTTAGTCCTTTTGTTGTCTCTAATAATGTCGCTGATTAGAGGATTTAGATAGTTTACATGGCTCTCACACTTAGCTGTTTTGTTGAAATGGAGGCAAGGCATAAAGCGTTCTTTCATTTAAAAAAATTCTCAATGGTTGATAACAGTGTCTTTCGTTTTCAAATTCATGCTGAAGCATCATTAAATTTTTAAGCAGGTAATTATGGTGAAGTAGCTTGACATCTGATCTTGACAATGAGGCTAGAATTTAATCTGGCTTATTTTTTTCATCAGTTCCATGCTTTCTAATTGAGCTGACTGCCCTGTTAGTTTGAGTTCAGTTTTTTAGAGGCCAGCAAATGGGGTGTTTTTGGTTTTACCTAATTGCTTAAAGTAAAAGATGAATATATTATAGCTCAATAATCTAGTGTTGTTGAAAAAAGTAAAGAATTGTCATTTAAGACTCTCACTGCTTTTTTTTTTTTTCCACTTGAAATCCTGTTTATTCATATGCCCTGAAAAGTACTTTAGGTCAGATAGCTTTGCACATAATTAAATGTATGTGAGCCTTTTGCTCAAAAAAAGAAAAAAATTTGCTCTACAGAGAGTGAAAATCACTTTTGCCTTCTGACCGGCTTGTGGCCAACTCCGATCATGCCGGTGAAGAGCCAGAGCTGGTCTCTCCTCTCATTGGCTCACACTGGGATCCAAATGTCACACAGTGCAAAACTGTGCTCTCCCCATGGGGTCTGGGAAGGCCTATCACAGGACCTCTCAATCTTGCAGTGGTGGGAGGGAGAGGTGGCAGCCAACTGTTTATGGAGCGTGGAGATCCTAAGTCTTTCGAATGAGGTCATTATCTCTTTTCACTCTTATAACAACAACTTGAGGGCGAGTGCTGCTATTATCCCAGTTTATGGATGAGAAATCTGAGTCCAGAAACACTGTATATTTGCTCAAGCACAGGCAGCTACTAAATCCAGTCTGGGATTTGAGGCTGACAGAGGCCACACTCCTAAACTGCTCTGATATAAAATGCAAATTAAAAATGTTTGTGAGCACAGTTGAGACTTTGTTTTCTGATAAATGCTCCAAAGGAGGATTATTATAACTTTTAACAAGTAATAAAATATAACTCTTAAATACAGCTGGTTGGAACTTGAATTCTATTTCATAGATGTGCACAGGTAATTCAGTAAAGCAAATGTGTTCATGAATTTAACAAATTAAGTGAATTTAAATCCGCTGTGAAGGGAAGTTTAGTAATGGCTCTTTGCCACGTGGGTTTTTAAGAGAGTTTGTGATTGGGCTAGTAAAGATCTGAGGAAGATACTAGTTCAAAGATGAGGCATATGGGGAAATAATTATGAAGAAATCAGATTAGATGGGATATTCTGAGGGGAAAGGAGGAGGATCAAAGATCTTCAGGTAATTATTAAGAAACTAGAGGCCTGGTGCACAAAAATTTGTGCACTGGGGGGGGGGGAGGGTCCCTCAGCCCGGCCTGCGCCCATTCACAGTCAAGGACCCCTTGGGGGATGTCCACCTGTCGACTTAGGCCCACTCCCCGGGGGATCAGGCCTAAGCTTGCAGTCAGACATCCTTCTGGCAGCCAGGGAGCCCTCGGGGGATGTCCAACTAAAGGCTTAGGCCCCCAAGGGATCGGGTCTAAACCATTTGTTGGACATTCTTAGTGCTGCCACGGAGGTGGGAGAGGCTCCTACCACCACCACTGCGCTGGCCAGCCATGAGCCAGCTTCTGGCTGAGTGGCACTCCCCATATGGAAGTGCACTGACCACCAGGGGGCAGCTCCTGCATTGAGTGTCTGCCCCCTGGTGGCCAGTGCACATCATAGCAACCGGTCATTCTGCCGTTCAGTCAATGTGCATATTAGCCTTTTATTATTATTATATAGGATTAGAAAGGAGGAAAAGCAGGGGATCTAACGATTATAAAGATTTAAAAATCTTCATGCTTTGAAATCTTATGTACTTTTAAAAAATCAATAAATTTGGGGCAAAGCATAAAGGGAGGAACAGAAACTGAGCAAATATGTGTTAAGTTCCTTATGTTAGTTGAAGGCAAACCCCAGCAGTGGAGCCCTTGACCCCTTTTCTATCCTCTCAACCTGCTCCCTTCCAGTCCACAGGAGTTCTGTAATGCCCCACAGGAATGCCTTCCTAATAAGAGTCTCGTATTTATTTCCACATTTCACTTCACTCTACTTCAGAACACATTTAAAATAAAATTTGTGATGATAAGAGCTAGTGAATCAACAGGCGTTTCCACATTTCTCCTGCTGGCCCACCTAACTTGTGGTTTAAATTGTGCATACTTGATGAAAAAAAAGGCCTTTCACCATAATGATAACAACATGGACAATTATAATAACAACTTCCATGGTTACATGTTTCATTGCCTCAGCTACTTTATCTCTTGGTGATCCTTTCCACACCCTGTAAGTTGAGTGGTATTGTCCCTTTTTATAGTTAGAATAACTGAGGCTCAGAGAGGTGCACTCATTATCAAGGCACTGAGATAGTAAGTGAGAGAAATAAGATCTAATCTCCTATCTGACTCCAAAATCTATACTCTCTTAGTTTTTATTTTTAAGAATATCTGATACTGTAATTAAAGAAGAATCAGTGAGTGTCCCTTATCAGAGAAACCTATACTCCTAAGCCCTGTGCTGTTCCTGGTCTTTGCCCTTTCTGCCTCAGCTCACAGACTTGAAAACGTACCTCATATCCATTTAGGTCTGCAGTTGGTTTCCTTGATCCTCCTGGGAATGTGAGAACAGCTTCTCATCTAGAGATGCATTTTTCACTTCACTGGTGGTTTAGTGGCTGGTGCTGGGAGCTAACTTCACTGTTAAATACAGCTGTTTCCTTCCTGGACGAGGAGCCTCCACAGTGGTCTGACCACAGACGGGCGGCCCAGGAAAGGAGCGCAGGACCTGCTGAGCAGCACAGATGCAAGGGGAAGGCGAGGCTTGGAGACCCCCCACCTGGTGCAGGAGTCCAGCCCCAGGTGGCACCCCTCCCTGTCCGAACCTTAGCATGTTAATTACAGCAGCCCCTTACTTTTGTGCATAAAGCACACTTGAAAGTGTATTTGAAAGTCAACTGTCTGAAGATCAAACAGTAGACCCACATGTTAAACAGAGATTCTGTTCTGCAAAAATAAATTGTAAATGGTCTCCTTTTGCTTCTGAGAGGTGCTACCTCTTAGAGTCTCGAGCAAAGGTTTCTGTTGTTGCTTTGTTCTCTTTTATTTGGTTGGGTGATTATTTTGTGGAGAAGGGTTAGGAGAGGTTCGGGAGAGTTAAGGACAGGGAAAGAAGAAGCTGGCATCTCACTCACTTGTTCAACGGGTCCTGAGCACTTACCATCCCTCCCTGGGAGGCAGGAACGCAGTGAGGGCAGGAGCAGCCGGAGCCCCTGCCTCGTGGGCTGCGTGTTTGAGAAAGACAGAAGTTACTCAAGTCATCTGACCAGACGAATGTGCAGCTGAGCCACGTCATCAGGGGAACGTGTGCAATGCTCTGTGCATGCCCAGGCTTTGGGATGTGGCCTGGGCGGGATCAGGAAAGGCTTCCTGAGCCAGTGCCCTGACCCTGCAGCTGAGACCCGAAGGTTTAGTGGGAGGCAACTGGGGGCAGACAAGGACAGGGTTCAGGTCAACCTGAGAGGTGATGGGGCCAAACTAGCCAGGTTCCCGGGGCCACGAGTGAGCATTCTGCCCTTCATACTTCCTGGGAATTAGAGGATATTTTCTTTTTTTTTTTTTAATATGTTTTTATTGGTTTCAGAGAGAGAAAGGGAGAGGGAGGGACCGGGAACCTGGGCTTATGCTGCCTCACGGAGAGCGAACCACCTCGGCATCTCCGGCCTCCCTGCTTCCATCAGAAGGAGACGAGCAGAGCAGGAGGGGCTGCCTCAGTCACAGGGTGTTGACACGGCTTTGCGGCTGATTGGGACATTTGGGCTTTCAGTTATTTGTGATGGACAGCATAACAACCTCCTCAGGGAGTGTGCTGAATTCCAAGTGCTCTCCCAAACTGTTCTGAGAGACTGCTGGGAGCCACTTGGGAGGTCCGGGATTTTCCCCATTAGCTGTGCTAATTGCTGAGAGAAACGTTCTCTTCACTTCGTCGGTGTCTTTTTCTGCCATTCATGCTCTCTGCTCTTTGGCATAATCCAGTCTAGATGTGATAAGTGCATTCCGCTCAGCATTCCACTTGGCATTTCTGGGGGAATAGTACCAGCACTGAGCCAGCCTGAAGTGCGAGGCTACATTTTTGCCCAGAGAAACGGCCTGGGACTCAGAACACATAAGGAGGCTCCTGGCCACCCCTGGGGAGACCCTCCTCACCATCCTTCACCCGGCTCCCCCATATGCATTTTTCTGAGCTTGTTGTCTTTAAGCCCAGGGTTTTGTTTAAGGCCTAACTGACCCTGTCTCCTCTCACCCTCCAGTTTCTTGCCCAGTTAAAGCTCATGGACTACAGCCTGCTGGTGGGAATCCACGATGTGGAGAGAGCCGAACAGGAGGAGGTGGAGTGTGAAGAGAACGACGGGGACGAGGAGGGGGAAAGCGATGGCACCCACCCCATTGGAACCCCTCCGGACAGTCCTGGAAACACCCTCAACAGCTCCCCGCCCTTGGCTCCAGGGGAGTTTGATCCAAACATTGATGTTTATGGAATTAAATGCCATGAAAGTAAGCTCAGTACTATCAACTCTTCTTTACATGTGAAGTGGTTTGATTTGTGTATTATTTGCCGGTAATTACAACCCAGTTAAAATCATGCTGCCCTGCAAGCTTTGTTCTCCAGAGGCCCAACCCATTGATTGGAGCACAAGAATAGGTTAAAGGTAACTGTAATCTCTAGTTTTGAAAAGTGTAATGTGATGAGGTCCTTGAGTTTCGTGATATTGAGGAAATAGAGTAAAATCACAAACTATCCTATATAATAAAAGGCTAATATGCAAATTGACCAAACAGCAGAACGACCAGTCGCTATGATGTGCACTGACCACCAAGGGGCAGACGCTCAACGCAGGAGCTGCACCCTGGTGATCAGTGCACTCCCACAGGGGGGGTGCTCTTAGCCAGAAGCCGGGCTTATGGCTGGTTAGCGCAGCAGCAGTGGCAGGAGGCCTCTCCCGCCTCTTCGGCAGCACTAAGGATGTCCAACTGCCAGGCCTAAGCCGTCAGTCGGACATCCCCCAAGGGCTCCTGGACTGCAAGAGTGCACAAGCTGGGCTAAGGGACACCCCCGAGTGCACGGTTTTCATGCACTGGGCCTCTAGTGTTAAATATACAACACACATACTTAAATAAATACAGATTGCATATATAAGAAATGATTTAAAATATTTTTATTCTGAACTGTTTCTCTTTTATGTGAGTCTAAGGTGTCACGAATCTATCCTGAGTTGGAACATACATGGTCCACTCTGAACCTCACAGGGACATCCTGAAGGGCAGATGTCTCCTCTCTGGCCATTTTTTCCCTTCTTAGGTGTGAAGAGCCAGCCCAGGATATGGGATGAACATCTCCGATTTGGTGCTGTGTCTGTACTCTGCTCCCCTCTCTCCCATTTAGGAGTCCATGGCCCTCTTTTCTAGAGTGGAATCAATCTTAATGCTCAATATCTGAGTAATTGGATATTTGAAGGAATATTGCATTCTATCATAGCTACATATACATGGAGAAAAACAACAATATTTTAGAGAAATAATAAAAGCAGGCCTTTTTTGAGTAATAAAAATTATGATTCATCATTGTTTTTAAAAAAATCTCATATAGTACATCAGCCAAGTGAGTTTGAGTTGTATTTTTATTTTGCTCACCAAAATTAAGTACAGTCAAATGTACTTTTCTTATTCTTCATAATTGAAACTATCTTATTTGTGGACATATGCAGAAAATAGGTATTGTACATGATATATAACTTTATCCAGTTCTGATATTAAATCCAATGAGAATTAGTAATTAGCATCTAATTAGGAATTAGCATATAATGGCAGAAAAGGGTTAAATAGCATAATTGCTTCTACTTGTTTTATAGAGTATTTTAAAAATAGAATGCTTCTTTACACCAGAGCAATGCACAATCATTAAGGAAAATGCAGATTAACAAAAAATAAGAACACTTACTCTTGCCTTTGGCCCTCCACTGTTAATATCCTGGGGTTATGTTTTGTTGTGTTTTTACTTTGTGAGCTGAGAGGGAAGAGGGTGTGGAGAGTTAGCTGTTTAATGGGGACATGCAGGAGTTACAGGGACTCTTTAAAAGCCTCTGTTGCCTTTGTGCCTGGACTCCCCACTCCCTGCCCCTGAACCCGTCACCCTTCATCTGCAGCTTGTGCCTTTCCCCATGTTACCATTTGTACCCAACTCTGCTCTCATCCTTTACAGACTCACCTAGGAAAGAGGTGTACTTTATGGCAATTATTGACATTCTGACCCATTATGACGCAAAAAAGAAAGCTGCCCACGCTGCGAAAACAGTTAAACATGGCGTAAGTATCTCGTTTTGTTTCTTTCCCTGCTCCTGGGCCCTTGAGTCCTCCAGGCTGCTCGTTTTGTTGGTTTGTTTTAAAATATATTATTATTGATTTCAGAGAGGAAGGAAGAGGGAGAGAGGGATAGAAACATCAATGATGAGAGAGAATCATTGATCAGCTGCCTCCTGCACACCCCCCTACTGGGGATAGAGCCTGCAACCCAGGCAGGTGCCCTGATCAGGAATCGAACCCTGACCTCCTGATTCATAGGTTGACACTCAACCACTGAGCCATGCCAGCCAGGCCAGGCTGCTCCTATTCACTGTGATGCTCAAAGTCCTTCGGTGGTTCTTGTTTACTGAAGAGGGTCTGAGTGCACCACCATGCTAAAGCTGTTTCCTCACCGTCAGGCTTGGGGCAGGTCACTTGAACTTAGTGTAACTCTTACATACGGGGGATCTCAATAGACACATGCATCTCTAGGATGCTATACAAATTCTTTTTTGTTTGAAAGATGTTTCAAAGATAAAAGTGCTGAAGATAGTTACGTGTTTTAATATGAAATATTCAGAACTGAAGCACTATTCTCTGCTTTAGACGTTTCCAGAATAGGAAGTATATATTTTTCCCCCACAGTGAATTGTATTTTTTTCTATTACAGAAATCTTTCTAGCGCAAGGTCAATGTTTAATTTTCTGAATTCCTTACCTTTGTTGTGCTTGCTCAGAATTATCACTATTCCGGGCATGTGTTAACTTGTTAATCCCCATGACAAGCCTAGGAGGGGACTGGTGTACCTTGCTTAGCATTTGGAGAAACTGAGGGAGAGAACTGAAATGGTAACTTGCCAGGCTCACATCACTAGAGAGTGGCAGAGATGGGACTGCTCCCAGGACCTGGCCCAGCCCCCTGCTCTGTGGTAGCCCCATCCCCCTATCCCACCAGTGAACCCCATCTGCCTGGCTGAAGTTCAAAAGTCGTCGGTATCCATTATGCTACGGATCCACGGTGCACTAAGTAAGTCATAGGCCTGGGTTGAATCCCTAGTTCACCTTTCCCTGTTGTGACCTTGAGGACACACTTTGGAGCTTTAGTTCCCCCAATGGATAAAGGGGTCCTAACGCCTTGCTGATTGGATTTTGTTGGGGGAGGGGGGATATAGGAGATGAGCAGGCTGAACACTGGGGAGATTCTCTGTGCTTGTGCGCCCATCCCTCCCCAGATTTGCTCTACTATGCTATTCCAGGTGGAATTGGAAATGTACCACAGCAAACATGGCTCCATTCATCTTCCCTGTAAGTCACCAGCTCAGCCCCATAATAGACCACATGGCCTAAAATCGTGTGCAGTTTGCAGAAACAAGACATCACTCTTAGTAAAGGAACGTTGGGTTGAGCTGCGGCTGGGAACGATTCTCTGCCTTTGATGCCTGGGCTCCTCTGTGGCGATTCCATGGCCCAGGCCAGAAATGGAAATAACACTCCCCACTGTGCTTGGATGTCTAAAAACAGCACCTGGGGACTCAGTGAAACTCCGGTTTTCCCCTTTGCAGCTCAGGAAACTGGCCAGTGACTACCTTGGGTCTGCTGCCTCTGAAATAGGAAACCCCCCGCCCAGGTGCTGCAAGGGCCCAGCATCCTTGCTCCAAGCAGGTCTCTGAAGGGGAGCGATGGCACTCTGTGCCATGTGCTGAGGGCAGCCAGCCCGCCCTCTAGGGGACACCAGTCGGCCGTGCTGTCTTTCCCGGTTAGGGTTCGAGGAAAGAGCAAGGGCTGCTGCCACTCTTGTTTTCAAGCACTCAGCTGCTTACATGATCCAGAAAAATGAACGCAATGCTTACATCATGGTCATTGGAGTTTTTCTTTAGCCAAATGTTGATGTTTCTGTCATTCTCAATGTATCTACAGTTTGCTATCTCAAAAGCCAAAAATACTGTCCTCATGACTTCTGATGTGGGCCAAATAGATTCCAGTGTTGGGCAGAAACATCCCAAATGTGGCTAGTTGTGTGTTTTTTTTTAAGTCAGCAATCACGGTGTATGTGATAATAGCTTCTGTTGTTCCTGCCACTCTGCCTCATTTTCACACACAGACTCCTAAGAGCCTGCACAGGTTCGAAAATTATTAGCTTTATATTCAGCTGCAATCGGAAATTTCCGTAGCTACTGAGTAGTAATTATATCAATATTCCTCTCCTCTAAAACTGCCCAGGCTGGTGCGGAGATCTCAACCGTGAACCCAGAACAGTATTCCAAGCGCTTTTTGGACTTTATTGGCCACATCTTGACGTAACCTCCTGCACGGTCTCAGACGGACACGCGCGTGGGAAGGACAGAGGTGGCTCTGGTGTAGGAAAAATGAAAACCAAACTCAGTGAAGCACACCTCCTCGTTTACATCTTCAGGCCAAGATGACTGATTTGGGAGCTACTTGCTTTAACAGCTACCTGATATTTCCCAGCATCATTCTAGCTATTTCTGACTTGTGTGTGTGCGTGCGCGCGTGTGTGTGTATGTGTGTGTGCGTGTGCATCTTCAGAATTAATTAATGAATTAATGAAAACCAGATCAGCTTCAGTCAGAGTGTGTTTGGGCAACAACCTTCTGATTCCAGCTGTAGATGAATGAATGAATGAATGAATGAATGAGCTTATTCGGGGGGAGGGGAAAAGGAAATGCATGTCAGACCAACCATGTTGGCATCACACGATAAACTGTGGATCAGTTTACTTTTCGGAGTTGAAATATGTGAGACAGTATTCATAATAATAATGAAGATAATAATAATGATAATAATAATGATGGTGATTAAAGAAAAAAAACTTAACCGCAAATGTTACACTCCTACCACGCACGCTGACACTCCTTAACAGTTGACCCCAAGCCCCTGACCCCGGACAGAGGAGTGCTGGCATCTCCTGCGTGTCCTGGATCAGGGCTCTGCTCCGCACGGTGTCAGGACTTCCGACGTCCCGGGACAAGCACCCCTCCTCCAGCAAGAAGCTGATGCCTCTAGTGATTCTATCTGTACATTTTCACTCAGTAAATACATCCAGGAAAACAGCTTACTTTTTTTTTTTTGCCTGGAGCTTCTCACTGTTACACTTATGTTGCAACATAGAAATTAATGCTACAAAATAAAAATAAAGCTTACCTGAAAAGTGCATAGTTTGGGGCAATGGTATCTACATCTACCATGGTGGGACAGTGAGCAAAACATTAGAACTCTCAATTCTCCTTTTCTGATTACAAATCTGAATTATAAGATATTTATGTTTGGCCATTGTTTATACAATGGTATTTTGTTATGAATTATCCCTTTAACTGAAACCCTCAATATTACTGTTTACATTATTAGGAAAACAGGGATATTTTTGAATCTAAAAATTTAATGTACAGCATGTGATTTTTGAAGTTTACATGTAAAGTCATTTTACAGTGTTGGTGAAATAATGTTTGTCATATTTTGAAGTGTATCCTGCTGTCATATTTTGGGGTGAATGTTTTATTCAAAGTATATGGTAGGCAGTCTTTTACAATGAAAGGAAAAGGGTTGTTTTGTTTCTTCCAGATGTACATTTATCAACCTAATGATTTTTTTTAATGCTTAATCCAAATCTGGTCATGTAAGTTCATTGCCCTAAACTGTGCTGATTGTGTTTAATCAAGTTATACATTCCCAACATTGATCATGTATATACCAACTTTCCAGCATTTTCTGAAAGGCGTCAAGCTAAAATACTGGCCTTGCTTAGAATAGGTTATCAACTTATACACTGTGCTAAAGCTGTGCCTTTGAAATTCTTTGTTTGAAACATGAAATGATTTTTGTAGGCAGTTTCAGAAAAGGAAAAAATCCACCCTTCAAGAATTACTTATAACTCAACAAACACCCCCTTTCATACTGCCTCTTCCAGTAACTTTACTTCAGGGCTTATCAGGATGGTAACTGCGCCCAGTGTATTGGGTTTACTTCAGAAAACACAGGTGGTAGCAAATCAGTGTCTCTGGAACCCACGGCAGCACCATCCTGCTGCTACCTACTGACTTCATGTAGATTATTATCCTCAGCAGATGATATTAACACTGCTGTGACGTGGTTGTCTAAATCTGTATTCCATGCATTTAAATTAATTGAGGCTGTGACCTGGTCCCCAAACCCTCCCCTCTCTCCCCTATCCCACCCCCACACTTTTCATTCTGGAGTCTAGTCACTTTCAGTGTTCTGAAGTTATGCTGTAGTTTCTTTGACCCAAAACTACAAAAGTGAGACCCTGAAGTAAGGATAAGGTACACACACATTATATTTGAGTAACTATTTCCTTTGTGGCCAATCTGTGTATGCTTTTAGAAGTTTACCAAATGCTTTATTTTTGTCTGTAACTGTCTCTGTCATTCATTTCTGTTGATAAACTATTTGGACTGAGTGAGAAAGTTTGCCTTGTATCTCCTAGTGCTAACAATACACTCGTCATGAGCCGGGCTTTACAGAATAAAGCACTTTGATGACTTACAAGGTGGATCCTTTGTTCCTCTTTCTTGATTGTGTTTCTCTCCCTTGCAAACAAATTTTAAATACTGAGTACTAAGATTATCTTTAGCTGGTCCTGGAAGAAATAAAGGTGAAATTGAATTGTCTCACTAACTAGACTTTTGCCTTCTACTGGTATACTATTTTATTAGTAAACTAGAGGCCCGGTGCACGAATACATGCATGGGTGGGGTCCCTAGGCCTGATGGGTGATCAGGGCTAGGCCGATCAGGCCCAAAGGCCCCAGCAGGGTTGGGAGAGGAGGTGACTGTTGCCGGGCCGGACATGGAAGAAACAGACACCAGATGCTGACGCTGCCTTTGGCGCCCCACCACCCCACGGTTCCCCGCCTCCCCCACTCCTCCTTCCCTCAGTGAGTGCCGCCACCAGGGGCCTGCTAGCTGAGGGAGGGATGGGGGGGAGGGAAGGGCCAGGGGAGGTTTCAATCCCCAGTTTGGAACGTGCAGAAGGCAGCCGATCAATGATTCTCTATCATTATTGATGTTTCTATCTGTAGTTCCCTCTCCGAAATCAATCAAATATATATTTTTAAAATGCAAGGTTTTTAGAGGAAGAAAGGTAGGGCAAGGGAGCTATTGACAGGGGGGCATTTGAGATCTTGCTCACATTTCAGATAGGATAGCATAAGGTGGTCCTCAGGGGGTGACAGGTGAGGAGTGACAGTGGGTGGAGCAGGGCACTGCGGGCTGAGGAACGGGCTGTAATGACTGGGAATGTCTGTGACAGTGACACCAAGCATGTGTTGGGGCCATCGCTGGGATCATTCATCCCCAAGAGGTTTTGATTCTGGACAGGAGGAGAAACACGGAGATCAGCAGGCCTTTCTTAGCCTAGAAGGTGAGGCAGGCAGCAAAAGTGGGCTGCCCTGCTTTCCTATAAATGTAAACACACAGTGTAACTGCACATGGACGTCAGTCAGCGGCCAAAGCAATGCCCAGCCAGCCCTGGTAGCTGTGTCCTGCCACTCTCTGGCTGTGCTGTGGTGCTATTGGCTAGGGAGGCCAAAGACACACCCCCAAGCACATGTAGTAGTCGAAGGGGCGGGCAGGAAGCCAGAAGGTGGAAGTCGGAGCTGAGGCGGCCTGGCAGCACTGCACCCTCCATGGAGCTGGATGGGGAGCAGCTGTCGCAACTGGCTTTGGAGTCGGGGGAGCTGTGCTTCCTGCACGTCACGGGTGAGTCCCCATGAGCCCGTGGCGCGACAGCTGGGCTGGGCGGGGCCTGAGGAGGCCTTTCCTTCCTGGAGCCATTCTTCCCAGGGTGGCGGTGTTGGGCCCCCTTTTTCTTTATTTTTTTTTATTGGAAAGCAAGCTCTGGGCTTGTGGTTCCTGGGATTCCTGGGCCATAGCACGTGCCTCCAGGCCTCACTGTGCCCCCCTCCCCCTCCTCCTGCATTGAGCATCTGGCCCATGGTGGTCAGTGTGCATCGTAGCGACTGGTCGACCAGTCATTCTGGTTGTTCCGCCGTAATGGTCGCTGGGCTTTTATTATATAGACTAGAGGCCCAGTACATGAAATTTGTGCACTGGGGAGGGTGGGGGTGTCCCTCAACCCAGCCTGCACCCTCTCCAATCTGGGATATCCCTCTCACAATCTGGGACTGCTGGCTCCCAACCACTCGCCTGCCTGCCTGCCTGATTGCCCCTAACTGTTCCCCTGCCAGCCCAATTGATGCCTAACTGCTCCCGTGCCGGCCCGATTGCCCCCAACTGCCCTCCCCTGCCAGCCTGGTCGCCCCCAACTGCCCTCCCCTGCTGGCACGGTCACCCCTAACTACCCTCCTCTGCCATCCCAGTTGCCCCTAACTACCCTCTCCTGCAGGCCTGGTCCCCCCCAACTACCCTCCCCTGTGGCCTGATCACCCACAACTGCCCTCCCCTGCCGGCCATCTTGTGGCTGTGGGCATTGCTATCTTTGAGGGCATGGCAGTCAATTAACATATTCCCTCTTTATTGGCTGTGGATGCTGCCATCTTTGAAGGCAGGGCAGTCAATTAGCATATTCACTCCTTATTGGCTGTGGGTGCTGCCATCTTTGTGATGACATGAGGGTCAATTAGCATATTCCCTCTTTATTAGATAGGACTAGAGGCCCAGTGCACAAAAATTTGTGCACTCGGGGGGGGGGGGAGGGGGGCGTTCCTCAGCCCGGCCTGTGCCCTCTCGCAGTCTGGGACCCCTCAGGGGATGACCACCTGCTGGCTTAGGCCCGCTCCCCGGGGGATTGGGCCTAAGATGGCAGTCAGACATCCCTCTGGCAGCCCGGCAGCCCTCGGGGGATGTCCACTTGCCAGCGGGGAGCAGGCCTAAACTGCAGTCGGACATCCTTAGCACTGCTGAGGAGGCAGGAGAGGCTCCCACCACCACCGCTGTTCTGGCAGCCATCAGCCTGGCTTGTGGCTGAGCAGAGCTCCTCCCATGTGAGAGTGCCCTGACCACCAGAGGGCAGCTCCTGCATTAAGCGTCTGCCGCCTGGTGATCAGTGTGTGTCATAGTGACCAGTCATTCCCAGTCCTTCTGCTGTTAGGGTCAGTTTGCATATTACCCTTTTACTATATAGGATAGAGGCCTGGTGCACGGGTGGGGGCCGGCTGGTTTGCCCTGCAGGGTGTCCCGGATCAGGGTGGGGGTCCCGTTTGGGTGCCTGGCCAGCCTGGATGAGGGGCTGATAGCTGTTTGCAGCTGGTCACACCCCCTCCAGGGTGGGGGTCCCCACTGGGGTGCCTGGCCAGTCTGGGTGAGGGGCTGAGGGCTGTTTTCAGGCTGGCGGATGACTGAAGCTCCCAACCTCTCCTTTTTTTCTTTTTTTTTTTTTATTCTGGGATTTATTTACCTTCTATGGCTGTCACTGGAACTGAGAGCCGGCTTTAGCTCTGAGGCTCAGCTCCAGCTCTGAGACCTCGGCTGCTGAAAGCAGGTATCTGGGTTTGTTTGGCTTCTATAATTGAAACACTGTTGCAGCTCCAGCTCTGAGGCCCGGCTGGCTGAAAGCAGGTTTCTGGGGTTTGTTTAGCTTCTATAATTGCAACATTGTTTCTTAGAGTGCAGCTCAGAGGCCGGCAGCGGCAGGCGGAGAACCTTGGCTTCCTCCATCACTGGAGCAAGCAAGCCTCCTGTTCACTTCAGCTGCCTGGCTGCCGGCCACCATCTTGGTTGGCAGTTAATTTGCATATCGTCCTGATTAGCCAATGGGAAGCGTGTCAGAGGTACGGTTAATTACCATGTTTGTCTATTATTAGATAGGATAATAGAAATTTCCAGGACAAAATTGACTTGCTACAAGTTGGACAAGCATAGAAAAGAAATCTCTTCAATGAATACCCTATGAAGTACATTATTTTATTTTTAATTTTTACCAATCATAGTTCTGTGTCAGCATTTTTTGAAACTTCATTGGGACACTATTGATGTATGAAGGCTTTTTAAAAATAGCTTCACATTGCCACTGGTGACAGGCTAGCACACAGTTGAGCTGTAGCACTTGTTTGAAAATGTGCATATATTCCAATGCAATTCGTCTATGAGGGAATGGTTTGAGCATAAACACTTTTCCCATTTACTGGTGTGCATTTTGGTCCACAAGGAATATGAGATGAACACAGAAGGCTGTACCCACCTGCACTGTGCTGCATAGAAAGACACCCACCCCTCAAACATTTACCAGCTACCTCAGCCCAACACAAGCTAGAAGTCACTCTGGTCCATATCTGGAGTTACAGCTTTCCATCTGACAGCAAGTCACTCTCCCGCCTCCACTGCACAATAACAAAGGGCCGCAGTCCTTCTGACTCCCACTACCACAGGAACCCTCAGGTCTTTTCTTTAAGATAACCTGTCACATTTATTGTGGTATCTATGTATCTCCTGACAATTTAACATGTTTATAACTGCTACTGTTTTTATGTTCCTATTTTTTTAAAGTATCACTGATAGTGTTGGGGTGTTGTGCCTCTAGTGCTGTTATTCCCATAAGCTCTGGTTTTTATTGTGTGGTTTTTAGGAACATATATGTCTCATTACAGCAGAGCCGACTGTAGTCATCAGTGACTTTAATTCGGTTTTCTTTGTGGGCAGTAGGAACGTAGACATTCATTTTCATTTTGGTTATTTAATTTCCTGGATTCACATTAGTCTCAGAAAATTGGTTACTGCTAATTTATAGAAAGATGAAAGTTGGTCTAAAGCATTAATCTTTAATACAACACTTTTGGAAATAGTGGTTAAGGGTTAAATGCAAGAGATTGGGAACTATATATAATGAAGTAGAAATGTACATAATGTCTAAATGTATAGAATAAAGTAAGACAGTGAAGTAAAGGCAAGGCCAAGAGGTTGAACATGGAGTTAAACTCTGGAGTTCTTACATCAGTGGACTCAGAAGGTCCCCAGCACCACTGCACATGGCCTTTCTAGGAGTTTTAAATTAGCACACCCATTAGGATAGATATAGTACAAAAGACATACAATAGCAAATGTTGGTGAAGATGTGGAGGAATTAAGACCCTCAAACACTGTTGGTGGAAATGTAATATGGTGCAGTCACATTGGAAAATAGTCTGGCGGTTCCTCAAAGGGTTACACATAGGTTACCATGACTCAGCTGCATTCCTGGAAGCCCGAGGAGAATCCATTTCCTGCCTTTCCCAGAGTTTGGAGGTGCCTTAATTGTGAGCTTTTGGCTTGTTTCATCCTCAAAGCCAGAGTCTTCCATCTTCAAATATCTCTCTCCTTCTCTCTGACTCTGCTCCTCTCCTTGATTAAATTAGCTAGTGGTCTGTCTATTTTGTACATTTTTTTCTAGAGAACCAGAATTTTGATTAATGGATTTGATCTACCATTTTTCTGTTTTCAATTTTATTAAGCTCCACATTTATCTTTGTTATATTTGTGTGCTTTCCTTTGGGTATATTTTATTATTATTTTTTCTAGATTGAATTGGGAATCTAATTCATTTATGCTTCTTTATAATTTTACTTAATAAAAGTGTGTAGGGCCATGATTTTTTTTTCTGATCATTGCTTCTTATACATAGAAGTAATATGCTCTTTTTTAATATGTTTTTTATTTATATTAGAGAAAGAGGAAGGGAGAGGAATAGAGAGATAGAAACATCTGTGAGAGAGAGACATCTCTCCTGCATGCCCCTCACTGGGGATTGAGCCTGCAACCTGGGCATGTGCTCACCAGGAATCAAATTGGGGACCTCTTGGTTCATGGGTTTGATGCTCAGCCACTGAACCACACCAGCCAGGCAATATCTTCTTAATTTATAGCCTTTTCATTATCATTTTTCAAAAATTCTCTAATTTTTATTTATATGTCCCTTTTAACCCAAGAGCTATTTTTGTTTTTTAAAATTTCTAGGTGGGAGTGCCTTTTTGTTTTTAGTTTTCTTTTTAATTTCTAGCTTTATTGTATTGTGTGTAGAAACTGTTGGTAAAATTCACTTTTATGAAACCTATCAATATTTTCTTTGTGTCCTAATATATGATCACTTTTCTGGAATGTTCATATGTAATTAAAACGAAGGTGTATTCTATATTATCAGGGAGCAGGGTTTGATATACAGGGCCAGGCAAAAGTAGATTTGTGGTTATAATACAAATAATACAATAATTAATAAGTAATAACACAAGAATAAACTCTGTGTTTCGCGTCCTCACAACTGTAAACCAACTTTTGCCCACCCTTAGATATCAGAGGAGCCTAGGAACGAGGTTGCACCATTCACTCTAGTGATGGCGCCTACTGAGTGAACTGGGATCCACAATAACTGCACTCCCCAGTTTTTGTTTCTTTGTTCAAGTTTGTATACACTTGCACATGGGCAAGAGACCCCACCGCCTGCACATGCTACCACTCAACTCTCAGCTTCACTCCCGGGTTACTCCACTGTCAGATCAAAGGCAAAGTTTTCACTCCCCTACTTCGGATGACGTACAATCCGAATTTTCCTATAGTCATTAGCATCATAAATCTGGCCAGTGTGTGTGATCTCCTGGGTTGGGGAAGTCAACTTGACTATATCACGGGGTACCCAGATATTTAGCTAACCATTATTTTTAGGTGTGTCTGTGAGGGTGTTTCTGGATGCAATTAGTATTTGAATCAGCGTACTCAGTAAAGGAACTTGTCCTCTCCAATGTAGGTGAGCACTATCCAATCCAATCTATTGAGGCTCTGATCAGAACAAAAAGACAAAAAAAAAAAAAGGAAGAATTCAGCCCTTGCTGCCTGATTGCTTGAGCAGGGACATTGTTCTTCTCCTGCCCTAGGCACTCTTGGTTCTCAGTCCTTTGACCTCAGAATGAACCACACCACTGGGTTTCCAGCTTGCAAACAGCAGGTAATGGGACTTCTCAACCTTCATAATTGTGTGAGCCAATTTCTTACAATAAATCTCTTCTCTATATCTATCCTATTGGTTCTGTTTCTCTGGAATATCCTGACCAATACACCTGCTTTAATAGATTCCATAGGAAAAGCACCTGTGTATGCTAGTCCATACTTGGAGTTCTTGCACACTTGGGGTTATTTATCCATAGGCTTGATACTCGAAGGATAACTTGGCTGAGTAATTTTCCTGGTTCATATTTTCTTTCCTTAAATTTCTTGAGATTACTGTCCTACTGTTGCCACTGAAATTATTTCACCTTTTTGCCTGGAGGTCCTGAAGATTTCTTCTTTATCTTTATTTTTTTAAAAATATATTTTATTGATTTTTTACAGAGAGGAAGGGAGAGAGATAGAGAGTTAGAAATATCGATGAGAGAGAAACATCGATCAGCTGCCTCTTGCACGCCCCCTACTGGGGATGTGCCCGCAACCAAGGTACATGCACTTCACCGGAATCGAACCTGGGACCCTTAAGTCCGCAGGCTGACGCTCTATCCGCTGGGCCAAACCGGTCAGGGCTCTTCTTTATCTTTAAAGTCTCATGTTACTAGGTCCCCTCCTGATATTCATGACTTGGTTTGATCCCCCACCCTCAAGTGTAGGTTGGAACAGTGATTTCCTTCTAACAAATAGAATATGACAAAAATGATGAGATGTCACTTCTAAGATTAGGTCACAAAAAGACTCTGGCTTCCATCTTCCTCACCCTCTCATACATGCCGATGGAATCCAGGTGTCATGTTGTGAGCTGACCTATGTGGAGCCCATTTGGTGAGGAACTATATCGCTCACCAACAGAACCTTTAGCCCGCCCCAAACCATGTGAGTTTCTGCCTTAGTTGAGCCTTGAGGTGGGACCCAGCGCTGACAACTTAATTGCAGCTTCATGAGAAAACCTTAGGCAGAGGCACCCAGCAAAGCTGCTCCTGGATTCCTGACCCACAGAAACGGAGATAATTGTTTGCTATTTTAAGCTGCTAAATTTGGGGCTAATTTGTTACACAACCATAGATAGCAAATACACCAGGATATCTCAGAGGTGATCATTCCAAGTTTATTTTGAGCATGCCTAGTTGTTCCTTTAAAAAAAAATTGTGTGCTCTAGCCGGAGTTTCTAAGTGGTTAGTGCATAAGCCAGAAGAGTCCTTGATTCGATTCCCACTCAAGTGCACATGCCTGCGTTTCCGGTTCACTCCCCGTTCCCTGGTTGGGATGCATGTGGGAGGCAACCATTTGATGTGTCTTTCTCACATTGATGTTTCTCTCTCTCTCTCTCTCTCTCTCTCTCTCTCTCTCTGTTCCTCTTTCCCTCCCTCCCCTCCACTCTCTCTGAAAAACAATGGGGAAAATATCCTCTGGTGAGAATTAAAAAAAAATTGTGGTAAAACACACATAACAAAAAATTTACTGTCTTAACCATTTTTAACCATACAGTTCAGTACTATTAAGTACATTCACACTGTTATGCAACCAATCTTCTTTTATTTTACAAAACTGAAACTGTTTACCTATTAAACAACTCCCATATTCCACCTTCCTCAGCCCCTCACAATATCCATTTCACTTTTTGTCCCTATGAACATGACTACTCTGGGTTCTTCATATATGTGGAATCATAAGTATTTGTGTGTGTGTGTGTGTGTGTGTGTGTGTGTGTGTGTGTGTCTGGCTTATTTCACTTAGCATAATGTCCTCATGTTCATTTCTTCCCAACCTCAGTTCCATCACCCCTTCCCCACACCCAATAATATCCTTTCCAAATTCTTCCTCCTAAATATCCTTCAAATTCATCCACTTCTTTTTATGTCCACCACCTTTTTTAAGCTCCCAGCACCCATTCAGTTACTCAGGACAGAAATCTGGGAACTTCCATTATTTCTTTCCTTTCCACCACATTCAATCAACCTACAGATTCTCCTGGCTCTTCTATTTTTTTTTAAAAAAATTCTCATCTGAGGATATGTTTTTGTTGATTTTAGAAAGAGAGGCAGGGAGTGAGGAAGAGGGAGGGGGGGAAGGAGAGAGAGAGAGAGAGAGAGAGAGAGAGAGAGAAACATTGATCAGTTGCCTCCCATCTGGGATAGGACCTGGAACCTGGGTGTGTGCCCCGACCAGGAATCAAACCTTCAACCTTGCAGTGCAGGGATGACATTCCATTCAATTGAGCCACACCAGCCAGGGCTCTCCTGGCTCTTCTTCCATCAATCTCATTCCTTCAGTCCTCTCTTTCCACTGCTACCGTTCTGATTCAAGCCACCATCGTCTCTCGCTGAATGCCCTCTTGCTACAAGATAGATTCTCCGCTTCCTAAAAGGTAAATCAAAACATGTCACTCGCATATATGAAACCATCAATGGCTCCTGATGGTACTTAGAATAATATCCAAACTCTTCACCTGGCCTGCCAGGCCTAAACTATCTCGCCTCTGCCTGTTTCTTAAATCTTACCTGCCCCTCTTCCAGTAGCTTCCTCCTCTCCAGCTATACCTGATTTTTATTTATGTTTTAATTGAGGCCGGGCACGTGAGGCTGCGTCAAATAAAATAAAATGCGTTCACATGCCCGAAGACGACCGGGTTCAAGGAGGAAGGGCTCGAGTTTCGTTTCTCACACCCAGCTGGGAGGACTCCCTGGCGCTCTGCTCCAGCCAGGAGCTCCGAGGGGAGGCGGAGCGAAGTGCTTTCCCTCCGGGACCCCCTCTCCCTGGGAGTCCGGCGCTCCGGGGCGACTGCGCAGCAGCCAGGCCTGGTGAGCTGCGAGAGGGCCACCTACCCGGAGGCCACGCAGCTGCCATAGTTGAAGTCGTCCTGGATGGAGGACGGGGTAGTGGGGATCCGAGTCGGCCATGTCAGCAATGGAACCCCAGCTCCCCGCCAAATGACTAAAGCACACGGACTTCAACAGCCTTCAGTCACTTCCTGAGCAGCCCGGACCGGGGATCAAACCCGAAACCTAAGTAGGTGCCCTGACAGAATGGAACCCAAACCTTTGCTGTGGCAGAGGAGCTCCGGCCCACAGCAGGGGCCAGGGCACCCAGAGGGGTTTTGTTGAGGGGCCCTGACAGGCAATCAGCGCACAGGGCAGTGGGTTAGAACCTCCTCCCGATACAGCAAGGTTGCGGGTTGGATCCCTGGTCAGGGCACAGACAAGAGCAACCAAAGAGAGCATAATAAGTGGAACAGCACACTGGTGTTTCTCTCGCTCCCTTCCTCTCTCTGAAATAATCAATCAATAAAAATTAAAATAAAAAATAAACCCTCTGGCCCTAACCGGTTTGGCTCAGTGGATAGAGCTTCGGCCTGTGGACTGAGGGGTCCTGGGTTCAATTCCGGTCAAGGGCATGTACCTTGGTTGCGGGCACATCCCCAGTGGGAGGTGTGCAGGAGGCAGCTGATCGATGTTTCTCTCTCATCGATGTTTCTAACTCTCTAACCCTCTCCCTTCCTCTCTGTAAAAAATCAATAAAATATATTTTAAAAAATAAAAATAAACCCTCTGGCTTGCAGAGTTGCTAAAAACAGTTAGAAAGCAAAGTCCCATCCCTTCCCGTTCATTCAACAAATACTTCATATGCTCCTTCAATAATCACACTGGGAATGGGTGTTTGTTTGTTTGTTTGTTTGTTTTGGTTAATCCTCACCTGAGGACATTTTTCCATTGATTTTTTTTTCTTTTAGAAAGAGTGGGAGGGAGGGAGAAAGACAGAAACTAATGTGAGAGACATCAATTGGTTTCCTCTTACAGAATCCCCGACCAGGGCCCTGGATTAAGCCAGCAACCCAGGTACGTGCCCTTGATCAGAATCCAACCTGGTACCCTTCAGTCCGCCTGCAGAAGCACTATCCACTGAACCAAACCAGCATTTTTTTTCTTTTTAAGTCCTCCTCTAAGGATATGTTCTTTTCATTGATTCTAGAAAGAGAGGAAGGGAGAGGGAAAGAGAAAGAGAAACATTGATCAGTTGCCCAAGCAATCCGACAGGGATAGAACCCACAAGCTGTGTATGTGCCCTCACCTGGAATCGAACCCATGACCCTTTGGTGCATGGGAGGACACTCTAACTACTGATCCACACTGACCAGGGCCTGGAGGTACATTAAAAAAATTTTTTTCAGATCTGCCCTGGCCAGGTGGCTCAATTGGTTGGAGTCTCAACCTGTACACCAAAGGATTTCCTGTTGGATTCTAGGTTAGGGTACATACTTAGGTTTAGGTTAGATCCCGCTGGGTCAGCAGGTGCAGAGGCAGTCTACTGGTATTTCTGTCACATGGATGTTTCTCTCTAAAAATCAATTTTAAAAACATCCTCAGTGAGAATTAAAAATATATATATATATTAAAAAATTTTCAGCTCTAAAATTTTATTTGGTTCTTTTTTAAATTTTATTTTTCATTTACAGTTCACATTCAATATCCTATCCTATATAATAAAACCCTAATATGCAAATCGACCGAACAGTGGAATGACTGGCCACTATGAACTGACCATCAGGGGGCAGATGCTCAACGTAAGAGTTGCCCCCTGTTGGTCAGTGCACTCCCATAGGGGGAGCGCTGCTCAGCCAGAAGCTGGGCTCATGGCTGGCGAGTGCAACGGAGGTGGCGGGAACCTCTGTGGCAGCACTAAGGAGCAGCGAGCAGAGCAGTAGGGAGTAACAAGCAGGCGGGCGGTAAGGAGCGAGGGGTCCCAGATTGTGAGAGGACACAGGCCGGACTGAGGGACCTCCACCAACCCCCAGTGCACGGATTTTGTGCACTAGACCTCTAGTTAGTTAATAAAATTGTATAAGTTTCAGGTGTACAAGTCTATAATACAACA
Source organism: Myotis lucifugus (assembly GCF_000147115.1). Classification (NCBI taxonomy): domain Eukaryota; kingdom Metazoa; phylum Chordata; class Mammalia; order Chiroptera; family Vespertilionidae; genus Myotis; species Myotis lucifugus. Next base: position 1,621,423 of record NW_005871180.1, read on the forward strand.
TCTGTATATTGTATTGTGTGTTCACCACTCATTTGTTTTTTGTGTTGTTTTGTGTGTTTTTTTTCCTCAAAGAAGCCAAATTCTTCCCTTTGGGGCCTTTGCCCTTGCTCTTCCCACATCCTGAAATGCTCTTCCATGAGCTCTTTACATGACTCTTTCCTTCTTCTACTGAACATCCTATGAAATGGAGGTTCTTCCATTATTCTCTATGATAATGCTCTGTTTATTTTTGTTATAATCCCTCTCACAATCTGTACTTTTTTATGTGTTGCCTGCTAATTTATGTTTTGTTCTCTGTATCTTCTCTGGTATGTGGAGAAAGCACAGGTGCTGTGGGTGCACACAGGAAAGCCATAGGAATGCCATCTCTTGGGGAGACAGAAAGCTGCCAAGAAGTGGTGCTATCTAGTTTGAAATCCAAAGGTTCATGTGCCAAAAAGGGGGACAGAATGGTGATTGAGAAGGAACTGTTCTGAGAGAATCCTACATAATAAAAGCCTAATATGCTAATGATATGCTAAGGCAGCTCAACTGCTATGATGAGCATTGACCACCAGGGGGCAGACGCTCCAACCGGTAGGTTACCTTGCTGCTAGGGTCCAACCAATCGGGACTGAGTGAGATGGGCAGACACACCCTGGAGTACTCCCGAGGTCCCTCCCCGGCTGGCCAACCTCTCGAGTCTTTCCCCAGCCCAGATCATGCACCGGTGGGGTCCCTCGGCAGGCCTGTGCCCTCTTGCAATCTGGGACCCCTCGGGGGATGTTGGTGAGCCAATCACGCAGGCCAGGCTGAGGGACCCGACCAGCGCACGAATTCATGCAACAGGCCTCTAGTAGTAGATAAAGAGGAGGGAGACAACACAGCACATTCAAGTGATTTTGTGTGGCTAGGGTGTAGATTTAGAGGCCAAGAATAAACATGAGGCTGGATAAGGTGGGTAGCACCCACTGTATACCTATATCTTAGAGTGATGGTATTTAGAACTTACTCCTTCAACATACCAATCCTTGTGATAGGAATTTATCCTACATAAATAGTGAAAGTCATGTGAAAGAATTCTGCACATTCACTGAAGTTTGTAGTGGCAAAAATTGAAAATTTAAATTCAGGTAGAAAGGGAAGGTAAATAAATAAGAGTTTATCTTAAAAATAAGTCATGGTGCCCAACAGTACATAGAGGATAATCCCATTTGTGAGATATATATCCTCGCTTGTAGATATATAATCTTTAGGAGAAAACACAAGAAACCAGTTTCAGTGATTGCCTCTGGGAGGGGAAGTACATGACTTTGAGACAGAGGTGGGAGAGACACTTCCTCTAGATTATATACCCTGTTGTATCTTTTGCAAATACAAAATAAATTCTAACTTTTTAAAAGAATGATGGCCTTGAAATTGAGGGAAAGACTTTTGACTTTCAACATTTTCTTTGTTGTATCTTAGACAACTTACTCACTATCTCTTACTCTGGGAATTCATTCCCTTTTAAAAAAAAAGAAGAAGCTCCTTGGAGTGAGGCTCCAAGGCAGGGGAGCTGGGAAGTTGGCTGGTTAGCCACTTCCGCCTGAGTTCACTACAACCCCTCCCAAGGGGGGTATAGACAACTTGTTCTCAAGGTTTAAGGTTTGATTTCTTTGGGCCTTCTCTGGTGTGGGTAAGTAGACAAACGTTTGCACTCCAAAGAGCACTCACAGAAAATAATGGGACAGATGTCCACAAAGTGGTCTAAGCACAAAATTCATTCTTCTTTCTCATGGTAGCTGGGCTCCTAGATATTGCCACCTGCAGAGTAAGCAGGTAGGGTAATGCCTGGCAGCTTTTAAAGCCTTGCATTTATGGAGAAAGCTGTAGGTTCACCTGTAGTTGAATTTTTACTTCTGCATTTTCAACACCACTGAGCAGATTTCTTAAGTCTGGTGACACTGGGTCTGATTGGGTGGGCCTTCTCCTGGCTGAATTAAATCACAATTGCCAGTGATCGTGCCAGATGTAGATTCACTTTCTCATTGGGTGAATGTCAATTCAGCATTTATAACTTTATTTGTAAAAAATAGCATGTCGAAGCTTTTTGTCCCTCCACTTTTTTGTCATTTTTATTTCCTCACTTATTTGTATTTATTCATTGTTCCCAGCCAGAATTCTCACCCAGGCAAAATCAATTGAAACATGTGAATCAGATGTCAATAGCAGCCCTGATATTGGTGCAGGGAGCAGCCATAACCATGAGCGAAGGAAGGGAGAGGGCTGCATGGGCAGTGGAGGCTGTCAGAGTAGGTGTCCTAGACGCCTATAAACCCAGCCTGAGACAGAAATGCTGCCAAGAAACAAGATCTCTAGATAAGTGGAAAAGGCAGACCTCTAGGATTTGATTATACAGAATCTGCAACATAATCTCTCATTTAAAGGATTGTATTGAGCTCCTGTGTGTGAAGCTTTGTGTGAGCCACTGATGGTGTAAAAAAAAAAAAATGAACTAAAGGGGCTTATGAGCTAGCATGAAAGATAATTGTAATATCATGCCAGAACCGAAGGACTGACAGCACGGAGGAGGCATGGCCACCCCCTGGGGACCACTGCGCTAAAGGTCGGGGCCTCTATTCTCTGCTTGCTGCCTATAGGCAGATGCGTGTCTTCAGAGTACACACTGCACTTCTAAGTGGAAAGCTTCCAAGTTCTTCTTCCACTCCCCATCGTGAGAAGGGCACTGACTTTAAGATCATTTAGATCTGAGGTTGAATCGAAGCTCTGCATCATGACCCTGGACAGCTTCTGAGATTTCATTTATAGAAAGTGGATAGGATAATATACATGGTTGTTTTAGTGATTAACTGAAATAACAATATGTTATGCACTGGTTTTAGGACTTAGCACATAGGAAGTGTATATGTTCCCCCAGATCATTCAGAACTGTGGGTATTCATCAGATAGTCCTAATTTATTAATTAGAGGGAATCATTAAATCCATTTCCATACAATAATCTAACATCACAGATGCTTTCAAACTTCCTTTCTTATATGTTCACATGATGTCTCAGAGCAAGGTCAGCCATGTCTACTTTAATATGTCAGTGCAAGGTCAACCTTTTGGGGTTATAATTTGATTGTAGGTACAACAAGGTAGGTTCCAAGAAAGTAGGAACAAATGGGATCAGATGGTGCCCTAGATGAAGTAATGCCTTTTCAGGCCATTATAGAAAGCAATAGAGTGAAGAGAACATTGTAATTGTATAGAACTGGTGGGCCTACCTCAGAAGTCCAGGCTCTGGGTTAAAGCAACAGGAAACACAGCAGGTAAAAAGTTCCAGCTGACTATTCGCCCCACACACCAACTTTCCAATGAGAATTTTCTCCCAGGAAGATGATATGCAGACTCTCACCTCCAGGAACAGAAAAACAGCTTTGCAGAACCTGGTGTGCCTATCTCTGATGGGTTTTCTGTTGGGACTAGAATTCCATCTGAAAGTGTCGTAACAACATGTCAGACATAGTTTTCCTTCACCTTCACCTTGCCTCCTTGCTCAATATCTTCCTAAAACCTTCCTCTTTGCCTAATGGCTTCCAGCCTGATTTCTCTTGACAGATAAACTGTGTGCAGACCCTCAGGCAAAGTATTCTTTGGAGGATCTTGGATGCAACTCAGGAAAAAAAAAAAAAAAGCTTTATTGGACCAAGAATTCAGGAAAAGCATGCTGATGAGTGTGTTCTCTGTCTGAAAGAGACAGGGATGGGGAAGTAAGAGAAAGTCATTCCCAGCTTCTTGGATATTGTGAATAAGTGATGTCTTACTAAATTAAAAACACACACATAATAATGGAAACTTCTTAAAAATGTGTTTAAAGAACAAAGAAAAAGTTTTGAAAGCATAATAAAAAAAAGATGTCTAACCCATCAACTTGTAAATATAATCAAGGTCAGAAAGGGAAATTCAACAACACAAATTCCAAAAACCTTAGTGTTTTTGCTTGTGGCTTGAATCAGCCAATTCTTCTCACTTCCAGAGGGTCCCTTTCTCCAAGCCCCCAGAAGCCCACTGAGTAGAATCCCACTTAGCAAAGGTCAAACCCATCAACAAAGGTCAACGCTGTGGTAGCCCCTACTGCAATATTCCCCTGTCAACTTTTCAAGCATAGATTAGATAATAGCATGTTTCATAATCTAAAAGCAAGGATTAAAAGGTAAGTAAGATAAATTCCTATTTTTAAAGAATAAAAGTTATCTGAAAACCAGAGTTTACAGAATGCTTTTGTTGAGCCCTGCAATGACAAATGATCCCCAGGCACTGCAATATCCTAAAGGGCTTTATGACTCACCAAAGAATCACATAAATCATGGTTGGTTGGATTGGTCTGTGTGGTGTGAATGCTATTAAGGCCTTTGAACACTTTTTTGAAATTAAGTGGTTCATTTAGGGCATATTAATCAACTTAATCAGAATTCCCCCTTTCCCTATCATTGTGTGTGTGTGGCGGGGGTGGGGGGGGATTAGCACAAGAAAAAAGCATTGACTGGCCTTTCTTTATGATCATAAAACCTTTCATTAGGTCCATCCAGTCAACCATCCAAACAACAAATCTTTACTGACGTCTGCATTATATATGGGAGCTCTGTGGTGCTTGCATGTCCTCTATTCAGCCAATACCTCCACTGACCACCTGTCCTTTTCTCCCCTCAGTTTCTAATCACCTTCTTGTCTAGTCATTTGTGACAGAAGTTCTGAAATAAAGACAGGTCCTGTTTCCTCCAAATTTCAGAAAGTTACACATTTACTTTTACATACTTGAGTGAGACATTTGCTCAAATGCACAACTTCCTATGAGAAATATTAAAGGCTTTAATGGAACAAAGTATCCATTTATGCCCTGCTTCTAGAAAGTCATGTTTTTATGGTGATTTCATGTTGGGAACCAAGGGCAGACATCACCTCACTTGACTGTCCCATGGGTTTCACATTTCACCTTCTGGTACCTGCTCCTCAGTTGCTGCTGAGAGCTGGCGAGTTACAACAACTGTTGAGGGCTTTTTAAAAAATCAGTTTACTAGAGAATCTCACTTTCTCTTCACAATTTCTCAAATTAAGAAAAAGAATTCATTATACATGAAATCTGAAATAATAATTACTTTCTAAGCAATTACTTAACCATTGTAACCCTATAGATGGCAAACACAGCCAAATGCCTCTTTTACATAGAACAATATTTTAACAAGGTGAAGTAAATTTCTTTTGATGAGTACACTTCAGTAGCACTTTCAAATGCCTCTTTATTTGCAAAAGGTTAAGAGTAAACTGCATAGATATTCACCCAGTTGCAAATTTTGTCTTTACTTTTTTTTTTTCTTTTAACTAAAAAGTTTCTGGAGTCCCTAACAGCAGCTGGTGCTCTCTTTCTTTAAATGATAATATTTTAATTTTTTTTTCTTTTGAAATCCAGCTCTCACTAAAAAAAATGTATTCACATTCATCTTTGCTTGCTTTGCTAGTGACTGCACGGCACTTGTCAGCACACGCTTACTTCGTTTTGTGTCTTCCTCCCCTTATTCTTAGTACATGTGGACTTGGAGAAACTGGTCAAGTTATTTTCAGGCATTTAAAAAATGTAAATGTCATCACAGGGCAAATAAATAACAATGCTAAGTATGGAAAAGAGCAATTAAACTACAGCTAAACTTATGCTCTCTTGCTTGGGGGATGGCTGGAGGGGGCATGTGCTGGTGAGGCCACACCACTCCTTCAGGGAAATCACCTTCTTATTTGTTTTCTGTATTTAGCTACAACAGAACTGTTTTTGCAGGAAACATGAACTTTTAAAAAAAAAATTTTAGGTATATTTTTAATTATACTTAACATGCAATATTATATGAGTTTCAGGCATATAAAATAGTGATTCAACATTTATATACCTTACTAAGTGATCACCCACAGTAAGTCTAGTAACCATGCATCACCATACATAATTATGATATTAATGACTGTATCTCCTGTGTCATACATTACATCCCCATTTTCTGCCCATCTCCCACCCCCATTTAATAATGATTTTTATTTTGTTTTAAATATATTTTATTTATTTTTACAGAGAGGAAGGGAGAGGGATAGAGAGTTAGAAACATTGATGAGAGAGAAACATCAATCAGCTGCCTCCTGCACCCCCTACTAGGGATGTGCCTGCAACCAAGGTACATGCCTTTGACTGGAATCGAACCCAGGACCCTTCAGTCTGTAGGCCGACGCTCTATCCACTGAGCCAAACCAGTCAGGGCAATAATGATTTTTATTGATATGCACATCTCTGGATCTGACCTGACTCAGCCCATTGCACTGGGTGGGACTTAGAATAATCTGAAAAGAGTTCTGTGTGGGGAGCTGATAGGTCATGATATTACTTTAGACATTTCTTCTGACTTTTTTGTGAAAATCTTAATAAAGGCTCATAACATTCCTGAAAAAGGCAGTTTTCTCTGATTTCCAGAGATAGCAAACAAGTCCTACAGAGGTGAAAGTTTTCTCTTGCATCACATAAGAATTCTGGGGCTGTGGTGAAGGTTAGAATTTGACATGTCTACTTCCTAGTTTTTAAATCTTGCTAGAGAACATGCTCCCTCCCTTTAGGCCAATAAGTCATATTAACCCAGGTATTGATGTTGCTATTTCAATCTAATCATAAAGGTCACTTTCAGTAATGATAAAAGGACACATTTGCATATATCAATCGCAGTCCATTGTCCTGTGAACACTGCCATGAGCTGAACAAAGGCTTCTTCCCGAATTCTTATCTGTCTCAATGGTCCTGAATATATGGCCCATGTCACAGTATAAAAATATAAGCCAGCTCAGGACAAGTTTGTGTTACTGTAAATGCCACAGGAAGGGTGTGTCTGTGTGCGCATGTGTGTGTTTCATCAAAGCCATTACTATAAATAATCGTTTTCCCATATGTTCCTCTCTAATTCCTCATTTTAAAAGGGGAGGGGAAACAGGATGACTCGTGTTGGCAGAAATGTGTGGAATAAAGTGCAAATGTACATAGTAATTTTTATGAATTACAAGGTTTGATTCGGTTTTGCTTTTTAGCAGCTTCTCACTGTTGACAGAAAACAACTCCTGACAGATGAGCAGATAAACGTCACTGAAAGACACCAGGAGCTTCTGTGTCTGTTCAGCTTTAGCTGTGATAAATGGAAGCGTCTGCATCCTTCCTCCGAAGCCTGGGACCACTGGACACTGAATGCATTCATCTTCCCTTCAAGCTTTCCTCACTCAGCATCTTTTCTGACACCTATTTCCTACCAGTCTCCAGGCCTTATGCTAACCTTCAGATTTGGGAAAGAACTGAATTGGCTGCTGCCACTGGAAACTTTTCTCCATGAAGGCTTTTTATATGGTTTTGGCAGGCACATATATGCCAGCAGAGAGAGAAATCCCCCTGGCGAGAGAAAATAAAACCTTAACATAACTGTAATGGCCTGAGTGGTGTTTTACATGCTATGCTTGCTCAAGATTTATGTTAAAATCAACCCTGCAAAAGAGGTTTGTAAAAAGCCTTTCAAGCTACCAAAATTTAAATAGGTAACCAGCCTGGTACAAACTGGCATCTTCCAGCAGTCAAAGGCCTCGCGAGCCTGGTCTAATTTCAACAAATAATTTTTCATTTACTTTACAAATATCTGAGTCCTCTTATCCATCTCTCTCCTCCTCATTCCTCTCCTCTCCCCATGGGAATTGATACCAATTAATCTAAAGTCATTGAAATTAATATTTTAATTTGGAGACCACATTTGGAAATGCTCTGTCTTCGTCCTAAGGCTCCTCCCCTCAGACATTGCTGCCAGGCCTGAATGTTTTTGATAATCACTCCTGCATCACTAATTGCTGATGGTTTCTTCCTGAGTTAGCTAGATGTCACTTCTCCATGCACACCTGCTCCCCAGAGCAGCTCACCACTGCCAAGGCAGTTCTGCCTCAGGGGGAGGGTTAGGTCTCTTAAATGCAGCTTTTTCTGCTCCTACCTCCACTATCCAGGACTTATTGCACTCTGGAAAGAGGAAATACCTTTGCATCTGCATAACTAAGCAATATTTATATCTCCCTTACTTGGCTAATTGATTTACCTGGGAACTTGCATTTTTCAATCACTGAAGAAAAATTACTTTCCACACATGAAGCTCCTTCGTGTGGTTTAGAATACACTTAACTAGAATGAGAACTATATCTCTAATAATAAGCTGGTCTAACAACAAATCAGGAATTTTTTCCTTCTTTTTAATATATTCATCATGGAGAGGCCACCTGCTTCCAAGAAGGAGCTGAGGCAGTGGAACAAAATGGAAGCTTATGAGTTTTCATGCTGACACGGTACCTCAGCTGCCCAGTAAGTGACAAAGGGCTACAAGCTACGGAGGGAAAATGCAAAGGGCAGAATTCAGTAACCATCTGTAAGAAGGAAGGATGTTAGCCAGCTGTTTTCCATTCTGAGTGAGAACAGAGAGAAAGAAGCTGAGGTGGTGATTTGAAGAGAGAAGACGGGCTTATCAGGAAACATGGGTCCAGGCCCTGGCTGGTTTGGCTCAGTGGATGGAGCATCAGCCTGAGGACTGGGAGGTCCCGGGTTCGATTCTGGTCAAGGGCATGTACCTTGGTTGCGGGCACATCCTCAGTGGAAGGTGTGCAGGAGGCAGCTGATCGATATTTCTCTCTCATCGATGTTTCTAACTCTCTATCCCTCTCCCTTTCTCTCTGTAAAAAGTCAATAAAAAAATATTAAAAAAAAAAAAGGAAACATGGGTCCAGGTCTGAGGCTGTACCACCTCCTTTGGGAGCCTCACCAGGGACTAACCAGTCCCCATCAGAAGGACTAGATGAGGCGGCTCCAGACCCAGGGTTCTGTGCAGGAACTCTGAATGCCTTGTGGGCTGGTACCCTCTTGAATTTATTTGAATTTATAGTGCTTTATATTTGCTCTAACAGCATATAAACAAAAAGGTGATGGTGAAGACCATCAAAATAAGAGAACCACCAGGTGCTCCTGGCTGACAGGTCTGCATTCCTCACCCACACCAGCTGGATGCTGTTTCCAACCATCTGAAAAGCAATAAAGCCCACGTTGCCTAAGGGGGATCTTCACAGAATATTCTGCACATGGGACCCTCTAGTGAGGATTTCCCAGTATAAGAGGTGAAGATGGTTATTTCCTGAAAATATGGTAGGTTCCAAGAGGAAGCCTGTGACCTTTGAGAAGAGATTAAAAATGGAGTGGGGCAGAGGGCACCATTTAAGTTCCCAGTTGGAATGACCCCTGCCCCAGTCCCTGTGCCTAGTCACCAGTGTCTCGCCCCACTTCCAACAAGCAGAACTTTGGACAGGTCCTCCCCTTGAGGGCCTGGTGACCTGCTACAGAGCATAGTCTTGGGTGGTCATACACATACTTTTACAAGGTGCCTATTGAAAGTCACATTTCCAGCTATCTAGGACCTCCTAAGTGTACAGTAAATTCTAAATCACTTTGCCAATGTTAATTTTTCTTATCTGATGGATAACTAGTATGGTTAAATAAAACTACTGTAGACGTGTTCCACAATAGCTTTGCCTTCTTTGGTAATGGGGCTGGAAAGAGAGAGAGAGCCATCCCATTGGAAGACCATGTATCATCAGAAACAGACTTAGGGTATCAGCAAACATCCTGGGGAAACAGACTTGGGGAATGGAGACCAGGTCGGCTGCTAAAGTTGTGAAATATTTCGGGGGGCGGGGCGGGGGTGGACAGTATCTAGGAGCCCAGAAAGCTGGTGCTGGTTAGCAAAAACATTGAAGATGGCTTCTGGGCTGGCTCAGTCTCCCTGCCCTTTGCCTCAAATGGTTATCAGAATCTTTTCCTAAAATACTAACCTCATCATGTTACTTCCCTGTTAAAAATAAATACAGGAGTCTGCCCCCACCCTTCCTCCAGCCCCTTGTTTGTAACAAAGAATGCAATCCCCTCCACTAAGCATTCTAGAGCTTCGCCCAATTGGCATGCACCCCTCAGATAACTGCTGCAGTTCTCACCAGGGACCCTCTGCTCTAACCAGGGCCAGACTAGACCCACCTTTCAGTTTTGTGAGCAGAAACTCTGTGACCAGGAATGCCTTTCCCCTAGCTCTCTATCTGTCCAGTTATATTTGCTCCCCCACGGCTCTGCCTGAGTGTCCCACTCACATTCCCCCTTCCCTGGAGCCATTCTGCCATGGGACCCTCAGAACCCAGTCAAAGTGCCTGCACATGCTGACTGTTTAATAAACACTTTTAAATGAGGGAATGGCTTCGATGGGCAGAGAAAGTAAAGTCAGAACTAATGCCCACTCCATGTTGCATCTCCTAGTCTGGGGCTGGATGTCTCACTGGCTTTCTTGCAAATGAAAGCAAGACACCCCTGGGAGGAAGATGTATACAAATGCATTCTTTAAAGGATGTCTTCTGAGTCATGTTTTGATGAAAGATGTGTCCTGTCAATTAGAAACATATTAAAGTCTAAAGATTGTTTTGTTCATTCTTTCACTCAACAAATAATCTTTACTTGTGGAGAGCGGCTATAGCGTTTGGACAGGTTCAGGACTCAGACTGACTTGTGGCAAAGCCACATACAAGTCCCAGCTTGGAAGGCAAAGCCCTCTCAGCACAATTATAACCAAAAGGCTATGGTTGTAAGCTTGACCTTATAGTGTGACCCTGCAGTTCTAGATGTGGGCTGCAAGGGGTGCAGCAAGTGCTGCCTAAATAAGGCTTGATAGAGTTCAGAGAATGGCAACAACAGGAAAGAAGCAGATTTGAAATTTGCAAGAACATTGTAAACATCTTGCCCTTGTTTTGCTTTGTGTGATCTGACTATAAAAGAAAACTTCAGCTTATAGGCAGGGTCACTGTTTCCTCATCCAGGCCCAGTGATCTACCTGGTCCCAACTGTATTCTCTTGTCTGTCTTCTTTAATCCTTCACCGCCCCTCCTCAAATTCACCGCTGGCCGTGCTGGACGCAGTTCATTTACTCTGTGGTAAACACTGGGTAAACTTCCCACTCTTCACTCTTGCACTGAACTTTGAGTTGAAAGAGGGCCAGGGGGAAAAACACAACAAACAGAATGGGTGGATGTGCATAGGATACTGTGAGTGTTAGAGCTAGGACCCCTGTTCAACCTTAAGAAGGGCAGAGAGCTCCCATAGGAAAGCTGATCACTTGAGGGAACAGCGTGAGAGAGCAACTGTAGTCAGCTAAATTGTATGACTGGAGCAGGAGGGGGCCACTGGAGGGTGGGCTTAAAAAGTTTGGGTAACCCACTAGAATGATTAAAATTAAAAGACGGACGATACCAGATGTTAGTGAGGATGTGGAACAACTGGAATCCTCAAATGCTAGTAAAAGGAACATAAAATAGTACAGCCATTGTAGAAAACAGCTTGAAGGATTGTTATAAAGCTGAACACACACTTAGCATGCAATGAAGCAACCCTGCTCCTAAGAATCTACCTGAGATATATGCATACACACATTCACACAAAGACATGTACACAAATGTTCCTAGCAGCTGTATTCAGTATAGGGAAACACTGGAAATAACCCAAATGCCCATCAATTGGTGAATAGATAAACTAATTGTGATATGTCCACCCAATGGAATGCTAGTCAACTGTTAAAAAGAACAAACTTCTGATACCCAAAACATTATGGATAAATATAAAAAGCATTATGATAACTGAAAAGAAGCCAGACATAAAAGACTACATTCTCTATGGTTCCTTTTATATAAAACTAGAGGCCCGGTGGGGTCTGTCGGCATGGCCTGTGGGGATTGGGCCAAAACTGGCAGTCCAACGTTGCCTGCCACTCCTGCCTGACGCTCCTGCTCATCCCAGCCCTGCTGCATCTGCCACTCCTGCCTCTCCACTGTGGTCTCTGTTTGGCACCCGACTGTCAGCTGAGCGGCATTCCCACTGTGGGAGCAAACTGACCACCAGGGGGCAGCTTCTATGTTGAGCGTCTGGCCCCTGGTGGCCAGTGCACCTCATAGCTACCAGCCGGTCGGCCAGTTGCTTAGGCTTTTATATATATAGAATCCTTTTTAAGGGCAAAACTAGAGTGACATGAAGCAGATAGATCGTTTCTAGGGACAGAGATATGGGAAGGGGGCCAAATCAAAGAGACATGAGGAAATTGTCTTATATCCTAATTGTAGTGGTGGTGGCGCCATGGAAAAACACACTTGTTAAGTTCATTGAAATGTATGTGTAACATCGGTGAATTTTATTGTATGTAAGTGATACCTCCATGAAGCTGAAAGAAAGGGAGAGAGAGAGAGAGAGAGAGAGAGAGAGAGAGAGAGAGAGAGAGAGAAAAGAAGAGGAGAAGAGAAGAGAAGAGAAGAGAGGAGAGGAGAGGAGAGGGGAGGGGAGGGGAGGGGAGGGGAGGGGAGGGGAGGGGAGGGGAGGGGAGGAGGGAAGGGAAGGGAAGGGAAGGGAAGGGAAGGGAAGGGAAGGGAAGGGAAGGGAAGGGAAGGGAAGGGAAGGGAAGGGAAGGGAAGGGAAGGGAAGGGAAGGGAAGGGAAGGGAAGGGAAGGGAAGGGAAGGGAAGAGAAGAGAAGAGAAGAGAAGAGAAGAGAAGAGAAGAGAAGAGAAGAGAAGAGAAGAGATGAGAAGAGAAGAGAAGGAAGCGTGTGTGTCATGCTAAAAGGATGAACTTTATCTGAAAAGCTCAGGAAGTCAATGGGAATCAGCCTAAGCAGGGAAGTGACAGATGGGATTTGTGCTTTAGGAAGATGCTTTGACAACAACAGGGAGGATGGCTCACAACCAGGACTATAATGTCCAGCCCTAGACCTAGCTGTCTGAAGGAGACAAATTTGGCAGTCCCCTTGATTAGGAAGAAAGTACTCCCCATGGCTTCTAAGCCCACACACACCACATAAGTCATGGCTCCCACCTTGTGCTTTTTAAACGAGGTCTAAATGTTAACAGTGATTATTTCTAGGTGGTAAGTCACAGATAATGTGCTTTCTCAATAACGTCTTGTGTTTCCAAATTATAATAAACATGCTTTACTTTTATAATCAGAAAACTTCTCTATCTTTTAAGCAAAAGTATTATTTATAAAAATTAAGCTAGCATCTAATTTCAAAAGAATTTTGGGAAATAGGACTAGCCCCTGCACTCGGCATCTAGAGAACATGGCTCTGGAACATCACTCCTGAGTCGTCTATGATGGCACCACTCAGCAACACCTACCATGCTGGTGGCAGGCTTGTACCCATCAGGCAACTTCCCCATGTGTTGTTTGAGCCTGCTGGTCCTCAGCTAACATGCTGGTCCTTTATATACTGGAGGTTTGACAACTATAGTCGAATGGGGAATGGGTAGTGAGAGTAAAATCAGAGATAGAGCAAAGATCCAAAAAACAGAAAACCAACTCTGCAAACTGAGTGTCAGGACAAACCAAAATTGAGTTTGGGGTGTGCAAGACTCAGAGGTAGTGACTGAGGGCTGAGTCAACACTGGACAACTCACCCCACTGAAGTACAAAGAACCTAAGGGTTATTGCAGAACTGAGGGTCAAAGCCAGCTTAGCACTCAGGGCAATGGAAGACCCCGGGTACAGGAAAACCTTGATTTGGGCAAATCCTGTCTCAAGTGTGAAATCTTTTACACTCTTCGTGTTGTTGGAAGAAAATGAAACATTTGCTACAGAATACCTGACATATGAGGCAAGTCCTGATACCAAACTAGTCATTAGATGGATTCATTCATTCAACTTACTGCTACAAACTGAATGTTTGTGCCCCTCTCCCCCAAATGCATATGTTCAAATCTAATGCCCACTATGATGGTATTAGGAGGTGGGGGGTCCTTTGGGTGGTGATTAGATTATAAGGGTGGAGCCCACATGAATGGGATTAGTGCCCTCATAAAAGGGATCTCAGAGAGATCCTTTGGTACTTCCACCGTGAGGACACAGCAAGAAGATGGCCATCTATGAACAGGAAAGCAGGTACTCACCAGACACTGAAACTGCCAGCACTTTGATCTTGGACTTGCCAACCTCTGGAACTGTGACAAATACATTTTTGTTGTTTAAAAGCCACCCAGTCCATGGTATTTTGTTACAGCAGCCCTAACTGTCAGGACACATAATGAGCACCTACCCCATGGCAGGGACAATGTCAGGGCTACAGACTGAAAACAAGTTCCTGTCTTTACGTAGCATGCATTATGTTTTCATTTGTATGCTATCTTGAAAAAAGTGTTCATCATTTACAAAATGTTGGAGCATATTTAAATTATCTGTTCAGTAACTGAGGTGCCACTTTTGTATAGTAATCTGAATTGTACCAGGTCTTATAGTTGAAAAATGATTCATTCAATGGGATGTCCTACTGGGTAAGCAACATGGGTGTTGCCACTTGACCTTTCCATTCTATTCCCCCTTCTATATGACTCAGCTCTCTGTCAGTACATGAACTGGAATTCCCTAAAAAGTTAACTTGTCAGATAACACAACTCAAATTTTGATATAATCTTTGGCCCTCCTCCTTCTGGTCTGCTATGATGATTTTGTATTCATGACAATGATGGTCTGAGAGTGCCCTTAGGAGACAACAAGAATCAATAGTATCATCAGTGCTTTTAAATAAATCTGTAGCTTTTAGAGAAGTGATATTTTAATCATCAAGTTTCAGGTATTTTTGTTAGTTTAGGTGAAATCCTCCTTTTGTGCATTCTCAAAAATACCACATACCATCTCCCTCATGGCACTAACCATAGTTGAAATTTTACACTGATGTGTGTGATTATTTAATTAATTCTCCCACCCATTAGACTATAAGAGTCATGAGGGTAGGTACCATGTCTGTTTCATCCCACAATTTTTTTCCACTGAACCCAATATAGTATCTGGAACATAGTGTTAGCATAGGTAGCTACATATGAATAGAGGAAGAGAGCAAAGGGAATTGGATATTATTAAGCATAATAAACTAGGGAGCAGAAGCCTGCTTGCTTTACCAGGAAGTTACAACTTCACACACTCCTCAGGGAGCCACTGGTCTTTCTTGCAGATTATTGGGAGGAGGGATAGAACAATAAAGGGGGAGGTAAGCCTGGGAGAAGGATCAGATTGGATGAAAGACGCAACCCAGGAAGATCTAGGAAATAGATTGGTTAGGGGGTGGATCCATCAAAAGCTCAGAAAAGCTTAGGAAGTTGATTGGTTAGTTTGAAAAGGCACCTGGTCCTTCCCAAGCCCCAAATAATATAATCCTAACAAAGAACTTTTGCTCTCACTTGCTGGATTACATGCTCTTGCCCCTTTCATTCACATGTTCTCTTTCCTTAACAACCGTGTGGCCTTAGCAGCCATCCAGTCAGCAGCTGAACAGACTCCAAACACAGGCTCCAGGTGGGAGCCTGGGCACAGCAGCAGAGCAACAGATTGCTGCCAGGAACAGCGTTAAGCTACCTGGATGGGGGCTGAGACTGCTGGTGCCGGACCAATGGCACAGATCTTTGGACACTGGCCTTTGTTTTGGCCTTTATGAAAATGAGACTGGACTTTTTCCATGGCAGAATGGACAGAGATGGGACATGGGAAACCTGGGGGCAGCCTTTTAACCTTACCATGCCACAATCCCCACCTGTGGGTCTCTCAGAATGCTTTCCTTGAGATCCTGTGAATGAAGAACATGATATCCATGGGCAAGAACAGTCAGTACTCAACAGATATTTGTGAAAGTGTGAAAGGGCAGGGGGGTGGGAGTGGGGGAGGGGGAGGAGGGACAGAAAAGTAAAGAAGATGAAAGAGTCTGCTCTGGGGCTGTGATGCAATACATGTTTCCCATCAGAGGCTGAGCTAAGCTAAAACTATGCCTCAGAATTCTCCTCCCAGTGTGATTCTAGGTGAGACCTGGCCAGGAGAAATTTGCATTGGATTTGGAAGACAGAGCGAAGCAACAGCCATGACACTCTGATGGTTAGTGTAGGACACCAGGTGCCACTGTAATGTGTGCCCGTGACCTGCTGGCCTGCCTTGTGGGTGACGAGCAGCATGTGGCCAGCAGCTCCTTCAGCTCCCACCAAATCTCCTACCTCAGCTTCTCTGAGACCTGGACTAGGTGTGCGTGCAGCTCCAAGGCAAAGCATGCCAACTCCTTCTGTAGGCCTCCTGTGACCCAATGAGAGAAAATGCAGGTTTCAGGTTGTCCCTGAGGGTTCGTTTGTTCTCACTCTCTCATATTTGCATCCAGATTTCCTCCCTCCCCTTCCCCCCAACTGCTGACCTAATGTGAGTAGAGGATGGCCCCAAGCTTGGAGTCAGCAGTAGCATGCAATAATCTAATCCGTATAAGTCCTTTATTCCAAATCACTCCTAATGTTGCTGCTTCCCTGAGAGCTCCCAGATGACACAACCTAAGAAATTCAGCCTATGTCACACAGCTGAGGTAAGGATATGAGTCTAGATCTGTCTACCTCTAAAACCTTTATTATTATTATTATTACTACTACCTATTATTCCTTTTAGTATGCCATGTTTTGTAGTAGTGAGGTTTTATTTTTAAGTTTCAGTTTTGTCCTGCTTAAGTTTCATCTAAGACCCATAGTAAACTAATGTCTCATTTTAGCAAGAAAAATAAAATTTAAGGCTTTGTTTAGTAAATAGGGCTGCTCAGAGACACCAGGTGCCATTTCCTCAGTTATCAATAAAAGGATCAATATTCTATTTGCATGTGATTTTTCAGTGTGAGATGTCATGAATTGAGGACTTAATGAAGTTGATTTTCCAGAAATTAATTCATGGAACTCTTCAAGGATTGTGAGGCACCTAAGTCCATCTCAGCCCTTTTCACTATACTGGGTATGTCTGACTTCATATTGTTTCTTCAGCACCTAACACAGCACTTGGCAAACAGTAGGTGTTCAATAAATGTTTGTTGAACAGATAGGTCATGAATGAGTTTATTTATTCCACTTCGAGTTTCAGTCCATCAGTATACTGTTGTCCTTAGCTCATTATCTCTCTGAGGCTCTTGGAATATTTTGGCATATATTTAGTGTGGTAATTCTTACTTCCCCATTACATTGATTAAATATGGATACACTTAGCAGCCAAGGCCAGATTTGGGAAGTCCTTATGACAAAGAAATGAGTTGGGTATGCCCTATCTGACTCATAACATGTCTGCCATGAGCAAACCCCCAAATTACATGAAATGATATAATTGGAGTAGATTTTTAAATATATTTTACTTCCCATAAAAGACTCCCATGACAAGTACTCTTTTTCATAGGTGGGAATCTACACAGCTTTAAAATACCCTTAAAATTGAAGGGAAACTTCTGTACAGTCAAATGGCAATTGGTTTTGTGAGTTTTCACCCTTCTTCTAGTCTTAAGGGATGGGCCTGGGAATGAATGCTGTATGTCAGAGAGCAATCTGTCTCTAAAGTGACACATGGTTGCTCTGACAGGCTCTGTCTCTGGCTCTCGGTGACAGGTTTGTTCAGGAACTTAAGCTGTGACTTTCCATGCTTCCTTGCCATTTGGAATTTGACAGTGAATTTGCTCATTTACTTTCCATATACAACATTTATCTGGTCTTTATGAACCGTGGACTTCATTTCTTTCAGGCTGGCCTCTTTGGAAATTAACAAACTAACAGTGGTTTTCAGTAGAGCCTTTCCACCTGCCGCAATCTTGCTATTCTCAGAGAGCTGAACAAATCATGAAACTATCCAGCCCTTTCACCTCCGTGATTGCTCAAAAGCAGTAAGTGGTGTGCCTACATTTAGCACATATTTACTAGGAACATACCACATGCAAGGTACCATGGAGGATTCAAAAGAAGTGTATGAGAGAAACCCTGCTCTGGTCACCCAAGGGAAAATGATTCTGGAGCAGCATGCAGCAAAAGGCATAAAAAATCTAAGACGAGAGAGAAGCATAGCCTGAGCGGTCAGGGAGGTCTCGGAGGAGGTCGGTCAGATTTACATAAGCCCTGGGAAACTCAGGTGTTAGAGACCAGTGGGACTGAGTACAGAGGCCTAGAACAATACACTTATACAGTTTTAAATTCAGGAGTGATGGCTTTGTAAATTAACAGGTGACAACAGGGTGCAATAACATGGTCTAAAAGTAAATCAGCAGCCACAGTGAAACCAACAATAAGGCCATAAAGTGACTTTAGTTTACTCTTTTCATGATTACCTCAGTTTCAACCCTCTTATCTTCACTCCAGTCTCAGTATTCTTTTGAAGGAGAACTTGTCAGGGACCTAAAGTGATTCCAGGCCCAAACTTGGAGTTAGGCCAAGTAGGGCCAACCCTGCTCCACTGCTACCAGCTGAGAGAGATAAGCCATGTAAGACTCAGCTTCATGATGTTTAAAATGAGAGGCATGATACCTACCTGGACAGATTGTTTAGAAGATTGAATAAAATTATGTGTAGAGTCCTGAGCACAAAGCTTGACATGTCGTGCAAGCTCAAGAGAATGGCAGCCACAATGGCATGACAGAGTGACAGGCAGATGTTTCTCCCAGTTGGGGCATGTGACAGGCATGCAATAAATGCTTACTAAATGAATGACTGAACTAATTAAACAAAGATCCTTCCACTTCATTTAAAAGCTACTATTAAATCAATGTGGCATTTATTTTATATTCCAGTATTACTTGAGCTTTATTGTTTTGAAAAAAACCTGTGACAGAAAATGTTCCTATCTACTAGACCTCAGAGAAAATAAGTGACTATATTATGGTCTACAAAATATTTGTGGATCAACCTGGAAATTATTATGCTAAGTGAAATAAGCCAGTCAGAGAAAGACAAATACCATATAATCTCATTTATATGTGGAATCTAATGAACAAAATAAACTAATGAATAAAATAGAAACAGAGGCATGAATTCATGAAACAGATTGACAGCTGTCAGAAGGAAGGAGTGTTGGCGGGCTGGATGAAAGAAGGTGAAGGGATTAAATATACATATAACACTGTGGTGATAGCCAGAGGGAAAGAAGGGGTAGAGGTAGGCAGAGGTGGGCAATGGGCGATAAATAGGGACAGAAAGAGACTTTGCTTTGAGCGATGGGCACACAATGCAGTGTTCAGATATTTGGGATTTTTTGTGTGTGTTTTTTGTTTTTGTTTCTTTTAAACATATTTCTATTGAGTTCAGAGAGAAATGGAGAGAGAGAGAGAGAGAGAGAGAGAGAGAGAGAGAGAGAGAGAGAGAGAAATATCAATGATGAGAAATAATCATTGATCAGTTGCCTCCTGCACAGCCCCCACTGGGGACCGAGCCCACAACCCAGGCATGTGCCCTTGACTGGAATCAAACCTGGGACCCTTCAGTCTGCAGGTTGATGCTCTATCCATTGAGCAAACTGGCTAGGGCTCAGATGATGTTTTGTTAAGTTGTACACTTGAAACCTGTATGGTTTTGTGAACCAATGTCATCTGAATAAATTAAATTTTTAAAAATTGCCAAGAACTACTGATGAGGTGTTCCAAAATTATGGGAAGCTAAAATGTAATGATAAAAATACAACAACTATTTTGATATAACAAATAGTAACTGCTGAATTCAAATTTGAAGAATTATGAGTTATCTCCCTTTTTCCTCCAATGAGATTCATTTGGGTCTTTACAATAAGTTACTCCCCTATCTTCATGTATGAAGATCAGGTACATTTTTTAAAATGTTAATAAATTTTGCCCTGGCTGGCTTTGCTTAGTGGTTGAGGCATCAGCCCTTGGACCAGAGGGTCTCCGGTTTGATTCCCAGGCATGTGCCTTGGTTGCCAGTTTGTTCCCCATCCTTGGTTGGTGAACGTTTAGGAGGTAGCTGATTGATGTGTCTCTCTCCCATCAATGTTTCTCTCTTTCTCTCCCCTTTCCGCTCCCCCCCCCACCCCCCACTCTCTCTGAAAAAAAAAAAAATCAATGGAAAAAATATACTCACTTCTTGGATGAGGATTAAAAAAAAAAGTAAGCAAATTTCTTTAAAATAAATTGGCTTCTAAAACAGGACAAAATACCACCCAACAGAGGACAATTTCTGACTCCTCTTTTTCAAAAAAGGACTTTGTAAGCTGCTTTTATATGTGAATGTTGAGATTAACTTTAGAGACATTTCAAGCCCCAAGCATACAATCAGCTCAGCTCGTTGGACCGGTTCAGGAAGAAAAACATCTGTAAAGATGTCAGAATTGGAGAAGGAAGGCCAAAGGATAGCTTATACTAGTATAGCATAACTTATCAGAAAATGAGAAAGAAAAAGAGAGAAGAGAAATGAACATTGGCAATAAACTTGTCTCAGTACTGAATCCTTGGTATCCTGAACACCACATGGGTCAAATTAACTCCATGGTTCAGGGATATCCTGTTTTCTGAAGCTACTTTGTACTTTGAACAATTTTGCAGCATCTGTTGGAAGTAAAATATAACCTATCCAATCTCACTTGCAGTTTTTGAACTTTACCTCAGCAACCCCCTCAGATGTTCTAAGAGTACATAACCATTTTTGGTGGCAGAGCTTTGTGTAAAAGTTGATGGTCTCCAAGAGAAACAGGAGGCCTCTGCTTCTTGCCACTTTTGTGGAAAAAAGAAGTGGTTGGGCAAATACCAACCATGGCCTTCAAGACAATGGGCCATGATTGCCTCTCACTTCACAAAGGCCAGGCGCTGCTCTGTAAACGTTTTATTTTCCTGACTTATTTTTATATTCAGATTTGTTATCTGCATATTTGCAGCAAAGAAACTTTCAAGATGGCCAAACACAATGTTCTCCTACATAAAAAAAAAGGAGAGGTTGTGTAACTTTGTCCAAAGGCATATGTGGCCTCTGGTTATAGCCCAGCTGCTGGTGTTGCTCTTAGGGACCCTGGAGAACTGAGAGCAATCTGGGGGGTCAGACCTTTAAGAAGCAGTGTGTGGTGGGGCAGGGAGGGAGTGAGAAAGGGGTAGGGGAGAGGAACACATAACCCTACCATTTCTCTCCACCTAATGGGTGTTTGTTAGCAGTGGTAACTAACCAAGAGCAAATTCTTTTAAAAATAAAAAAATCTCTGTGAATGAATTTTAAAAGATTCAATGTTTATGTGTGTGTGTTGTGTGTTTGCTAAAACACACAACTTTAAGGCATATAGTCAGAGGTTATACCATAAATTAGGAAAAAATAACTCTGATACACATGATATTGCCACCTCAGAAAGCCTTTATAATTAAGGGGAGAATAGTCATGTATAGTCCCCAGAGGCTGTTTGGCAGACTACCTAGTAAGATTTCAGAAAATTTTTATTTTTTGTTTTGGGAAAGTACAGGAAGAGGAAAATGAAGACTAAATCTGAGTTAACAACATAATCTATCTTTTCAGGTTACTCAGGTTGTCTCAAATAAAATATTGTCCCTATTCTTTGCTTTAAAATGTTTTTATAGCTAAAAACATAAAACCAGAGATATCCCTGCCAGTTTCTGTTAAGATAAATGTCAGTTGTTATTTTAAAAGATAAACATAAAGGTTACATAAGCTTACATTATTCTATTTAAGTGTCTCTGACTTTGATGATAAAAAATGGCAGAAATATGTTCCCTATTCCATCCAAGCTTGAACTTGACTTGTTAGATTTGAGGAAGTTCTACCCTTAATTAATTTCAAATGGTCAGCTTCAATTAGTTTTGATAAATAATATTGTATAATCAAATTACCACTGAGTCATCCGGCAGTACTGCAAAATTGGTCATTTTAATCATGAAGCTATTTTTAAGTGTAGTCTACAAAAAAATTACAAGGTCAACCACAGCCTAGGACAATATTTGAATCCACTATAAAAGACAAGGTTTTTTATGTGTAAAATATAAATAGAGCATTCAAATTCATAAGAAAAACATAACACCAATAGATAAGTGGGCAAAGTATATTAACCACAATTCACATGTAGGAGGAAAGACAAATTAGCAAACATATAAAAAGTATATGTGTCTTCATTTGTAATAAAAAAAAAAATACACAGAGCAAACCCAAGGTTCGATTTTACACCTGCCCAGGTAACATCTTTATAAAATAACTAGAGGCCCGGTGCACAAATTCGTGCATTGGTGGGGTCCCTCAGCCTGGCCTGCGCCCTCTCGCAATCCGGGACCCGTTGGGGGATGTCGGAGAGCCAGTTTCAGCCCAATCCCTGCAGGCCCGATCCAGACAGGAGGGAGCCCAATCCTGTGTGTTGAGCATCTGTCCCCTGGTGGTCAGTGCGTGTCATAGTGACCGGTTGACCGGTTGTTTGGTCATTCAGTCACTTAGGCTTTTACATATATATAAATAACATCCAATGTTATCAAGGTAAAGGAGAGACTGTTTCTCTTCTTCATTGCTAGAAGGACTATACACTATTGCAACACCATCAGAAAGCAATATGGCAAAGCATATGAACAGCCAAAAATATTTTTTTCTCCCCTGGAAATTGATCAATAAAAGTCTACAGTAAGGGCATGGTAGCTTTAATTGCCACAGAGTGACTGAAAGCACATGGGGGAGGACAACCTTAATTGACTCCAAATCCCTGTCTAGCCCCTTCCTGTGTCTGCCACTCCCACTCCAAGCCTCAGTTTCCAAGTAAAATGAGATTAATAAAACCTATGTTCTGATCCTTCTATAAGCCTTAAGTGAAATCATATATGCTTTTAAAGTGCTAAACATAGTGCATGGAACAGAGTAAGTGCTTAATAAATGTCAGATTACATTATTTTTATCAATTAAGACCAAAAAAATAAAATTGAAACACTTAATTTTTCATTTTCAGAGACATCTATATATATAAAAGGCTAATATGCTAAGTCTCCGTCCGGGTAATGATGTCATGTAGCAACACCTGGCTTCCTCTCCCTAGTGATGATTAGCCTTTCAGTTTCTTCAGCCCAGGAACACAACTTGCTTTAGAGACAGGTACACACATTTCACACTTTAGCCAAATGTCTGTGAAGTGTTTTCCTGTGCCTCATTTCATTTGATCCTCATAGAAGTCCTGGAGTAGGTAGATAGGAGACTTGGTGAAATCCTATTTTCTTTTCATTAGCCAGAACATGGAGATTTAGAAAGTTTAGAAACTTGACCCGACTAAAAACAAGTAAGAAATGGTGGACCTTGAAAATGACTTCAGGTTTTCTCACTGTGTAGAATATAGTCAAACACTGCTGCAGCTAAATATTTTACCCTTTGTTCTCCATGCGTGATCTACAATAATAATCTGCTTCATGTTGATATTTACTGCTGTGTTGCTGACAATTACCTGAAAGAGAAGTTGGGGTGTTTTACTGGGCTAGAAAAAGTTTTAGCTAAATGAGAAATCAGGTCTAATTAAGCAAGTTTATTCTATATCTATAAAAGGCTAAGTTGACTCGCACATGAGTGATACATGTAAAACTCTTGCTGGAGCCAATCGCACACGTGTGTTTCCATCTGTCATTGTTGATCATGAATTTGATTGACACTTCTATTATGGAGAAAGGGCGAATAACAATATTAAAATATTTCTTCTAATTAATTTCCTTTCAATGTGCATGAATTCGTGCACAAGGCCACTAGTGGTTTAATATATAGTGACAAAACAGTAAAACAATTTGCACAGCCATTTTCTTAGTATGAATTTTATAGAAATCACGAAAGACTTATACAATAATATACTAAATAAATACAAAATAATATGCTTATTCTTATTGAAACTATTCATGTGAGTGCAATTATTCAAAAATAAAACTGTTGTATAAGGGTGGGGGATTATGGTTGATTAAACATTATTTTAATGTTGTTATACTTCTATTTATAAGATTAACTAGTATATTAAAATCAGCCACACAAGAATGATTCCACACGTTAGCATGTATTCAGCATACTAAATAAATCAAATGCACTGTGTAGAGAAGGGGGAAAAACCTAAATCACTTTGACCAATCATATACATCTACTTAATTCAAAACATTTCCAGACAAGAGATCCTCTACTTCTATCAAACTAGCACTTTAGAAGTGGACACATTCTGGCGTAGTACATATAGTCAATTCAGAAGAATTAAAAAGAAAAGCTTAGAGTTACTTTGACTAGATATGGAGACATAAAACAATTTTGATGCTAGAATATAACTTCTTAGCCCAATTGGCCTTTTTCAGTTTTACTAACAACCAAAAGCATGAGAACAATGATACAATATACTTTCTATAAGCTAAATATCTGAAAATATTACCAGCTAGTTAACCAATCCCCTGGATCTCTAAAAAGAGCTGATCATCCATAATTCAAGGTTATTTAGGAAATAAATGAGGAAATATATGTAAAGCATTTAGCTCAGTGCCTATCACTGGGAACATGACTTTTTCTTTTCTTCCACAATCCCACCTAACCATTTTCTGAGAAAGGATAACATGTCCTATCTAACTCTCTCAATGTGAGAAAAATGAATGAAATAACATGTCCCCCCAAAAAGGTGCTTTGAAAAATAAAGAAGCGATCTAAAAGCACAGAGTATTGTTACTAAAAGTGTATGTCTGGAGAACGGGGAAATACACCTGTCTAAAAACACTTTAAACTATAGCAAGGTTTTTAATAGTTACTCAGCTGATTAATATTTATAGCCCAGAGCGACAAGACCTTTCACTCCTGAGAAGCAGGTTTTTAAGATTTTTCTCTATAAAAATCTTTGTCAATGATAAAAAGTTATTTATATATTAATCTAGTCATTCCCTCTCGTTCTCTCTTATTTTCAACACATTATTTTACTTTTGATTTTGTTTTGTTCACATCTAGTTTCTCTGGTTTATTTCACTGATTTTAGTTAGCTTTATCCTGCTGCCACTTCCTCATTTCTTCTGATTTAAGAGAAAGATAAATAAGAAATCGGTGTTGTTACAAGCCATACTGACATTTCCGTTTGAGGCAAAAGGAAATGTCAGTAATACATTTGTTTTTTAATTTTTGATTATTTGTTCACCACAGATTTGTTGTGTTAATTTTGATTTTTTTAAAAAATATTGTATTAAAATGTTTATTTTGATTATGGGTTTTCTGGCACCTCCTTACATTTTGTGCATAAGACAAATACTTCATTCTCCCTAATCCTATCCCTGTAAAAAGGGGAGGAACTCACTCAGAAAGTTTAAGTGTTCATAACAGATTGACAGAAGCAGATGCAACAGCAAAGGGCACAAGCACACGTGAACCTGACTTGATTCTTCCACTCATGAAGAGACCTACATGTGGATCATCCCACTTTCTGTCTTGCCAAAGCCAGGAAAAAAGGATGAAGAGGAAGAAGATGCCTGAAATTCCTTTAACACACATCCCCTTTCTGGAGACATTACTCTGACATCCTAGGTTTGGTCTCTTGTCTGTCTCCCAAGAGCCAAATGAATTGCTAAGGCAGGAAAGACAGAAAAGCTGCTCTGCATCATGGTACAGACTGGCCCATGGATGGTAGGGTTTCCAAACTCTGATTTGGGGGACAGCATAAGAACAATTTAGGAAAAACAAGTTGAAATGTGAGCCAATAATCAAACTGTAGTGAAGGGACACCACTGAAGGACCGTGTGTGGGAAAGACTGCCTCCCTTTGATCCTGAGGGCTGCATTTGCACTTTCCTCCTTCAGTGAGTTCTGTCTGGAGCAGGCTGGCCTAGCCTGGGGTCTTTTTCACAGGGACGAAGCCTTTCATTCCACAATTAGAGATAAGGCCCCAAGTGCAAAGAGGAAACATTTAAAATGAAAGACCAGGAATGAATATGTCTCAGAGACTGTAAATCTGTAAATACTCAGAAAGGGCAAAATGTGTAAAAAGCACTATTGTCATTGACCTATGACACATTGAATGTTGAGTAACTGGTAACAGGTATTTACTTCACACACTTCAGCCCAGCTGGACTTGGCCTGAGGTGCTGCTGACTAGGAGCTGTGTGGGACATAGGTGACAAGGGGAACTCTCGGCAACAAATCATTCCATTTTTACCTCTTGCCACCTTCCTCCAGGCCTAACCACAGGAATCTCAACTGGCGGAGGGAGGAGGCGGGAGGAAGGAGGAGAAACTTGAAATGTGTTTTGCAAGGGTAGTGAAGACTTACTTTCCAAATGAAGCCACCAAGCATTAGTAACCACAACTTTGGTGAAACCAGCTTCACCTGTTTGATTGATGGCTCGTGCTAATTCACAGGTGAACAAAATGTAGTCAATCCCAACTCTGCTTCTTACCAGCACTGTTACAGAACATCGCTATGCCTCGGTTTTCTCACCTGTAAAATGAATATAGTCATAGTCACTGCTGCATAGGGTTGTCATGAAGGTAAAATGAGACAATACATGTCAAATGCTCAGCACAGTGCCAGGCACATAGTAAGTGCTCATACATGTCAGCTATTATTGTCAACCAGACTCACGCAGTCTAGCACTCATTTTCATACATTTATAAGCAATTTACAAAATCTTCAAATTCTCAAAAGCATGTTAGCCCCAGACCTAACCATCAAATATGCCATCTTCTCTCTTCTAATACAGCTTCCTACCTCTTTCCAATATTTTCTATGCCACCAGGCTAAAGACATGAGTATCTCTAAGTAGCAAATATGAAAATCCAAGCAAAAGAAAGATTACAGTCAATTCTTTTAGATTCCAGTCTCATTATCTCAAGACCTAACCAGGTGAGAGGTGTAGATTAGAGTGGGTGTTCATGACCAGGAATGGTGGATGTGTCTGGGTGTCTCTGCTCTATAAAATTCAGGAGGCATTACAGGTCTGAAGTTGTTTAAGATCTGGTGCTAATAAATGTCACATCCCGCAGCTTCTGAGAAGGGAAAAAACGGTCCCCGTCCATGGCCTGCACTACTAATCAAGGCCAGCTGCCTGGGCCTGTGTCCAGTGAGTCAGGCAAGGTGGAGGGAAGAGGAGAAAGAGGGGGACCCATCCCTTCCTCAGAGGAAACCCCCCATCCTGCTGCTGTCTTTGCAAAGAGGGGCTTCTGTTTACTGGAACAACATCCTCCAGCTGGAAGGCCTTGTCCTGTGGAAAGGCCTCACTCACACTTGTGTCCTTGGCTCTCTTGCCTGGACTGCACCCGGTTTTTTGTTAGGAACCCACTAGTCTCTGCTGCCAAGAGATGTGTTGCACCCACCTCCTGCCAAACAGAGCAGAGATGCCATGTGAATTCCAGGGGAAAACCCCTATTAGAATTCACAGTGTTTACTGCCAACTTTAAAGTGACAAGTGTGACAGAAAGAGCCCAAGGACAGATCCACAAAACCCCATCTTTCCTTGTGGCCTTGGTCTAATCACTTCACTTCTCTGGACTCAGGTTCTTCAGCTATAAATGCAAATCATAGGAGTTGTAAGGAGCTAGCAAGAATTTTGTCAGTTCTCATGTTGGGAAAGTGTTATGTTGTGATTTCTGTCACCGCTCCAGGGGTTGAGGGATCACTCAACAAGCTCCTGTTTGGTCCAGACTCAGCCCGCTGGTGACAGACCCAGCAGCTCTCTGGGTCCTGTTCTAGTATTGCATCATCTGGGGAGGAGCGGGGAGGCTGAACTAGCAGAATTCAAAAACAGCTTTGACTTGGAGTTGGGAGTAGGGTTTTGGAGAGACAAGTTGGTACATGACTTTGATCTTTAGCAAGCAAAAAAAATTTAACTAACACAAATATAGAAGGGCAGTTTGCGCTTTTGGGAATAGCTGAGTTGGTTGGAGCATCATCCCATGCACCAAAGGGTTGCAGGTTTGATTACTAGTCAGAGCACATACATACCTAGGTTTCGGGTTTGATCCCGGTTTAGGCCATGTATGGGAGGCAACCGATCAATGTCTCTCTCTCACATTGATGTTTCTTTCTTTCTCTCTCTCTCCCTCACCTCACACACACTTCCTTTCTAAGATCAATAAATATATATCCTTAGGTGAGGGTTAGAAAAAGGGTAGATTTGGGGGTGGGGGGTGGAGAGAGAGATATAGAGAGATCCCAAGACTATTATCAGTAAAAAATAATTTCTAAACACCGGTTTCAGCCTTGTGAAACCCTTCTTGGTCAATATGAGAGTTTCCAAGATGATCAGAGAAATGTTTTCATTAGCAGGTTTCCAGATGCCTTCCTGTGCTCTAAGTGGCAGGAGGCCTTGGCAGACACCCACCTCCCAACACTGCCTGCCTCCGCCCACCATGGCAGGAAGAAAAGTGGGATACAGCGCATGTTACTCCATGCAGGCTGTAGGCCTGATTCTGAACAGAGCCTTTGGAGCTAACTTTCCCTTTAGAGAAGGCCAGTCCCACATTGTCTCCTTGTAGCTCTGGGCCTTTAAACAATTAGTCAACACCTGCTGGATGTAGGAATAATAATAAATAAAATGCCTGTCCGAACACCCACTGCTGTCACCTCCACTTGTCTTGCACCTGGTGCCTTCTACCCTCATGTCCTCCCAGGCCACTAATTTTTCCATACTGAGTGCTGAATGGTGGGCACAAAGAGGGGAAGATGGGAACCCACAGTGCTGATGGCGGTGGCACTGACCTCCTGCCCTGACCATCTAAACTGGTTCCCCCACCTGTGGACCTCATTTAACCATTTGCTGCCAGAGTCTTGAGCCCTAGACTAATTTTACAGGAAACTGATTTGATCAGCCCAAAAGCTGATTTTGCCCCGGAGTGATTTGCAGAAACTGCCTACAATTCACATAGCTACGGTCCAAGCATCTGACCTCCCAGGTGGACTTTTGTTATTTCAGTGGACAGTTAACATTCATGAAACTCAGTGACCACCGCAGTCTGATCTCTGACACTTGAGGTTGTAGAGCACATCGTATTTTTAATTGGGCCGCAGATGGGTCTGCATTTCCTAACTGAATTAAAAATGGGTACTAATTTAACGGCTGTGGGTGTTTTACCTATATCTTTATTTTGCATTTTGAACTTTCTTCTTGATGCAATTTAAATGGGAATGTATAGGATAAATGGGCATACATATTCTTTAATCATAATAATCTCTAGGGAGTGGATCACACCCCTCTGCCTCCAGGATGTGATCCACTGTTGGTGGACACACAACTCCTCAAACAAAAATAAGTGGGAAGTTCCAATGGTGAATTCGTGCGCAGAAGCTGGGCCATCTAGGGGCGGTGAGCCCTCCCTGAAGGGCTCCTGCCTCTGCCGCTTTTCCAGGAGGAGCGGGGCTGGGCTCCCTCCCGCGCAGGGAAGGCTGGGTTTCCCTAAAAGCCTCCTCCCGCTGCTGGCTCCGCACCTGGGGAGGCGAGGGGGGCCCTCCTTTTGGCCGCACAAACCCCGGGACACAGAGTGGGAAATGTGGGGCTGCGCTGTGGAAGCCGATAGCTTGGAGGCCTGGAAAATGAACGCAGCCAGACCGAGGCCCGGTGTCCCCAGCGTCGCGCCAACACCTCCACTCTTAGCATCGGCGAGAGAGCGCGGCGAGTTGCACCAGCCCACGCCCCGCACCACCTCAGCCTTCGACCCGGGGAAGAGGGTGCTGAGCCCCTCCGCCGCCCTTCTCTATGGAAGGGAGTGGGCAGGCGGGTGGCGGGCAGAGGGCCCCTGGCGCAGCCGGACCCTGGGCACCCAGGCCTGCGGACCGGACCGAAGCGCCCGGCCGCTGGGGAGCCGCGAGGGCTGAGCCTGGGCGCAGCGGGGAGGAGGCCCTTCCACTGCCCGCAGACCTCGCCCGGGCCGGGTCCATACAGGGGCCTCCCGGTCAAACCCGGGGAACCCCACCTCCTGCAGGGGCCGCCCTGATGGTCAAGCCCCTGACTATGGCTTTAGGAGCATGAAGTGTGGGTGGGTAGAGACGGGGTCCCCTAGTCGCCCCGGGGGTGCAGGCGACCGAATGAAAGGCGAAGGGGCGTCAGCTGGGATCTCTCGGGGTGATTTCAGCTCGCGGAGAGGCGCAACCTCGGTTTCCATGGGCGGCGCATGCAGAGAATGACTTATGCGAAGGGGTCTGCTGACGCCGACACCCAGCAATCCCTATTTAGGAGGGCCTGGGTGGCAGGGTCTGAATATTTGAGTTGTAATTAAAGGAAAATAATTATGCCCCAGCAGCTCAGCTTATTAATATTTATAGCCCAAAGCGACAAGACCTTCGCTCCCTGGAGGAGGATTTTTCAGGCCGAGGCGCGGAGGCGCGGAGCCCGGGTGTCTGGTCAGGAAGAAGGTTTGGTGGGTAAAGGGGGCATCGCCCGCCTTCTGCGTTCCTCCTAATTACGGGGCCGGGGCCAGGCCCACGAGGTGTGGACGCGCCGGCGGAACGCGGTCCGCTCGTCCCCAGGGCGGCGGAGGGGCCACCGCGCAGGCCCGACTCCGGGCAGCCAGCGTTTGGGAAGCCGGTGATGCTCCTTATCTGTCACCCAAACAGCCTTCCCGCAATAGGTGTCTACCTCCCGAGACAGACACGGCGTGTTCAGGAAATGTTTCGATGATTAGGACTCTGGGTAAATATCTTTTTATGCTTCCGCCCTCCCTGTGAGAGCCTGTGGGCAAGGGCGAGGAGGATAAACGCCGCCTCGATTTGGGGCGGTTCTGCAAAAAACGCCCACCCGGTCCTCTGACATCCGCCATCTGCGGGCTGCCGTCCCCCCGCGGCCCGAGGGTGTCCGAGGAGCCCCGACTGGCAAGCGTGCCTCTCCGCGGCCCACGTTGCGCCCCTGACCAGCTGACGCGCGGGAGCGGCGGGGAAGGAGGAGCAGGCTGGCCGGTCCCGCACCCGCCTCTGCGTGGGGCTCGGAGCGCCGGCTCCAGGTGACGCTCACGGAGCGTTTCCAATTTGCTGTCCGCTCGGCGGTCGGTCCTGCTTTCCCTGCGTGGGTGATGGGGGCGGGGAGGAAGCGCGGCCCTCCGTCCCGCCGAGGGGGCGGGGTCCGCGCGGGTGGATTCTCTCGTCACACTCGCGGGGTTTCGCGGGGGCCAGTTGCCATGGCAACGCAGCGCCAGGCGTGGACCCGCGAGCGTGGGCTGCGAGAGCTTGCGCTGCAGATGGAGCTCGTCGCTGCGGTCGCCGCGGCAGCCACCCTCTTCCTACTCTTGATCTTCATCATCTTCGCGTCTGTCTACATGGGCTCTGGGCCTGTCCACCAGCCTCTGCCCCAGAACTGTTAACTGAAGAGGGATTTGTCGTCGCAAAAGGTATTCCCGTTGGAGCTGCGCCCCACAGGGAAGGATGGGCTACAGCCTGTGGGTACCCTGCCTCTGGCACCGGGGCCCAAATGTGGCCACATCAGGCACTGCTTTGTACTTGGCCCATCTGAGCCGCTCTGAGGCTGGTCAACACCGACACCAATACATGATGAGGAAGACTCCCTGCTTCTTACCAGGCGATCCACGGGACTTAAATATGACTATGGATTGTAGGACAGTGGCATATTTAACAAAGAGAAGTAGATGGTATGGCAGGAGGTTTTTTAACACATCTCTATACACACACTCACACCTGGTAAGAAAACCTTTTGGCAGGCATGAAATGAGTTTTTCTATGTATCCATAGAAAGGATGTGTGTAACTACTGGATTCTGGCATTTAACAGGACAGAACGGTGGAACTAGATGATTTACAACGAGGAATATGCTATGTGAAAATAAAAACTATACCATCCATTCCGTCCATTGTATGTGTACAACTTTTTTTTAATGTTAGCCAACTAAAAAAAATAATGTGGTAAGGATGACAGTCTTCAGTTTTATCATGGGAAAGTAAATCTGATAGAAGAGTAATCTATTTGATGCTAATGTCCAGTAGATAAAAACATTTGCTCTTTATTGCTTATTTACACTTATTGCTTGAAATAGATTATACTACTATTTTCATTTTCTTGACTTTCCAGTAGTGTCTTTGTAACTGCCAAATTAACTCCCACTCACCCCCTTATCCTGCTTGTTTCTATTTTTTTTAAAAAAGCTTTTTAAGTTTTAGAATCATTTTAGGATTTTAGAAAGGTGGCAGAGAGTTTTTTCTGTACCCAGTCTACAGCTTCCCCTGTTGTTAACATTTTACATTAGTGTGGTACATTTGTCACAACTAATGACCAATTCTGATACATTATTACTTACTAAACTGCATACTTTATTTGGATTTTATTATTTTAAAAAATTTTTCTTTTTCTGCTCTTAGATACAGTCCTCATGTCTCCTTAGGCAGTGATAGTTTCTCAGACTTTCCTTTTTTTTTTTTTTTGATGACCTTGAGAGTTTGAAGATTTGTTTAAATTGGGATATAATTTACATGTAGTAAAATGCAGAGACCTCAAGTTAAAGTTTTATGAGTTTTGACAATTGCATACATCTAATATAATCCAGTTTTTCATAGAAAACATCAAATCTTATACTTGAAATATTGTCACACAAATGTTGCAGAAAAATTGGCATCGTTTCTCACACATACACTATTACAAATTTCCTCACACCATTCTATTCCAACTTAATATTTTAAAATTTTCAGTTCCAAAGCCTGTTAAAGAACTGTTAACCTCATGTTATCTTAATGAGTTGTTGATCATTTACCTCACTAATTTTCTTTTGGACACAATTTAAGCTACACAATTGTTCTCTGTTCTAGAACATTTTCTTCTCTGTGGAGAGTCTAGTCTAGGCAAGCTCCTTAAGAAACCAGGAAACTAGGGGATGTATCAGTCTGGGACACTTACTGGGACAGTTAGCCATTTTAAAAACAGTTTTATGCACAGCTCTTAGGGGAATTGTTTTTTTAAGTATATTTCAGGGATTTTGTCATAGATCACTGATTCTCCTAATTATATATATATAAAAAAGGTCTTCAGATTTGTCTTTGAGAATTTGCCACATGTTATAACCCCAAAGATGTGTTTGTAAGTGATGTTAACAACTTTAGAACTGGTGTTTCACAATGAGGAAAAAGAAAACAGGTCTTACACCATTTTTAACACTTATACTATAACCCAGAACTTGATGCAGACACATACATTTAAATAGATGAAGAAATCACTTAATATAATCTAATTTCCTCTTTATTTCTGTGGTGTTTCATGCTATGAGGCCCAGTGGACCACATTTTTATGATTGGTAACATAGAGTAGTGGACATCAGAGAGAAAATATAAAATTTAAATCTGAATTTCTCCTCCTTGCCATTCACCATTCATGCAAAACTTTTAAAGAAACCCACAAATCTGCTCAGTGAAATGGAGACCTTCTAACAACATTTAATTGAAGCTGTCATGTCAGAGGATGCTTCTATCAGTAATTTCAGGAGTTGCCTTTCAGAAGAAATTGTTGGGTAACATAGCTTTAAGAGTCAGGCCATTTTGTGCCAATACAATTCTGGCCCATGTTATCTTTCCCAATCCACAAGTAAAAACTAATCCAACTAGGGTGGAAGACTGTTCAAAAGGTGTGGGTAGCAGCAAGCAGATGATTCTCATTCTTTTACCATGGC
This sequence comes from Myotis lucifugus, assembly GCF_000147115.1. Lineage (NCBI taxonomy): Eukaryota > Metazoa > Chordata > Mammalia > Chiroptera > Vespertilionidae > Myotis > Myotis lucifugus. The sequence continues at coordinate 1,654,860 of NW_005871180.1, forward strand.
CAAAGAAGATTAAAAAATCTGTGTAACTAGAATAAATATATTTTCTGTCCATTTTAAAAAAGAAACTCAGGATGTCAGAAACAAAAATCTGTGTTTTCTACATGCTTACAAATCATATTTCAGCAGCTGTCACTCACTGGCTAAGAGTTCAGCTGGTAGAGCATGACAGAGTCGTGTGTGCCTGGATCAGGCAATAGTGACTAATGAATGTGGCCTTTGAAATTAGACAGCCGGCTCCATATCTGGCCACCACGGACTTGCAGGTTACTTTAAGCATGTCACTTAAAAAAATGGGGATCATAATACCAGCTTTATAATATTGTTGTGAGGATTAAATGACATATGTACATAACACTCAGAATAGGAAGCATTTAGTAATAAATATTATCGTTATTGTTTTTACTAATTTTTAAATAGCTACTGTAGCCAGGTAGTATATTTTATGCTGCATTTTTAGTAATATAGAAAACAGATGTGTTACTGCCTGGAGCCTAAAAACTGAATCTCTAGCTTTGAGCCCTGTTTGCCCTGTCCATTTTAATTTAACAAACAGTTATTTCTGGGCTATAATGTAACATTGGGGTAATTGCTGTTGAGTTTGCCATGTTCTTGTTCATTATCACAAATGAGATACAAACGAAAAGAAAATGTAACTCCCGGTGAGCCTACCCAAAGTCCCAGGTCGATAAGCTGTGTAATCACACACAGATCCTGACAAGATTCCCCGGGAACACAGAAGCCAGGCCCAACTGCAAAGGCTCCCCCATTTACTCAACAAACATTAATGAGTAATCGCCAAGTGCCAGGCACTGCTCTGAGCTGGCTGTTCATAGGTAAGACACAGTCCCAGCCCTCAAGAAACTTATGGTGCATTGGAGCAAGACACAAAAGGAAACGCACAATTAGGGTACACAGATAAGTATTGTGATAAAGATACACACAAGATGCAGTGTGAACATAGGACATTGAGCCCAGACTGGGGGGTACAGCTAGGCAAGTAAAACCTCCAAGAGAGATGCCTGATGTGTTGAGGAAAAATCATGGCATTGATCAAGGTGAGAAATCAGGAGAGCAGAGCTGAGAATGGTCTGTGGATGGAGAGAAGGGATTAGGTTCTAGAGCAGCGGTTCTCAACCTGTGGGTCGCGACCCCGTTGGTGGTCGAACGACCCTTTCACAGGGGTCGCTTAAGACCATCCTGCATATCAGATATTTATATTACGATTCATAACAGTAGCAACATTACAGTTATGAAGTAGCAACGAAAATAATTTTATGGTTGGGTCACAACATGAGGAACTGTATTCAAAGGGCCAGAAGGTTGAGAACCACTGCTCTAGAGGAAGAAGAGGCAAAGCCTGTCCACGAAGTGAATGTGGGGAGTAAAGAGAAGAGAGAATGAAGGAAGACCCAGGTTTTTGTTTGGTACACTGGATGGATGATGGACCTATTGACCAAGGGGGGAATCCTGTAAAAGAGCAGGTTTGGGAGGAAGATGTCTTATTTGATCTCAGATACAGAGTTTGAGGTGTACAGGGGACAGGCAAATGGAGCTATCCAGTCTACAGAAGGATGCAAGGTTGTGAAGGTGTGAGGGAAGGTAGGAGGGGCTATAACATTTACATGAGCCAAAAGCCCATCCCTGTGGCCACACGAATGAGGGGCAATCTACCCAAGGAAGGGGTGGAGCAGAAGGTATGCTAATGGATGTCATTGTCTTATGCAATTCCCAGTTCTAAAAGGTAGGATAGTTAATCCAAAGGAGAGCACCAAGAATTTTGTGAGAAACCAACTTGTCTCCTGGGAGAAATCCCTTTGGCCTAGGAAGGGGAAAAGACATAAGAATAGGAATTTAGGGGTTTATATCTGATTTGGAAACATCATGAAAGCCTGCTACAAGGTTTTCTAGGGTATTCAACATTATAATTTCTATAACCTTAACCCTTTTAGGTCAGATAATTTCCTGTAAAAAATATAGAGACTTACCAGTTTTCATTAGTGGAAAAACTCAATAGGAAAATAGCATTCACTCTGTAGAAAGTCACTTTATAACTAAATTAAACACATTATAATTATAAATGTACAGAATTATAGTTAGTTCCCTTATATAGCTAAAATTTTTCTTATAAAATTTCTCAAGAGATTTTAGGAATTGTGAAAATGATTTATAATAAATACATTTCACTTCTGCCAACTCCTTTGCTTATTTTTCTGGGCACACTAATAACAAAAAAAATATGAAGTTCTAAGACTTATAAACAAAGAAATCACTCTTACTGACTCAAATAGCCTGGTGGGTGTGGGTGTTGAGGGAGATCATAATCCATAATTTAGGAGAGATGGTGTGGCATTGACATTGAGAGCATGGGCATTAGAGTGAGGCAGGGGAATTTGAATCCTGCCAGGCTTTACCACTTGCTAACTATATGACCTTGGGCAAATTCTTTCCTCCAAATCTCCGTTCCTCTCCTAGAATACTGGATATCATACTAGTACTTTTCTTGTTATATGAAGATTCAATCAAATAAACCATGTAATATCCTTAGCACACTTGCTACATAGTAAGTCTCAATAAATTTAGTTAGTACTGACAGTCTACTTAACTATCTTGGGGCCAGCTTTTGTTCTAAGTTGGTATCTCTTCAGTAATTTACTTCTTAAAATCTGGTTCTTCCAACAAGCTATTTCAGGATTTTCTATTGTCCATAGAATTCTGCCTGCATTGAACAAAATTATAACAGAAGGAATGGGACTATTTCAGGGACTATCATTTTACATCAATAAAAACAAATATAAAGTTTTAGGTGTCATTTCTTGGGTAAAATTGAGACCTGCACTATGCTTTCTCCTAGACTGTAATGATGAAGGCAACACTTTCTGATTCTCAGTTTAGTTGACTTTCCATCAGTTCTTCAAATGTTTCTGAAAGAGCCATGAAGAGTGAACTCTGCAGACTGGAAAGTGAGGCCAGCCTTTGTGTCAATGACTTGCTCTAGCAACATGAGCTTTGATTAACACAGTGTAAATGCTGCTTCTCTGAGAGCACTGAAACTGGCGCACTACAACTCCACTGCAAAAGGAAGTACAATTTTAAATGTTGTTTTTGTCAAGGAGTCACATTTAATTTAGCAGAAAGTTACATTTGGTCAACATCCCTGCCTGCTCCGCATTCAGCAAAGAGGTAAAAGCCAGAAACAGGTTGCTTTGTGGGAATGCCAGCATTCTGCATTGAGAGCCAGAGCCTTTCCAGCATGGGATGGTCTCAGGAGGGCACCTTGAGGGTTCAGGGGGCCCAGGGAAGTGTTGCAGACAAACTTCCCCTCCTGCTCACTCATGAGACTGTCCCCATGACTTCTGCAGGTCCAAACCTTTCTTACGCACTCAATGTACATATTATCAGTTGCTCCTGTATTTTTCTTGACTGAATAAAGAACTTCAGATGGCCCTAGCTGGTTTGGCTCAGTGGATAGAGCATCGGGACTGAAAGGTCCCGGGTTTGATTCCGGTCGAGGGCTCATGCCCAGGTTGCAGGCTCAATCCCCAGTAGGGGGCGTGCAGGAGGCAGCTAGTCAATGAGTCTCTCTCATCAATGATTCTATCTCTCCCTTCTCTGAAATCAATAAAAAATAAAAAAGAACTTCAGATGAATCAAGAGGGGTGGAGTTAGGAAGTGAAGAGTTCAAGAACCTGGAATAACATCTATGACTATTGCTTTGGCAAAAGAGTAAATATTTATCAAATAAATTTTTGTTGAATGTTAAATCACTGCACAGACATATGACTATATTTCCTAAGAATTTACTATAGTTATGTTTCACTGTCTTTTATAACAATCCCATAAAAAAGACTCATATATCCCTTTTTTGGCAGATTAAAGCAAGCCACCACAAATCAAGCAATTTCTCTATGGTGGCAAAGAAGTCAGTGTAACTGGAATTTCAGATCCCTTAATTATGAGCTGCACTAATACACACACACCCTTCAGTATCAAAATTATCATTTTTAGATTCTTGACAAAAATTCAGAAAATAGGTGATGGATGACATATATGCTAAATGTTAAATTGTTTCCTATATTTTAGCCTAGCCAGTGTGACTCAGTGGTTGAGCACCGACCCATGAATCAGGAGGTCACAGTTTGATTCAAGGGCACATGCCTGGGTTGCAGGCTTGATCCCCAGTAGGGGGTGTGCAGGAAGCAGCTGGTCAATGATTCTCTATCATTGATGTTTCTATCTCTCTCTCCCTCTTCCTTCCTCTCTGAAATAAAAAAAAAACAACACACATTTAAAAATTGTTTCCTATATTTTGATAATGAAAGGGCAGAGTAAATTACCAGATTTTTTATATTTTACATAGTGATTGCTAGGATTATTTTTATTTCTCAACAAACACCTTGAACTACATAGACTTCACAGTTACATTTAAAAATCATTATTAATATAGTCGCAGCACACATCATATGAGATACTTTTAATATTTACTGCCACCTAGCCCTTGATGGTTTGGTTCAGTGGATAGAGCGTCAGCCTGCAGACCAAAGGGTCCTGGGTTTGATTCCGGTCAAGGGCACATACCTTGGTTGCAGGCTCCTCCCTGGCAGGAGCCCTGGTAGGGGCATGTGCAGGAGGCAACCAATCGATGTGTTTCTCTCACATTGATGTTTCTCTCTGTCTTTCCCTCTCTCTTCCATTCTCCCTAAAAATCAATGGAAAAATATCTTCGGGTAAACAATTAACAAAAACAGAACAAAAATTTACTGTCACCTATAATAAAATACAGAAAGAAGTATGAGCTTGTTTAAGGACAAGTGTCAGAGATTCCAAGATGGCTGTTGAGTGGGTGAAGCTACACTCGCCTTCTCCTGGAGCCAAACTGGATTTACAGCTAAATTATAGAGCTATCAACATGAAAGCTAGCTGAACTGAAATTATTATAACCAAGGATTTGTAGAAGCCTCATAGACACTGGTAAGAAGGGTGGAGACTTGGAAAGGGCTGGCCCAGGCACCCAGGTGCAGCAGCTGAGAAGCGAGAGGGATATCTTGGCTGCAAAGCTCCCTCCCCCCAGAACTGTGGGGTCTCAATCCCATGCAGGAAATCCCCAACCCAGAGTACTTACAATGTGTCAGTTTCAGTGCTCAGATACAGAAAAAGATGAAACAGCCAAAGCAACCTATGGCAAATTGGCTCCTGCCTCAAGAAATCTCTAAGGAAAATGACCAGTGAAGACAATTGCAATGCACTGTGGCAAGGTTTTGATGGGGCAAGGGTATGTCCCAGGAGCTGAGGTACAGCTGCTTTCCCTCCATACACAGCCAGTGAGTGTTTGGGAGATAATACTAACACTCAGGGATTAGACCTTCCAAAATTTCCATTGAAAGATATTGCTCAGGATTTCATAGAATATATTTAACAGTTTAAGAATATACATTATGGGGGTAAAGATAGATGGTCATCTTGAGAATAAGTCTTAAGTTACCTAGCATTGATATGTTTCTGCACAATAAGATTTTAATGTCAAGTCTTAAGAGTGTACGGAAATGCCCCTGGCGAGTGTGGCTGGATTGGTTGGAGCATCCTCTTTACACCAAAAGATGGCGGTTTCAATCCCCAGATGGGGCGAGTACAGGAGGCAACCAATCTCTCTCTCTCTCTCTCTCTCTCTCTCTCTCTCTCTCTCTCTCTCTCTCTCTCTCTCTCTCCTCTCTGTAAAGTTAAAAACAAAGAGCATATGGTAATGCATAGCACAGGAAAGGAGGCACTGTTTGACATATTCTAAGTGTTTGATATGTGCCAAGTTACTAACCAACGTGTGCCTCATTTTCCTCCTCTGTAAAATAGGATAATATTGGTATCTACCTGACAGGGTTTTTGTGATGATTAAATAAGCTAATTCATATAAAGTACTTGAAACTCAGCTTGCTACCTTGTGCTATTATATTGTAAACCAAAATATAGTAGCTGGAGTAGAGATATTAATAAAATAGAAATAGTTTAAATAATTTGGTATGGCAGAATTTGTATTCTGCAATCTTTATTCTTTTAAAAAAATTTAATTGATTTTAGAGAGAGAAAGGGAAACAGGGAGATAGAGGGAGAGAGAGAGAGAGACATTGACTTGTTCCACTTATTCATGCATAAGTTGGTTGACTCCTGTATGTGCCCTGATGGGGGGTCGAACCCAAAACCCTGGAGCATCTGGACAATGCTCCAACCAGCTGAGCTACCCAGTCAAGGCTCTTTATTTTTATCTTTTATTATTCATGTGAAAATCATTAAAAATAAGAGTCCTTGCCTTTTAGAGATTCATACTGAAGTATTTGTGGATGAAATGAGATTATATCTGGAACTTGTTTCAAAATAACACAGTGGGTGGCCATATATTGATAATTGTTGAAGCTAACCACATATGAAGCTTTGTTAGACTAGTCTTTATTTTTGTATTCATTTGAACCCATACTAAAAAGTTAAAAAATAATAATAAAGTCAGGACTTATAGCTATTCTCTGCTCCTATTACACATTCTCTGGTAGGGATTGAATGTCCAAATTTTCTTTTCAAACAAGGCAAGCATGAATTTATGTAAACCTGAGGCAGAAATCATGTTGCTATGGAAACTCTTCACCACACTAAATGACTGTAGAACAAAAACGGCAGCATTTTTTTTCTCCAGGAGATGATCTGAGTAACAGAGAGAAAAATCCATCCAAAGACCCCTTCCAGCCACCCCACACCCTAAAGAGCCTGCATCCCCTGTCTGCCATGGGAACTGAGGGGTATAGATACCAACAGAGTTTTGAGCCCAGGAGAGGAGGGGATGAGGAGCATCTGGTAAGGCCCCTGAAGGCAGCCACATCTAAATTCAGAATTCTGTCGACTGGACTTGATGTGACGTTCTCATAGTCCAGGTGAGGGCCACTGGTTGAGCATCGAGATCTCTAAGGAAGACAATCAACGAACATCTGTTCCTTTCCTTTTATGCCCTTTCCCAACATATGCAACTGATCAATGACAAGAAGCAAAGCCCAGCCCCGACTTCCTGCACATGGGACTCTGTTTCTCTGGAGGCCCACTATGTTTTTTTAGAACCACAAGAAAACCATCATGTGGCCAGGGACCTATGGGCGTTATTAAGTCCATGCTCCTGCCTTCAGAGAGACTTTCTCTAAATCATTCCATATGGTGACTTGAGCAGTGATATGAGGGCAGAGGAACTCTAGGCAAAAGGCATGAGTTTCGCTCCACATACAGAACAGGCCCTCTTGACTTTGCTCACTGGAGGGATTAGACATATTTTGCTGGATCAACCTGGGCAAGTCATTTAACTGTTGTGTGCTTATTTCCTTGCTTAAAAAATGGTTCCCTCAAGGTTGTGATAAGAGTAAAACAGATAAAATGTGAGAAAACACTGTGAATAATGTATGATTGCTACTCCTATGAATAGATAGGGGATAAATTACAAAGGCACTTAAGTCATGGCTTTTCCCCCTTTTCCTTCCTCCATTCCCCCCAAAGCTCTCTTCCTCCCTGCCTCCTTCTCTCCCTTCCTTTCTTCTTTCTTCTTAAAAAAAATTCCATAAACCAGCCTGCAATGTTTTTTTAGCATGTTCCCTGGAGGCAGTCTCCTTGAATTTGCAACAATTAGTTTATTTTTAAGTTTCTGGTCATTGTCAGTAAGCACCTAGTAAGTGCATTGCACATTGGTCCTTGGGTTTAATCATCCATCAAGTTCCCTGGTAGTGCCTACTACACTGACTCACAGTGCTGTCTCTCTCCTTCGATCAAATTCCTCCTCCAGCCAATCAAATTCAACACTCTTTCATGCACACTATTTACTGTCTCTGAAAATTGCCTACACAGCACAACCTGGAAATCTGGCTACCTGGAATTTTATCTACTCAATCAAGAAATTGTCTTTCTTATGGGAGTAATAAAATGTTTATTTTAACTGAGTCAACACAAAGGGTTGGTTTTTTGTTTGTCTTTTTAATGTTTTCTTAACACTTGGTGCTGGCTGCAAGAAGCCCCCTAGCATCCTGCTTGGCATCGGGGATTCAAAACATTTTTAAAGTGACAGAATGTCTGTGCTGGTGTATATGTTAACATATCTCAGTGTTTGGAACAGGCTGTTTTTCACAAGGCTGCTTCTGTTCTCTGTTTTTTATTATTTCAGGTAGAAATGGTGACAAAGGTAAACTCATTATGTAAAGCTTTTATTTATTTTTTTTACACTCTTGAAAATAGTATTATCAAATCCTGTCTTTGATTTTCAGAATGTTTGCTACTTATCAGGTCATTGAATAAGGTGTTAACTATAAATTGAACATGTCTCCATTTAGTTACCACAACGTGCTGCCCATAGGAGGGAAGCACGTTTCTCCTTATGAGCTCCCCATGGGGTACAGGCTCCTGAGCAGACAGGGGCTGCAGCATGAAATGCGTTGTGACGGAGAGGATTGTGTGAGCTGGCATATTGATTGAGTCCAAAGGGCAATGGGGAGCCACCGAAAGTCCTAGAGTATTGACACAATGAGAGCCTGTTAGGAACCATTTGTCTTGTGGGTTTCTTCTGGTGAGTTACAACAACTAAATCAGATTGTAAAGCAATCTACTTGATGCCGAGCAGTCAAACCACAAATGATCTAGATGGGGCTCAAACCCTCTAAATCTAAAATGTGTCAGGAACTAACATGCTGTGAACATACCCAATGATTTAAAAATAGGAGTGGAACAGTTTCCATATTTCTAAGAAAAGGGTAACAAGGATTTGTTAAGGAGCAGGCCCCCTGAAATTGAATAATTCTGTGAAGAAAAGCCCTATCTCTTAATAATATTTGCCATCATCTTTTTATCTTCAACAAGATAAAAAGTTGAAATTCATGCAACACTACAGAATCCTGTATGTAGAAGCAGGTGAGTTCTTTGCATAGAGGAAGCTTAAACTCCAACTCAGAAAAAGATGCAAGATCCATCAGTCAAGCAGACTATCCACTTACTATCTATAATAAGAAAAGCATAATATGCTAATTAGACCGATGTCCTTCCGGACTACCTTCCTGACGAAGCTGGGGCTTCGAGGGAAGCCCGGGTCCCGGGTGCCAGAGGGAAGCCAGTGCTGGCAGCCGGGTGAAGGAAGGCCTACTCTTGCACGAATTTTGTGCATCGGGCCTCTAGTAAAATATAAACCATATGTACCAGGCCCACCAGTTTGGGATTAAAAAAAGTGTCCAATTAATAGTCACCATTTCATATTTCTCAGAAAGCATTATCACTCACTCAGCAGGAGCTCCAGCCCTCCACTCAGATTCCCAGATCCCTCCCACACACTTCCAGGACTTTGGTGTATGGGATGGTCGGGAAAAGTGGGAGCTGTCTCTCTTCTGGACGGTCAGTTGTTCAATTTTCCTTCTCTTCGTGCCAACTGACGACACCTACTCAATAATGCTGATTTCCCCTGTTGACATGGCCCTGCCCTCTTTAAATACATCTGTTACCTGTGGTCTGAAGGGCACAGTTGATTATACATTTTTCCCTTAGGTTTTTCTTTTTACTATTTTTAAGCATTAAAAATATCTTCATGTTGTTGTCTTTAAGGTTTGTGTCCCCTGGAGCACCTAGCTTGAATAATTGTTTCCCTTTTCCACCTCTTTGAGAACTGCCCCCACCCCTGGAAACTGCCCTGCTCCGCACAGCGAGCTCCACCTTCCACCTCCCCCACCGTCACAGGAAGTGTGGGAAGGCTCAGCTCCCCAGCATCTACACAGACCTCCTCCCCAGGTTCTGTTTGCTCAGCACAGCAAGCCTCAGCCCATCAAGAATCTTCATGACAGTGGAAGGGAGTCCTCAGACTATTTTAAATGTTTCCAAAAGTCTAACAACTACCATACAGGGACCTGACTAAAATGGCATGAGCCATGGCATTTGGCTAGAAGTCCATCAGCTTGTCCCTCCTGCTGATCATGTGTCCTGAACTTAAAAGTAAAAAACTAGTTAACGACTACTTTTTTCCACAATGGAGGATATTAATAAGAGTTCTTGGTAGTAAAAGGCCAGGTGCTCTGCTTTAGTCAATTCCATTTTACCAGCGCAGATTTTCATGAAAATTCAACCAACACAGGCAAGACAGTTTATTCAAGAATGTGAAGATATTATAAGCCTTTAAGGGCCAATACCTAGTTTTCCGAAAGCCCAAAAGTCTGGTTTATTTTACTCTGGAGGCATCGAGGCAAATGCGTGGAATGGTGGAAGGGAGGAGTACACTGTTGCTTTCCAAAGCAGCATACTCCAAACGCTTTCAGAGCTTTGACTGCCGTGTGGGTGGAGGACAGAGACACCTGAAGGAACATTCCCGAGCCCTTTGTTCTCTGCCCTTCCAGCCCAGTCCCACTCCCACCTCACTCTGTCGGCCATCCTCACTGTGCCTCACTCTCCTGCCCCCGAGTCCTATGGGTAGCAGGTGGGAACAAACTCCTTACTCCTCCCTAAACCATAAAGGAGGGGGTAGGATGAGCTCTTCTGATTATACAGGAACCTTCTTTTACATAAACTTCCATTATATTTTTACATGCTTTCTTTAATGACTCTGACCACATTGTTTGATGAACCTTAGGAGTTGATGCCACTTTAAAACCACAGAAGAGGTGGGTAGCCCAAAGGGACTATTTCACAGTTTGGGCAAAGCCATAAGTATTTCCAATTTTGTGATCTTGGGCCTCATTAGCACTCATTCTTACAATACTTTATTCTTTCCTGGATTGATTATATTAACAAGTAAACCATGTGTAGGGAAAATCTCTCCTAAAAGAGGAGCTCACTCAGCCTTAAAAGTGTATAGGATTTTTTTAAGTGTCTGCTTGGCAAACACTTTTCCATCTACTAGTGCCATGGTAGCATTAATAGACAGTAGCGTTTTATTAGAATCACAAAACTTGGCAATTTCAACAATAAAGTTCTGTGATCATACCAAGTGTTTTTTAGAAATATTAAACCTCTGCTGAATATGCTCACAAACCACCTTAAGATTTCATTTCAGCTCTTGTTAGTAATATCAAATATTATGGGTGGGTTGGTTATTTTAAATGTATTAAATGTACACGGATTTGTATTGTCAGAAGTAATGTTGACGGACATTCTATAGTCAGTGCTCCAGTTCCTGACCCGCAAGCTGTTGATCACGGAAAATTTATTTAGCATTTTTATGTATTATCTTGATTGCCTGATAGACACTTGCTATATTTTGCTTCACGCCAACCTTGGAAATGTTTACCATGAGCAAGGTCCAGTCTGGGATTAAACAGTCAGCACCAACTCCAGGGCAGCACCACGCCTGGGTAGAGCAGGGCAGTGTCCCAAGTGCAGGCTTATGAGGTGACTGCATCACTTCCAAGTTTTTTCTCTCTCAATATCACTGGTGCTGCTATTCCCAGGGCTAGTAATATTGTAACTAAGTTATAAACATGAATTAAGATTTTTAACACAACTTTAACCCACTTTTGGCTGGATCCTGAAGCACTGATTACAAGGTTCCCTGTGACCTGCAGCAAGGGATCTAGGTACCTATAACTCTTTGGTTTGTTCATAAAATACATGTCAGGGCAGGTTTAGTAAATATGATAAAACAATCACAAGCTATCATCTTTGTGGGTACCTGAAATCTGCTTTGTATGGATATGAAAAAAATGAAATCATATGAAAAATTAGATGAGATTGCAAAACCTTAAATGGTCAACTATATAGCACAGAAAATACTTGTGAAGGAGGACCAGAGGGTGCACTGGGATGAAGAAGAGAGAAGCATTTTCTGGGCAAGAGAACAGTACATGCAAAGGCCCAGAGGCAGAGTGTATTGGAGAGCAGGCTAGTCTGACAGAGAGTGGATGGGAAGCTGGGCCTAGCTGGGCCTAGCCCTTAAATTTTAGGGCTTTGTCACATTAAAGCACGGAACTGACACTGAAAAGGGGGTAGTGGTTATCTCCAGAAAGAGATTTTATATACAGATTTTTTTTTAAAATATAGTTGCCATTGTCCATAGTCTGTGTTATAGCCTGCTGCTTTTTTTCACTTGGCTGTATATCATAAACATTTTCTGCTTTTTTATTTATTGATTGATTTTAGAGAGAGACAGGAAGGGGGAGAAAGAGAAACATTGATTTGTTATTCTACTTATTTATGTATTCATTGGTTGATTCTTGTATGTGCCCTGACCAGGGATCAAACCCACAACCTTGGTGTATCAGGATGATGCTATAATCAATTGAGCTACTCTGCCGGGGCTCATAAACATTTTTAGTGTTCTTCATCAGAGCCATTTTTAATAGCCAGTTATTAAATCATATTCTTGTAATCAGATATTTAGACTTCTTTCAACTGTTTTATTATAAGTTAGAGTAGTGCTGAATAACTTGTACATAAAACTTTCCCTCCTATTTAAAAGTAATTCTGGCCCTGGCCAGTATTGCTCAGTGGATAGAGCAAAGGGTTGCAGGTTCAATCCCTGGCCCTGGTTGGGCATGTGCAGGAGGCAACCAATTGATGTCTCTCTCTCTCTCTCTCTCTCTCTCTCTCTCTCTCTCTCTCTCTCTCCCTCTCTCCTCATTCCCTTCCACTCTCTCTAAAAATCAATGGAAAAAATACCATTGGGTAAGGATAGCAAAATACAAGTAATTCTGTGTCAAGATATGTTCCTAGATGTCACACCAGCAATATGTGGTAAATTAATTTCCTTGCTAAAATGACTATTTGATGGGTGAAAAATCATTATCTTCTAGTTTCAGTTTATATATATTTTTGATACTAGGAAAATTTAATAGGTCTCCATATTTTTCAACAAGTATTCTTAGGGTAATAGGTAAAGTCATAAAGTAATTTAGTGAACAGATAAAGAAAACATTAATTTGGTGTTTTACACCCCAGTAAACCTGTGGAATGTGCAGACCAGCAAGATAATTTTAGACTAAAGTTCTTCTATGAAGCTATAGTATTTTTTTTAAGTTTTCATCATTCATTTATTTTTTTAATATAATTGTATTGATTTCAGAGATGAAGGAAAGGGAGATATAGAGACATCAATGATGAGAGAGAATCATTGATTGGCTGCCTCCTGCACACCCCACAGCGGGAATCAAGCCCACAACCCGGCATGTGCCCTTGACGGGAATCGAACCCGGGACCTTTCAGTTCGCAGGCTGAGGCTCTATCCACTGAGTCAAACCGGCTAGAGTATTATTTAAAAATCAGCCCAGGAAGTCTGAAATGATCTCATTGGACGGGGCTCTATGCAGAGTTGCAGTCGTTTCAAAATGGTGTTTTCACTGAGCCCCACACACAAGGAAGCTGTTTGCCAGCCTCTCCGGACAAATTCCCAACTTGGTTTACAACAGTATTCATGAGAAGCTCAGAGCAAGAGAGCTGTCGGATTCCACTTCAAAGGCCAAATTCGAAGAAGAAAAACTCTCCCCTTCCAGCTGCCTCCAGGATAGGAAGGACACAATTCTTAAAAGATTTGTTTGAAATTTACGTAAAATCAGACTGGTTCGCAGTGAAATAATCACCACCACAGAGCCAAAGCCATGACTCAGATGGCCAGATGCCTAAGGTCTGGCTGACTGTACCAAACAGAAAGTCAAACCTTGTTGATGGAGAAAGGTTCTGGTGGTGAGCAGAGCCACCCTCTTCCTGGGGTTGTTTCCCAGAGCTGAGGTGACACATTCCGAAGGCCAGCCCTGGAGCGCCAGCATTGCAAGCCCAGCAGACCAGTGCAGAGCTGGCCCTGAGGGGCACCCCCAGGAAAAAGCAAGACATGGTTTCTCAGGCACTTGGGGACTCTGTGCTGAGGCCGCTGACTGAGTCATGGACAAGGAAAGCCTTCAGAGTCCACAACTGCCATGGCATGAAGTACCCAAGGCCATATTCACCCAGGCTATGGAGAAATGTGGGGTGCTCTTCTCCATTGCCTCGGCACTCCTGCAGGTGGCATTTCCCCTGCAGCCATAAGTTCAATGCCCATTTAATACCCTTCCAAATACCAATCCTTTGAAGCTGGTTTTAGAAAAGGCTGTCAGAATTCTATATGATACTCTAAAATACTGAGGATAATTACTCATTTTAGCCCAGTCAGCATAAAGCCAACAAGATTAAGAATTAGCCTCATGTAGCCTCTTGACCATAATAGTTTGTTCTTCTCTTGGAGTCTCTGAGGAACTATTTTGGGTGACCTCCATATGCACCAGATTGCAGAAGAGAAAGCATTTTGCCAAACCCCTCCATGTGGAAAGCCATTGTGTCTAGACTGACCCTCCTTGATTTAATTATTGTCTTTGGTAAACTCAACAAGTAGGGCAGTAAGCAAAGGACCAGAGGGGATACAAAAAGCCACTCTGCTGTATTTTCTGCCTCAGAAAATAGGGACTGTTCATTTGGGGGACTTCCTGTTCTCTTCCATACTCTTGAAACTGGATACCACCCTGGTGAGGGAAAAGTATGAAGAGCTTGAGTAGCACAAAAAGGATAATTAATCAGGCCATTACTTGGCATACAGCCATAGCTTCCTTGGCAACATGGATCCTTCAGCTGTCAGCAATCAGACTACAGGCAACTTTCAATTATCAACGCTATTGGAGAGGGCAGTGATGTGAGTAATCCAAAACAGCAGATAACCCCTCCAAATCATTAATTTATCTTTTAAATGGTTTTCACATGTACACACACACAAACATACAGGATTCTTTCCTTCCTCATTAAGTTTTCCTTAGGCCAAAAATAAAATTGATGTGCATTCCTTGGGCATACACAATTGATAAGAAAGTTGACTGAAGGAAGCCAGTTCCCAGATTAAACATTTTCTGTGGATCACCCTCTCATGAATAATCAAGGGTTTAATATATTGATTTCATAAACGCATAGTACTGGAAGGAAGCAGGAAATCATTCAATTCAAACCCTGTGCTTTGCAGATGAATAGACTAAGTCCAGTGGCACTTGCCTGAAACCCTGTGGCTAGCTAAATGCCCATGGATTGTCATTATTTTATTCACAAGACTTTTCCTTCCATTAACTGATCCTTTAACCAGTTGTGCCCAATGGGGAAAGTCATAAGAATTTCTCATGGACTGCATAGCATGATGCTAAGATGGCCCAGACCAAAGATCTCAACTATGGAAGCTCATTAGAATTGCCCAAGAAACATACAAAAAAAAATCCTTAACAATTAAATTAGCACCTGGAATTGGGGCTAGAGCAGTGATGGCGAACCTTTTGAGCTCGGCGTGTCAGCATTTTGAAAAACCCTAACTTAACTCTGGTGCCATGTCACATATAGAAATTTTTTGATATTTGCAACCATAGTAAAACAAAGACTTATATTTTTGATATTTATTTTATATGTTTAAATGCCATTTAACAAAGAAAAATCAACCAAAAAAATGAGTTTGTGTGTCACCTCTGACACGCGTGTCATAGGTTCGCCATCACTGGGCTAGAGGGTGGAGTGGAGGACACTGCAGGTGAGACCCAGGCACCAGAGCTTAAAAAGCTCTCCAGGTGAAACCAAACTGCAGTCAAAGTTGAGAATCACTGCCCAGAGTCAGAATTTTGACTTTTCCCCCTACTAGCTACATAACCACAGTCAAATCTCCTTACCTCTCTGTGCCTCAATTTTATCCCCTATAAAAGGGAATGGTAAGGATGACCTATCTATATAAAAGCCCAGCAACCAGAACAGCAGTACAACCAGAACGACCAGTGGCTATAACATGTACTGCAGCAGCCAACCAGCCTGATCTGGACCCCAATCACCCTCCCCCACCCCTGGCCAACCCAGCCCCCAGTTGACCCCCAACACCCTGATCTGGGCGCAGGGCCGGCTGGCTAATCGCCCGTGGCCCCTCACCCCCGCCAACCCGGCCCAATGGGCCCCCATCACAGTGGGCTGGCTAGACCCCACCTGTGCACGAATTCATGCAC
The DNA here is from genome assembly GCF_000147115.1 of Myotis lucifugus. Lineage (NCBI taxonomy): Eukaryota > Metazoa > Chordata > Mammalia > Chiroptera > Vespertilionidae > Myotis > Myotis lucifugus. The sequence continues at coordinate 1,670,819 of NW_005871180.1, forward strand.
CTGGCCTCTAGTGTATAATAAAAGCCTAATACGCAAATCGACCAAATGGTGGAACAACTGGTGGAACAACCAGTCACTATGATGCACACTGACCACCAGAGGGCAGACGCTCAACACAGAGCTGCCCCCAGCCTGCAGGCCCCAACCTGTAGTGGCAGCAAGGGGTGGGTTGGGCAAGCGGGTGGTGCCAGTCCAGCCAAGGCAGGTGCCAGCGGGGGCCCCCCCGATCACCTCATTAGTTGCCCCACAGATCAGCCCTGATCGCCAGCCAGGCCTAGGGACCCTACCTGTGTGCGAATTTCATGCACCGGGCCTCTAGTACTTTAATAGTTGCCTTGCTAAGTTGTTGACAGGATTAAATGGTTTAATATACAGAAAACACTAACAACAGTTCTGTTTTGGACTGAATGTTTGTATCCCCCCTACTCAAATGCATATGTTGAAATCCTAAGCTCCAATGTAATGGTATTGGGAGGTGGGGCCTTTGGGATGTGACATATTAGGTCATGAGGGTGGAGCCCTCATGTATGGGATTAGTGATCTGACAAGAAGAGAGCTTGCTTTCCCTCTCTCTACTCTCTGCCATGTGAGGATACAATAAAAAGTCAGCCAGCGGCAAACCAGGAAGCAAGCTTTCACCAGACACTGGATCTGCCAGTACCTTGACCTTGGATTTCTCAGCCTCCAGAATGTGAAATATAATTTTTGTTGTTTAAGCCACCAAGTCTATGGTATTCTGTTATAGCAGCCTGAATGGACTAAAACACATTATCAGTATATAAACATTACCTGTTATTGTTGTTGTTGTTGTTACTACCACTACCACTGCTACTATTATGATTATGAGACCTTACATATTATTGTTACTACCACTGTGACGACTACTATTACTATTATATGAGACCTTACATAAGAAGGAACATGCTGAGGGTATTTCTGGAAACATTGGTCTAAACAGGGACCCCTTTTGAAAAGTTGACTTGTGACCTTGAAATTTAAGTTGACTTGTCTACTCAACAAAATATCTGAGGAGGGGGATTTCATTGTAGGTGCTGGGAAGAAATATATCAACTCCTGAAAACAGGTTCACCATTCAAGTTGGTGGAAAAAGAGATGGGTTGTATTTTAGGGCTATTACCATAGCATTTGGCCATTGTTCACTTAGCATTTACCGTACTGATTTTAATTATGTGACAGTATACTGTCAGTCTGAATTTAAGGCATTAATAATCCTATATTACATTATACTCACAGCTCCCTTTGAGCAGCTGTGATGCACCTCACATTGAGATGAATGTCCAAATACGTTTTGTTTCTCTAGACCCAGAGGGGTAGTGATATCAGTTTACTTGTGCTTTTAAGAAATTTTATATTATAATTTCACTCTGATGACAAAAATATTTTGCTTTCCCATGTTGTATTTTATTACCAAACTTGTTGGGTTAGAAATGATCTGAAATTGGCTTATTTACTGTCCTTAACAAAGTGACTATCAGTTTTGTTCTAAGGAAGCAGACATAATGTAAAAGCAGTTTCAGGCTATATGAAACTCACATGCTTCTCATGAAATGCTCCTTACAAAAATCTTAGCAAATAAGATTCTTTCTAAATAGAACACGACTATTTTATAGAAAAAATTTTAGACTAAGCATTTCTAATAACATATAAAGCATTATGATGTTTGTGTATTATAAATTCTACAAGATTTATCTACCTGTCCTGAAGCAAGACTGGATAGTGAAGCCTACACTACATCAATCTTTCTAGTTGATTTGTCATTTTCCAAATTTAAATCTCAATTTTTCTCAGCCTTGACCCTTGTCTTTGGCATCATTCATTTTCCCACCTTTTCTTTATATAATTTTATGCCTACAGATATGTTCTCAAACATTTTTCTTAAGTGGTTATTGGGTAATCATACATAGTTCACTCCAAAGGTGAGCTTGGAAAATGTGGGCAAAAGACCTTCAGCTCTTGACCAAAAGAAGTTACAGCTGTATGACACTGACACTCGAATAATTTGCTGAGATTATCTAACAATTATTAAACATCCATCGGGATTAGGAAGCCATGAAGGTCCCAAAGACTAAGGAAAAACTGCTCTTGAGGGGCTCATAATCTTGAGAAAATAATTAAACAGGGCACAAGGGGAAAAGAGTATAAACCAGGTGACCTGCTCTACCCCTTACAGGCTGTGTGACTTTGGACAAGTTTATTTGCTTCTCTGAGCCTTACACTCCCCATCTGTAAGTCGAAATAGTAAAACTTTTCTTGACTGTATATTGGGAGGATTAAATAAACAATACTTGGGAAGCACTTACTTAAGCATGTTAACTGGCATAGTACACATTCAATAGTTCTTACCCTCTACCCCTACTTCCCATTTTTACAGCAACTATCACACACAACTTTTTTAAAAAAATCTCAAAACATGCATTTAAAACTGAGAAATATTTTAATTAAATAATTATTTTAATTAAATTTTTACATGTAACACTGCTATATTAATTAAACCCACACATTTAGCAACCATCAGTTCCAAGGACGAACTGTCTCAGTGTCCATAAGTCACAGGGTAAGAGTTCAGGGGTAGGGGAGTGCAGGTTAATGACCCCTCATCCTCAGATTATGTTGAGCAAGTCTGACAAAAGTAAATACAAGTTTTGATACATAATCTTTAAATTTTAGAATATATTTACCATAAAAAAATCAAAGGCAGTGTAAGTTGAAAATACAGATTAATAAAATGTTCTAAGTAACCAATATTGTGCAAAATGATTCAGTGAAGTTCTTTTTATTTTTTTCAAAAGCACTACCTGTGTGAGAATCACCACACCTTGTTTATCCACACCGATAAGCACCCTTGAAAACTCACTGTTTAACTTATAGAACTTTGGACTCTGTGAAGTGAACAAACTTCAAAATCTACTTATTAATGTTGTTGGTGAGTGAGCTTAGAAACCATTTTTCCAAATTTTCTTTGCACCTAAGAACTGTCTGTAACTGGTAATATTAAAATATTATAGCTTACTAGTTCATAGATTCAACTAGATATCACTATAGATTATCCCTTTGAAAAAACAGATGTGTTCCTAAAAATTGGCTAAGAAAGTTAATTTCTAAATAGAGAATCTATTTTCTAATTGGTTTTACTTTTTTATTTTTATTTTATTTATTTTTTAATCATCACCCAGGATATGCTTCTACTGATTTTTTAGAGAGAGAGAGAAAGAGAAACATTGATGTGAGAGAAAAACAATAATTGGCTGCCTAGGAGGCACCAGGAGTGGAAATCAAACCCACAACCCAGGTACGTGCTAGTGACCTTTTGGTATATGGGAGGACACTCCCACCAAATGAGCCACACCAGCCAGGGTGGCTTTACTTTTTTAAAAAATAAAGATGTTCCTTTGGAAAAAATTCTAGCACAAATACATAATAAAACCATACATATGCATACAATAAACTTTGTTTTTCACATTGAGGTGAGCAGTAATCATATTGTTATTTAAAGTTACTGTACCACAAAATCTGAATGCAAATTAAAGAACTAAAAAAAAATTTTTAAACAATGCAACAAAAATTTCACGTGTACAGCAGAGCATTTCAGATCCTGCTCCCGAGCATATAGCATCAATTGGGCTCAAATAAACTCTTATAAAAATTCTTTACAGGTTTAGACATTCTTACATTGACATTTACTAGGTATAGTCAGCAGGATTCTGAAGTAGCTCACCCAAGACCACCCAGATCAGAGGTAGGTATAAGCATGGGCCCGTGGTGCCCCACCAGCTCCCTGCTTTACATTGGGTGAACTTGGGTAAGTTTCTCTTGGAATTTTGGGCCTCCTTTCTTTAATTTTCTTTTATTAGAAAATCCTCGAGGTGGATAAGGGTTAAGAAAACCCAGGAAAAGAAAAGAAAAAAGGGTTGCTGCTTTTGAGTTTTTAAAAAAATTTATCTCTATTGTTGAAGGTATCACAGATGTCTCCTTTTTTCCCCCACTGACTCCTCCCCCAGCGCTCTAGGCCTTCATCAAACTATTGTCTGAGTCCATGGGTTATGTATAGATGCATATAAATTCTCTGGTTAATCCCTTCCCACCCCCACCTTTGCCTTCCCTCTGAAATTCATCAGTCTGTTTCATGCTTCTATGTCTCTGGACCTATTTTGTTCATCAGTTTATTTTGCTCATTAGATTACACATGAGTGAGATCATGTGATAGTTGACTGGCTTATTTCACTTTGCATAATACTCTCCAGGTTGTTGACTGAGTGTCTGAACAAAATCTTTGGTGGTCAAAAGAAAAACTGAACTTTCTTTAGTCTAAAAGAGAAAGGACACTTGTTTTCCCAACTGGAATAAACAAAGGGGTGATGACAATTGTCCAGATTCCCAAATCCAGAGTGGTGGAGATGGGTGCCACGAGGTGTCCAGTGCGATTGTGAAGCAGCTCACGGAAACCCCTGAGAGAAGGGCAGGGTGCCCTGGAATGAGTTCATCCAGAGAGGGGCCTGTGCACTGGAAAGAGTCTTGGCTCCAGCAGTATCTAATAAGCTCTCGCTGGTCTTTGCTCAGGTATTCTTAGGTGACTAAGAAACTTTGTGGGCTGCCTGAGGAAGAATTTTCTTCTAAGGCATAAATCAGCCCTATAGGGATAACCACAGAATGTTGGCCCTTCTGAAAGGTGAACGTAAAGGCTGATTTTCCTTAGAAGTTTGTTCAGACTCTACAAATCTCAATATTAACACAGGAAATCATGACTCTGAGGCCAACAAGCCCCACCAACAATTTCCTATTAATACTAAGATAGCCAAAATTAGGATCCTATGATACTTCTAAATCAATCTTTTGTGCACACAATTAGAAAAAGCTGGGTACAAAATTAGGCAGAATGAATGGGGGGGGGGGGCAGTCATGCACTATTAGAGAATGTCTCAGAACTTAAAATAGGCTTTTCCTCCTAAGCTAAAGTGAACCATGTTAAAGGATTTAGAAAGAGAGAGGGGGAGTATTTAGATAAATGGCTCAGCCTATGATGTTGTTTAGGTATCAACCCAATTCTTTGAGGTATTAAAAATGGCTGTCCTTCTGGACAGCTTTCCAGTGGAGTTTTACCAGTCATTCAAAGAAGAACTAACATCTATTCTCCTCAAACTATTCAAAAAAAAATTCAAGATGAAAGAAGACTTCCAAGCTCTTTTCCATGAGGCCAGCATTATCCTAATTCCAAAACCAGATAAAGACGATGACAAAGAACAAAAATTACAGGCCAATATCCCTGATTAACATAGATGCCCAAATCTTCAACAAAATATTAGCAAATCAGATCCAGCAATATATAAAAAAATTATTTACCATGACCAAGTGGGTTTTATCCTGGAATGCAAGGATGGTACCATAATCACATCAATAAATGTGATACATCACATAAACAAAATAAAAGATAAAAATCAGGTGATCGTATCGATACAGAAAAAGCTTTTGACAAAATCCATCATCCATCCTCCTATATAATAAAAGCCTAATATGCTAAGTGTCTGATCAGCCGGTTGGCCATTCAACCAATCAAAGCATAATATGCTAATGATATGCTAAGGCCGCTCAACTGTTCACTATGACATGCACTGACCACCAGGGGGCAAACAGTGTAAAGCTGTGGTACATTACACCATGGAATACTATGTACCTGTAATAAAAAGAAGGATCTCTTACCCTTTGAGCAGCATGGAGGGACTGGAGAGTATTATGCTAAGCAAAATAAGCCAGAGAAAGACAACTATCACATGATCTCACTCATATGTAGAATCTAAGGAACAAAATAATTGGATGAACAAAATAGATCCAGAGACATAGAAGCATGGAATAGATTGACTCTTCTCAGAGGGAAGGGGGAAGTGGGCTAGGAAGAGATTAAACAAAGAGTTTATAGGCATATATGCATAACACATGACACACACATGGATACACCCAAAAGGGGGGGGCAGGAGCTGGGTGGAGGGGTTCAATGGAAGGGGGGGAGGGAACATCTCTAATACTTTCAATAATAAAGATAATTTTTTTAAATGGCTGTCCTTATTTTAAAAACAGGAAAGATTGTTTGGAACTTGACTTATCAAGGACAGATGTAAATTGTAAAAGGCCTCCAAAACAAAATTTGGATCCAACTGCTCTTTATGTCTATCTGTATACTAGTATGTCTATATATGTATGTTGTAAACATGAGGTAATTTTCTACTTCAGGATGGTATTGTTAAAATAAATTTAAAGGCGGGTACTTTTAAGGATTGGATATTCTAAAACTCAGAAATACAGAAACTAACTCAAATGCTTTTCAAGTTCACGTGATCTAAGGTAAATCCTTAGTAAATAAAATGTAGCTTTAGAGTGTTGGTTTAAGTAAAACAGACATGTCTTTATTTTTCCTGGTTTTTTTTAAAAAAATATATTTTATTGATATTTTACAGAGAGGAAGGGAGAGGAATAGAGAGTTAGAAACATCGATAAGAGAGAAACATCGATCAGCTGCCTCCTGTACACCTCCTACTGGGGATGTGCCCGCAACCAAGGTAGATGCCCTTGACTGGAATCAAACCCGGGACCCTTCAGTCCGCAGGCCATCCCTCTATCCACTGAGCCAAACCGGTTAGGGCTAGGGTTTTATAAAAATAAGTCCATATTGATAATTATGTCCTTGAAATATGTTTCTAGAGGATATAAAATATCTTCATATATCTGCCAACCTAAAGAATGCTAATTGCTTACTTCTTTAGTTTTCATTAGAAATTGAGCTTTTAAGGGTTAAAATCACAATATATGTAGGAAGAAATCTGTGATGTTTCAGAAGATGTTCTGGAACACCTCAAAAGATTAGAAATTGCAGGGGGAGTATTGTAAAATAAGTGATGAAAACTTCTAGGGTATATTGTATAAGTAAACAATGTTCATAAATTTAAAAAGTAGTCAGGGCTATGGGAAACCCAAGACAGCCACCTGGTTCTCCCCTGCTCCCTGGATCACCATTTTTTGGTTTTTGCATTCCTTTATGCCTCACAGTACATTGAAGCTGGACTTAGATGAAGTAATTTATGAGCTGACTTTATTGAAAGGAGACATATTACACTATTGCCAAGTGTGATAAAGTCACTTAGAGAAAATGCAAGTTGGTAACTGCTCCCTTTTACAGTGAGCTCCCAGGAGACAAAGACTTTAGATACTATTTTTTTTTTTAAAGAACATAAAATAAAAAAGATTCTACAGCTTCATTGGATGGGACTTTATCAGGCAAATGGCCATCTGCCTCGTCTCTGAAACTCACCTCCGCCTACAACGGACATCAAAGACTCCTCTAGAATGAGAAGCCGTTGATATCAGAGATAGACAACTATCTTAAGACATTGACAAGGTCTGTATACCTATGGCTTGATAATGAACTCAGAATTCATTTTGTTTGTTTGTTCTCACCTGTCTACTAGTGATATTAGTCATAATAATAGTTACACTTGTACTTGAAGTTTTTCTATATAGTTCAATGGTTTATGATTATTGAACACATATAAGATGATTGTTAATACTCTTCATAGCTTATGTAAAAGTTATACTAGATGCCAAATAAAGAAAAAAATGAGATAGGAGGCCAAACTCAGGAATCTGTGCACCAGTTCACAAGATAGAAATGACTCAGTTTTTTTCACAATGAAGGCCATAAGACCGAACTGCCTTCCATTTACCTGACCTTTGCATTTTGGGAAAATTCAGCCTCAACTAAGATCCCATGGTTGCAGTATTACTCCCTCCCCAATGGGCAACCAGAAAATGTTGATAGTGAGGACTTCCTAGGAATGAGCCTTTGTAGCTCTGTGAGACCACACTATTAGTCCAAAAGGTTGCTCATTTGGATTGATTTATGACCAAAAGGGGAAATGTGGATGAAAAAGGGAATTCTACAAAAGAAAGTAACCTCACAAAGTGATCTGATCATAAATTCCTAACTGGACAGGTGATGGTGGGTGGTCATGCCCCAGGCATATAACTTCCTTATAAAACAAAACAAAACACCTTATATTTGCTTTAAGCAAGCCCTGTTCATTGTTTCTGTGCATCTAGGTTAAAGCACCTTTGAAATAACCACTGTCAAGAGAGCACATAACCTTGTTAACTATCCTGTAACCCAATCCCCACCTTGCTTTCCCCACACCTCCATGTAATCTTCCTTATGTTCCCTCCTTCATTTTAAGTGTTCTCTTTGGCTTTTTTCCCTTTTATTCATTCAAGTTTTACTGAATACCTACTATGTGTCTATTACTGCTGGTTGGTATGGAAACATACCTCAGGAATTTAGATGAGGGGAGGAAATGCATGGCAACAGAATTATAATCAAGTAGTCAGTGTTAAAATAAAGCTTAAAATAGCTGCTAAGGGAGCAACTACATTGTCCGAGGGAGATTTCATTAAGGAAGTGACTTTTGAACCAGATTTTGAAAGATGGATAGGATTTTTCCAGATGAGAATGATGCCGGGTGGCCTCCACCCGATACCCATACTGAAGTCCCGGTTCTTGGCACCACACAAGAAAGGATTTGAGAATGGGACCAAAAGGTTTAACAAAGCACAGTAGATTTATTAAATTGAAAGTACGCAGTCAAGAAGTGTGCAGGCGGCTCTGATGGGGTCTGGGTGGAAGTTTTTTATTAAACACTAGAGGCCTGGTGCACAAATTCATGCACCAGTGGGGTTCCTCGGCCTGGCCTGTGGGATTGGGCTGAAACCGGCTCTCCGACATCCCCTGAGGGGTCCCCGATTGTGAGAGGGTGCAGGCCAGGCTGAGGGACCCCACTGGTGCAAAATTGGGGTCAGGGAGGGACGCAGGAGGTTGGCCAGCCAGGAAGGGACTGCGGGAGGGCTCCAGGGCGTGTCTGGTCCGTCTCGCTCAGTCCTGATCTACTGGACCAGCAGCAAGCTAACCTACTGGTCGGAGCATCTGCCTCCTGGTGGTCAGTGCATGTCATAGCGAGCAGTTGAGCAGCCTCAGCATATCATTAGCATATTGTGCTTTGGTTGATTGAATGGATGACCAGACGACCGGACACTTAGCATATTAGGCTTTTATTATATAAGATAGGCAAGAGGGGCAGCAATAGGGTGGTCCTTGGCATCTGACACTGGTGGGGTGACTGCTGATTCAGATTGTCCTTGTCCCTTCTCTCCAGATAGCAATTTCTTATTTGGGTCTGTCATGGTGATTCAGGGCAAAGCAGTCCTGAAATCTCAATGCAAATTTATTATAAAGATAGTATAATGGCCTGTTGGTCACTTTTAGGTCAATATAGCTGCCAATCTGGCTGAGATCCATTTTTGTCTCAACTACAGGAGTTGGGGAGAAAAAACTGGGGGGAACAAGTGGTCAATAAAAGTCAAGTTCAGGAAATTCCAGCCTAAATGGAAAAGGAGAGGAATAGAGCTTGAGGCCTTTGTTCGCTTTTCTAACTTTTCTGCCTCAAGAACATAGGGCGAGAAGAAGGGCAGGCAATTTCCAATCCAAGGGATCAGCACATGTGAAGACAAAAATTGTGTGAGAACAAACACAGCTTAAAGATCTATCCATCGTAGGTAGGAACACTGATGACAGTGTTCCTGAACTGGATAAAAATATCTTTAATTCCCATTTCCCTATTTCTACTCCAGGAAAATCAGTTGCATAATTCCTGCCTCCTTGGTATTTAGAGAATTATGTGGCTTTTACAGAGTTGACCATCTTGGCCAAAGGGAGTAGGTGCAAAGTATGGACAAGATTCCAAAAGCAGCAGAGAAGGGATTAAAGGGGATGAGCCGGCAGGGAATCTGAGCACTGTGACAAAGCTTTGGGCAGGACACTTGGGCACATTCAGTGATTGACATACACTTTGCAGTGTATTCAGAGGCATCCTTTGGTAGGATACTCAGGCGAGTGAGGTTTATCCTCAGCCCCCTGAGCATGCTCCCCCTTCTCCTCTCCCTTCTCCTTTCCTCTCATCTTTCCCTGCTCCCTCCCTCACCAGCACCACCCACCACCATTAATGTAAGGGCAGAGTCTGATTCCACAAATATAAAAAGATGCGTGGGGTTGAGAAAGAAGGACTAGATGGAAATGTTGAGGGCGGGCTGTGAGAGAAGCAGAGTTCCTGGGCAGCCCTCCTGGTGTGATGCTCCCAAATATCCCAGGTTTCCCTCTCTGAGACAGTGCCAATGCTCGCCCTGCATCCCAATGCTAACAACACCCCCATAACCCTCACAGGAGGATTGGTCACTTTTTTGTTATTGTTGTTAATCCTCGCTCACCTAAGGATATTTTTCCATTGTTTTTTTTTTTTTTTAGAGAAAATGGAAGGGAGGGATGGAGGGAGGGAGGGACATCCATGTGAGAGACTGGTAGCCTACCACATGCTCTCAACCAGGGCCAGGGATCAAACCTGCAACCCAGGTACATGCCCTTGACTGGGAATCAAACCCTGGACCCTTAGGTGTGTGGGGGCCAATGCTCTAACCATTTTGCAACACCAGCCAGGGCAATTTGGCACTTATTTTTAATGTGTGATGATTTCCACCTTTGGAAACGGTGGAAACGCTGGTCCCTTTTATTTGATGCTCCCAACCTCCCTTCTCTGATTGACCAACTTCCACTGATCCTTCAAGGCCAGCTCAGGGGTCCCTGTCCCTTGTCCCTGTGGAAGCCTTCACTGTGCCCCAGCTCAATGAGCTGCTCCCATCGCTGTGCTCTCAGACATGCACACATCTTTGCTCCTGTATCCATCGCTCTGTATTGTGATTATCTGCTTATGTTCTCTATTTCCCTTCCATTGACTCCTTCAAAATAGGGACTACGTTCCACTCACTTTTAAGTCTTTGTGCCTAGTTTAGGGCTGGCACATGAAGACATTCAGTAAACATTTGCTTGTGACTATATATTTGAAGGTATAAATTAGAAAGGTTTGGCCTGCACTGTTTGCCTCACTCTACCTTTTTCCCCCTCCCAGTTATAGAGAGTATTGTATATGGCAGTCAAGAAGTAATGTCCTGACCTTGTTACTGTGGTGTAAGGCCTAAAAATTAAGGTCCACTATTATGTATGCCTTGACATCGGGGGAAAACTGGGAGACCTCCAATCCTATCACAAGTCCCCTCCCGCCCTGCTCCCGAGGATGGGCCCCTTACCAAACAGCCCTTCTTATCCAATAGCCCAGGTACCATTCCTGCTTACCCCGAGTCTTGGGTTCAGTTCCCTGTCAGCCCTCAGAATTCAAACAAGCCAATCACATCCTCCCATGGAACCAGGGGGCACCCCATTCTTTTGATTCCACAAAGAAGCCTGTCGCCCCCCTCCCCCAGCTCCTGGTCCCCAGCTCCTGGTTGTTCATTCCATTACAGTGTGCAACCTCCGTGTAGCCCTGGGTTCGGTATGCTCCTCCCCGACTACGGTGACTAAGAAGCTGCCGTTAATCTCATCCACCCAGGGTCAGGCATTGTGTGTCTGGCCACCCCCATAATTCTAAGGCAGAAACCCCGCCCTCACCAATGGCATGAATAGGAGGCAATGAAAACCATCAGTTCCAGAGGAAAAAAAGTGGGAACTGGATTGGCAGGAATGTATGCAGAAGACCTAGAAGTCTTGGTTCATCATTCTTCTGAGTTTCATGTCATGCTGGGCTCCTGAGTTCCTAAGGTAGAGCCAGTGATCTGTGTATGGTCCCCAATGCTATTGAAAAATCAAAAAAACAAAAAACAAAAAACAAAAAAAAACCTTACCAAAAAGTGTGTGTACCTGAGTAAAGGCTACAAAGGTTATGAATACTACTACATGTTGGGTCGTCCAGATATTTCAAAACATGGCAGCCATGGAGTGGAAATGTAACTTCTAAAAGGTCTTTAGTTGAGAATTTCTGGCCTCAACCAACCTGTTCTGTAGGATTGCTGAGGTTAAACTCCAAGAGAGCCCCGGGCCGATTCCCTTACATGCCATATTGTTTTGTCCTCTTTAACCCAACTTAAACCAAGGGGAATCCATTAGGACCAAAGCACTGCCCAGCTAGGGTAATCCAAACAGGAGCAGATTGTTTGGGCCTCAGTTATTTCCATAAATACATCACTTTCCACCTGACATCTGTGTTTGGCCAGTAGAGTTATCTGTAACTACATTTTAAGTTTTTGAAAGAACAGGCTCCTCCCAATCAGCAGTTTTGAGACAGAAATCACAACTTCAAGATGCAAATCAGTGTTCCCTCATTTAATAAATTGCTTACTATATAAATATATAATAATGTTTAAGATGCAAGTACTAGGAAAAAATGGGAGATGGGGGGGTAACAACAACTGAAAACTAAAATAAGCTTCAGAAATCTATCAGAGTGATGTTCTCTTAAACAAACTTCCCTTGCTGAGTCATTTTTTATTGTTTCGGTAACTAATTTCAAAAGCAGCTTTGTGTTAGCAAAAAGTTCAGATTTCATCCACAGTTCAAGTCCCAGGTTTCTGGGTAAGTACCTGAAATCAGCAAGGGATTACTGCCTGATGTGCCAGCCACAAACCATTTCAGCCCACATCACTGCCATCTCGCACAGATATTTTTTATAAGGTTCTTTGGAATCCAGAGGAGTTGAATACACCTGATAAATATCTAAGACACCTTGGACATGGTTCAAAGTCATTTTTTTCTAAATAAAGACATTATACTAAAGCTAGAGAATGGACTATATTCACCTTCTCAAATTCCCTAAACCAGTGGTCAACAGAGCCAGATATCAACAGTACAACAATTGAAATATCTTTTGAAAGCCAAATTTTTTAAACTTAAACTATATAGGTAGGTACATAGTTATTAACTTAATTAGGGTACTCCTAAGGCTTAGGAAGAGCCACACTCAAGGGGCCAAAGAGCCGCAGTTTGCCGACCACGGCCCTAAATGTTCTAACATTTGTATATTTCTATGGGTAGCAATACCATTATTTATTATTTCAACTCTATCTTACTATATGAAGCACTTTACAAAAGCTAGCAAGAATTCTTGGCCTACAAGCCTGAAAAATGGGTTTAATAATTTAGTAAAGCTTAAATAAATAATGTTTCAATAGTCACATATCCTTCCTTGTCCTTTTCCACCAATAACCTCTTAGGAAACCCAAAATAGCACCGTAGACAACAGGTGGCTATGGCATAGCTGCTCTTCTATTCCCGCCCCCCCCCCCCCCGCCTCCCACAGTGTTAAATTCTATTTATAAATATTGCTCCATTTACCTTTATTATAGACAACAACTTACAGAGTAGTTATAGGAACTTGCCGATAGTCTCTCGGAACTAGAAACAGAGCACAGAACTCTCGTTCCAAGCTTTCCCTATTGACCCCTGGAGACCCCTGGAAAGGGCTGCAGTGCACGGAGATGCTGACAGGTCCCGGCCTGCCCTCCGCCCCACATGCTTCCATCTGCGTGAGTCCCGCTGGGACTCGGCCCGGGCATCCTTCCCGGAGCTTCCCAGAGGAGGCGGCAGAAGGAACAGGACGACTGTGGAAAGGAGCCTGGGCTCCCGTCCTGGTTCTGCCACCGACTGGCAGAGTGCTCTTCCACCAGTTTCTTTTTGGGGCCTCACTTTCCTTCTCCGTCAGATGAAGACACTGAACCAGATGCTCTTTACAGGTTCTGTCAAATATAAGGTTCTGTGTGTGGTAGATTATTTATGAAGGTGGTCACGATAGCCCTGCCTACCTCCTGTTTCCTACCCTTCTTTTGTATAATTTGCCTAATAATTATAACAAAGCGCACACATTTTTGACAACTGTATACACCCGCGCATACACCACCACAATCAAGGTACAGAACATTTCTATCCCCCCGCCCCCCGAAGTTCTCTCATGCCCTTTTGTCAACCCCTACCCGCCAGCCCTGGACAATCAGTGCTCTGCTTCCTGTCCCTCCGGATTCGTTGGCCTTTCGTACAATTTCACATAAACAGGGTCGTACATCATATACTCTTCTGTGACTGTCTTTTTTCACGCATCAGAGCCACGTCCCTCCGGCAATGTGCCTCTCACCCTCCTCCTGGTAGGAGTGGAGTCCGCCGCCCGATCTGTTGCGGCCATGCTCACTAGCCTCCGACTTGCCTTGACCCACGGAGTGTGATCCCAGTGATGCTCTGCGGTCTGTCACCCACCCGCGCCCTTGGAGGGCAGCCACGTGTGCGAGTGCGTGAGCTAGACCCCTGGGTTATGGAGACCAGCTGGGGCGGGAGGAGGAGGCAGGTGGAGGTGGGGGCTGGCCCTGCAGAGGAGAGGCGGCCGCCCCGGCCCCCGCCCCAGGGAAGGCACCCGCCACCGTGGCAGAGAGCGGATAAAGTGACCTTGGCTTCAGCCCCTCCATTCGAGGGCGGCTCATGGCCCAGCAGTGGTAACGGAAATAATGAACCTTCTGCCCCGTTTTCTTCCAAGGCCCAACGGAAGTTCCCTCAGGTTAAGGCGAATGGTGGCTTTCTTGCTCCTGCAAACATGGAGACTCACATCTGAAGGACAATGGCGTGAGGAAAAACGCTAGGTGTAGAAGTGTTTCACCTCAAAGCCTTTCTACTTCTCTTCCTGCCTTTTCTCTTCTCATCTTGAGGTATACTGACATGTGTTAGTTTCAGGTGTGATTCCACATTTGCAGATATTGTCAAGTAATCACCGCCGCACGTCTAATTAACAGTGGTTCTCAGCCTTCTGGCCCTTTAAATACAGTTCCTCATGTTGTGACCCAACCACAAAATTTTCGTTGCTACTTCACCACTGTAATGTTGCTACTGTTATGAATCGTAATGTAAATATCTGATATGCAGGATGGTCTTAGGCGACCGACCCCTGTGAAAGGGTCGTTCGACCGCCAAAGGGGTCGCGACCCACAGGTTGAGAACCGCTGAGTTAACATCTGTCGCGAAACAGTTGAACACATTTCTTCTTGTGATGAGAACTTTCAAGATGGCCGCTCTTGGCAACTTCCTCGCGCAATGCAGCATTAACTATAGTTGCAAGGACATGCATGACATCCCGTGCCTTATTTTATAACTGAAAGCTGGTAGCTTTCCCCCCATCCCCCCCAAACCTCCCCCTCCCCCACCCCCCAACACACACACACACAGTCCCTAGAACGAAGCAAGGCTACGGCTTTCCTTCTTCTTCTGTGGGAGAAGGCCGTGGCGGTGTCTCTCCATTATTGCTCCAGAATGGGGAGAGCGGGTGCGAAGGGGCCCGTGGTCCTCGGGTCATGTGTTTTCCGGGTTGCGCTGCTCTCGCCGCGCCTGTGAGCCCCGTGCCATGTTTGCTTTTTATTCAACGAGTCAGTACCTATTTTCAGAGACCCGAGTGCTGTG
>NW_005871180.1:1688115-1798858 GCF_000147115.1 Myotis lucifugus
TTTGGAGAGCCAGGAAGTCAGCTTCTTCAAGACGAGCTCCAATTCCGCTGAACCTGGGAGCCACTGGGGCTGGAGGTCGGTATTCCGGAAGGAAACCCCGTCCACTATCCGGACTTAATGAATGCAACCCACGCGCACCCCAGGCCAGCCTTATCTCCGCGCGGGGGGTCCGCCTTCCGGGGGGCGGGTTTCCCGCCTCCCCCCGGTCCGGTGAGGGGGCAAAGAGAGGGCTCCGGCCCCGCCCCGCACACCGCGGCTTCGGCTGAGGTGCGGGCTCCGCTCGACGTCCTCAGCGCGGGTGCCCCACCGCGAGCCTCCCCGGCAGTTGCGGCGCCCAGGAGGGTGGGGGCACGAGGGCCCCACGGGACAAACTCGCACGGAAGAGCGCAGAGGGCGAGAGGCAGCCCGCAGCACAGGAACCCTCTCCCTCTCCCCGGACAGGCCTCGCGCTGGGATGGTTCTAGGACGGTTCTGAATGCCTGGCTCGTCTGCAAGCCGTCCTGGGGACTAAGCGGAGAGTTTACCTTCTTGTGAGGCTGTTTTCAGCCCCATCCATGGTTGCCTTCCTTTGCGTTTCCCCGCACCCGTCCTGCCCTGGGATTGCCCCTCCTCATAAATCTCAGCACTTAAACTTGGCCTCAGGCTCTGCTTTCTAGGTAATCCTTCAGCAGCATTTGGGCTTTAGCTCAGTTCTTTACTCACCGTTTCACAGCCACAATCACAAAATTAAGGTTATTTGGGGCTCTGGCTTGCTGTCCTCTTAAGCCCTAAACCACGACTTGAAAGGCATCCCGTTGAGACCACTACTAAATACACACATTTCTATATCCATGCCTCTGTTTAAATTAGTACAGATAAAAGTTTAGTTTTCCTCTTTTCGGTGCCTAGTAGTGTTTCCTCTCAAGAAAAAATCCTAGATCACAGGCACTTACATGCTTTAAATATTTGGAAGCTTGAAAAATTTGAGATGCAAGTGGGTGTAAAATAAAGGAAATGCTTTTCAATAATGATCATAAAGCTGTTAGTCCGGGGTGGACTAATTATGTTTTTGGTTCATTCATAAAGTCACGTTCTTATCTTTCATAAAATCTCATCAGAGGAGGCTATGCTGAAGCTTGACTCCTGGTTCAGAATGCTTTGCAAAACAATTTTTTTCTTTGTGTTATTTTAAGTATTGAAGACTTCAGTTAAGTTTGTATTTTTAATGATAGCCACTGGCTTTGTGGCCTTCTGTTTATTGCCAGGTTTGTCAGACTCCCCCCCCCCCCCTTGTTTGCCATCTGTAACTTGATCAACAATAATTTCAGATGGGACTGGCCAGGGTCATATGTTAAATAGGACATTTCCACTTTCTTGGCCACAAAATCCTCCCTTTCCTGGCCACTTAAATACTGTTACATAATCTACAAACACATGGATCTGATCATCTTCTGAGACATATGTTGGCAAAGGTCACACCTGCAAATCTACCTTTTTATTGGCACAATATTTTTTATTAGACACTTTTCTTGTTTATAATTTGGCCTATCAGAGCATTCAAAAATTATTTTTAAAAGCATGTTCTGCCTACATCATAGTGAATTGATTTTCGCAGAGAAAACTTTGACATCCTGTCATGGGAACAATATTTAACCTTTGCATTTAAAAATGTTTTATCTGAGGTTAATTCTAATCATGAAGCCAGGCCATACACATGATGTATTTAAATACCTTTACACAAAAAGAAAAAAAAACATTTTAAAACATCTTGGGTTACAAATATATAGTATCTGAGGACATCCCATTAAGCAAACATGAGAGCATCTCTTTAAATCCTGGCCCTTGATTCTTTCCAAATATATGAGGGCAGATAATACAGATTTTATATACTATACAAATAGGTGTTGACCCTTTCAGGATAGGTTGTAAGCTTGCCAATTATACTGCCATTACTCAAACATTTTTAGAATTCTTTAGAAATTTGCTACAAGAGATTGAGTCACATTCTTTTAGATGGACATCATCAGTGACAGCAAATCGTCCTCTCTGAGAGTAGATTTAATTTTTAGAAATACCTAAAAGTCTTTTGAAATCAGACGAAGTTGAGTACCATTGTTTAGCAGGGGAAAATTGAACACCAAAGAATAAAAATATAAGTAGTATTTTTTTAAAAAATTAAACTGTAAAAAAAAGGAGAATTAGGGAAAGATTAAAGCAGATATCAACAAATTAGAAAACAAAAAATACAATTATTGAGCAATTACAAAAATACTTTTTGGAAGAAAGTAGAGAAATACCTGGCAAATCTATTTAATAAGAAAGAGAAAATATAAATAAAATTATAAAGGAGCCCAGCTGATGTGGCTCAGTGGTTGAGTGTCGACCTATGAACCAGGAGGTCACAGTTCAATTCCCGGTCAGGGCAGGTGCCCCGGTTGGGGCCTAGACCCCCAGTGTGGGGTGTGCTGGAGGCAGCCAATCAACGATTCTCATCATTGATGTCTCTACCTCTCTCTCCCTCTCCCTTCCTCTCTGAAATCAATAAAAATATATTGTAAAATAAATAAAATTACAAAGGAGAAAGGCATACCAGAAATGGAGAAGTTTGGGTTTTTATTTTTTATATGAAAATACTATGTGTAGTTAACAATATGCTAAAACATTTTCTTTTTCTGGAAAAACATATATCACCCAAATTGAATCAGGCAGAAGTAAAAAAAACCAAAAACAACTAAGTGGATCTAACCCAGAGAAGAAATAAAAAAAGGCTCAGCCCTAGAGATTATATGGGCAAACTCTTGAAAAATTTGAAGGACATATAATTCACTTTCTGAATGCATAAAGATATTAAAATTTATTTCATTTTATGAAGCAAATATAATTATTATAAAATCTATCAAAATGGTACCAAAATAACACTCAAAAAACATCAACCCACATAAGAAAATCAATGCCAGCCGAAGCCGGTTTGGCTCGGTGGGTGGAGCGTCAGCCTGCGGACTGAAAGGTCCCAGGTTTGATTCCGGTCGGGGGCATTGTGCCTGGGTTGCGGGCACATCCCTAGGGGGTGTGCAGGAGGCAGCTGATCAGTGTTCTCTGTGAGAGAAACACCGATGTTTCTAACTATCTCTCTCCCTCTCTGTAAAAAATCAATAAAATATATTTAAAAAAAAATCAATGCCAGAATTCCCCATAAAATTATCAGTACGTTAAATTCAATTAACATGATTAGGTAGATTTTATCCTAGAAATGCCAGAATATTTTTAATACTAAAATAATTGAAATAATTTCGGTCATATAAGAAAAAAATGTCATCTCAATAAATGACAAAAATCTAATACCGCCCTCTGATTAAAACAACTAAGTTTACAAAATCACGTAGTAAATATTAAGTCAATATCCAACATCATATATTTTAGTGTGCTGGGCCAGCATGGCCAAGGGTGACCCTGAATTGGGGGGGGGGGGGGGTGATGAAAGGATTGAGAAAAGACAGACAAGAGAATGAAAGCTGGGTCTCGGTGGGACGCTGCTCCCTGATGAGGAGACAGCGCCAGCGCCCACAAGCCGTGTCTTTATTTTATAGCAGATGCCACGAGGCAAAGTAGGGGCGTGATCACGTTGTTTACAGCATTCTCGTGAGTTCCAACCTCACTCAACTACATGTACCTGAACTCTATCACAAGGCATGTGGGGCCACGTGTTCGGACCACAGACTCAAGCTTACAGCTATAGCTGTTGGCTATAATTGTCCGGAAGGCTCTGCCCTCCAGCTGGGACTTGCACGTGGCAATGAGAGGACCCTGTCCTTTCATTAGTCCAAGGCTTGAACCTGTCTAAAACACTGTAGCCATGCCCCATATTTTAGTAAGGTTATAAAAATAATAATGCTCCCAGAAATCAATGGCATTTTTATACACCGATAATGAACTCTCAGAAAGAGAAAGTAAAAAAAAAAAAATCCTATTTACTATTGCAACAAAAAAAATAAGATACCTAGGAATAAACTTAACCAAGGAGGTAAAAGACCTGTACTTGGAAAACTATAGGATGTTGAAAAAAGAGACAGAGGAAGATATAAACAAATGGAAGAATATACTGTGTTCATGGATTGGTAGAATTAACATCATTAAAATGTCCATACTACCCAAATCAATCTATAGGTTTGTGCCGTGCCAGCATGGCCAAGGGTGACCCTGAGTGGGGGCGGTGAAGGATTTAGAAAAGACAGACAAGAGAATGAAAGCTGGGTCTTGGTGGGAAGCTGCTTCTCTGATGGAGAGACAGCAACAGCGCCCGAAAGCCAAGTCTTTATTTTATAGCCAGATTCCACGAGGTAAAGTAAGGGTGTGGTCAAGATGTTAACAATGTTCTAATCTACTCAATTACATGCACCTGAACTCTATCAAGCCCACATCACTCAGACACCTGGGACCATGTGTTCGGACCATAGGTTCTAGCTTACAACTATAGCCTTTGGCTATAATTGTGCTGGGAGGGCTCTGCCCTCCAAGCTGGGACTTGCACGTGGCTTTGCCATGAGAGGACTGTGCCTTCTCCTTAGTCCGAGGCTTGAACCTGTCCAAACACTGTAGCCGCTCTCCACATAGATTCAACGCAATTGCTATTAAAATACCAACAGCATATTTCACAGATCTAGAACAAATACTCCAAAAATTTATATGAAACCAAGATAGACCCCAAATAGCCGCAGCAATCTTGAGAAAGAACAAAGTTGGAGGGATCACAATACCAGGTATCAAGCTATATTACAAAGTTACTGTTCTCAAAACTGCCTGGTACTGGCACAAGAACAGACATATAGACCAATGGATAAGAACAGAGAACCCAGAAATTGACCCAAGCCATTATGCTCAATTAATATTTGACAAAGGAGACAAGAACATACAATGGAATCAAGACAGTCTTTTCAATAAGTGGTGTTGGAAAAATTGAACAGGTACATGCAAAAAAAATGATACTAGACCAACTTACACCATACACAAGAATAAACTCAAAATGGATGAAAGACTTAAATGTCAGTTGTGAAACCATAAAAATCCTAGAAGAAAATGTAAACAGAAAAATATCAGACATCTCATGTAGCAGAATTTTCACAGATACATCTTCTAGGGCAGTGGTCGGCAAACTCATTAGTCAACAGAGCCAAATATCAACAGTACAACGATTGAAATTTCTTTTGAGAGCCAAATTTTTTAAACTTAAACTATATAGGTAGGTACATTGTTATTAACTTAATTAGGCTACTCCTATGGCTTAGGGAGAGCCACACTCAAGGGGCCAAAGAGCCGCACGTGGCTCGCGAGCCACAGTTTGCTGGCCATGGATCTAGGGCAAGAGAAACACAGGGGGAAAAATAATGGGACTACATAAAACTAAAAAGCTTCTTCACAGCAAAAAAAAAAAAAACCAGCATCGAAATGCAAAGGGAACCCACAGTATGGGAGGACATTTTTGCCAGTGATACATCTGATAAGGGGTTAATTCCCAAAATATATGAAGTATTCTTACCACTCAACAAAAGGAAGGCAAGCAATCCAATTTTAAAAATGGGCACAGGACCCAAATAGATACTTCTCCAAAGAGGACATACAAATGTCCAACAGACATATGAAAAAATGCTCAAAGTCACTAATCATCAGAGAGCTTCCAGTTAAAAGGACAATGGCTACCGAATGACAAGTGCTGTCCAGGATGTGGAGAAAAGGGAACCCTAGTACACTGCTGGTGGGAATGCAGACTGGTGCAGCCATTAAGGAAAACAGTATGGAGTTTCCTCAAACAAAAATGGAACTGCTATTTGACCCAGGGATTCCACTTCTAGGAATCTATCCTAAGAATTCAGTGACACCAGTCAGAAAAAATATATGCACCCCTATGTTCATAGCACAATTTACAATAGCTAAGATTTGGAACCAGCCCAAGTGCCCATCAGTAGACGAGTGGATGAAAAAAAGCTGTGGTACATCTACACCATGGAATTCTATGCAGCTGTAAAAAGAAGGTTCTACTACCCTTTGAGACAGCATGGAGGGACCTGGAGATGATTCTGTGCCAGGGCTGACCGGCAGACCCTGAGCGACAATGAACAGATTGCTCTGATACACGGTTCTGTGAAAGAGAGGGCTAAGCGACTCTTTTACTTTAGAAGTAAAAAGCAGTCCTGTTCGCCTGCCTTCTTAGGCTTTTATTGTCCCAACAGCTTGAACTAAAATTAACCTCTAGATACAATCAGCAGGGTAAGTATCCTTGAGAAAGCATATGCTTCTACAAGGACATTTTGAAGTCTAAACATAAAGATTCTAGTAAAACACCCTGGGGATGAGATTTCTTTGGAAAAGTCAAGGTAGGGGCTGCTGCCTTCAGCAAGGTCCCCTCAAAGGCCCCCGACCTTTCAGAGAATCCTCCTTACAAACATTCCAACCAAGTCCCATGCTTCCCCATAATTCTGCTATCAAAATAAGCCAGCCAGAGAAAGACAAATATCACATGATCTCACTTATATGTGGAATCTAATAAACACAATAAAATTATGAATAAAATAGGACCAGCGGCTTGGAAACATGGAACAGACTGGTGAATCTCATAGGGATGGGGGTTGGGGGAGGGGGAAGAGATTAACCAAAGAAGTTATATGCATATCCTGTATAATGAAGAGGTAATATGCAAATTGACCATCACTCCAACACACAAGATGGCCTGCAGGGGAGGGCAGTTGGGGGCAATCAGGCCTGCAGGGGAGGGCAGTTGGGACCCAGGCCTGCAGGAGAGGGCAGTTGGGGGGGACCCAGGCCTGCAGGAGAGGGCAGTTGGGGGGGACCCAGGCCTGCAGGAGAGGGCAGTTGGGGGGGGACCCAGGCCTGCAGGGGAGGGCAGTTGGGGGGATCAGGCCTGCAGGGGAGGGCAGTTGGGGGGGACCAGGCCTGCAGGGGAGGACAGTTAGGGGCAATCGGGCTGGCAGGGGAGTGGTTAGGGGGTGATCAGGCTGGCAGGCAGGTGAGCGTTTGGGAGCCAGCAGTCCTGGATTGTGAGAGGGATCCCAGGTTGGAGAGGGTGCAGGCTGGGCTGAGACACACACACACACACACACACACACACACACACACACACACCCGTGCATGAATTTCGTGCACTGGGCCTCTAGAATAATAATAATAATAATAATAATAATAATAATAATAATAATAATGGTAAAACAGCTAAACTGTTAGGAAGAGGGGAAGATATAAAGTTAATTCTTCAACCTCCCATAACCACTCTTCATTCTTCCTCCCAGAGGTAACCTCTATTGTTTCTTACATATCCTTCCAGAATTTTTCCATGCACATAAAAGCATATGACTGTCTCCTTTGAAAAACAACAAATGGAATCATACTATTCATATTGTACTTGCCTTTTCCATTGTATAAGTAACTTTGACATCTTTGCACATCAGCACATAAATCTACCAAAATTTTTCATGACAGCTGAGTACTATTATATGAATGCACCACTTTCTACTCACCTATTAGGGATATTTAGGCTATTTTCTAGTTTTCTGAAGTTATATACAGTTACACTGAGCATTCTTGAATATCTTTGCCTAGAGGGGCTGGTGTACTTGTAGGATTAATGCCTAGCAATGGAATTGTTGGATCTATTTTTTGATATTTCCAAATTAGCATACAAAAGGCTAGATTAATTTATAATCCAATAAAAAGTATATGCAAAAAAATTGACAATTGTTGAGGTAGGTGATGGGTTCACCTTACTATTTAACCTACTTTGGGGTATATTTTTAAATTTCCATACTTAATGATATGGCAGTGGAGGAATTATTAAAATCAGGTATAAGGATGCCTGCTATTCTCTCTCTTATATATTTTTTTGCCGTAGATTGCCCGCTATCTTTAAAATTGTGCTGAAATAATTCTGTAATAAGATAAAAAAAAACAGAAATAATAGCTAAAATATTGAAAAGCCAAGGAAAAACTGTCTTTTTAAAAAATATATCTTTATTGATTTCAGAGAGGAAAGGAGAGGGAGACAGAGATAGAAATATCAACGATGAAAGAGAATCATTGATTGGTTACCTCCTGCATGCCCCCCCACTGGGGATTGAGCCTGCAACCCCGGCATGTGCCCTTGATGAGAATCGAACCCAGGACCCTTCAATCCACAGGCCACACTCTATCCACTGAACCAAACAGCCTAGGGCAAAGCTGTCTTTATTTGCAGATCATATTTTTGCCTAAAAAACTCAAGAGACCTGATTGGAAAGCTATTATAAAATTATCTTAAAAATCAATAACTTTTCCAGCGACCCAATAATAACTTGTTGGGAAATAATACATATTAAAATCTATTCACATATAAATAATATTGGCAAGAACTGGAAGGGATCTATACAAAAATAAAACGGAAAAAAAACAGGAGAACAAAAATATTTTTTTAACAGAGTTCAGCTTTTTATTGAATGTGTTACAAAAGAGGTTTAAGTCAAAAAGAACAAAGCCCATGTCAGCATCAGACTCCTCTTTCTTTGCTTCCACTTTCTCCTCCTCAGCTGGGGCACAGTGGTGGAGGGGGCAGGACTTCCTGCTGGTGCAGCACTAGCTGCTGGGGCAGGTCCACCAGCCTTACATTGCAGATGAGACTCCCCATGTTGACATTGGCCAGACCTTTTGCAAACAAGCCTGGCCAGAAAGGTTCAGCATTTACACCAACTGCTTTAATGAGGGCATTGATCTTATTCTCCATCACCAGCACTTCATGGTCGTGCAGGATAAGGGCCAAGTAGACGCAGGCGAGCTCCGTGATGGAGGCAGTGGTGTGGGCTGAGTGAGCCCTGCCGCTGTGGAAGGAGAGCGGTGCTAGTTGCTGGAGGAAGTGAGCCTCACCCCAGTTCGGCCTTAGCTTCCTTGGAAGGACCAAGCACCTTACTGGCAGGTGGGGAAAAGCCAAAAAAATTTTTAATAAATTGAAAAATCTGCTATGCTCTGAGATACATCTATCTTTTATTTGTGATTTTAACCAAAATTCCAATGGGATTCTTTTTATGTTGAAAAACTAATTTCCGTTTGGAGGAAAAAAACAGGAGAGAGTAGCCAGAATAGCTTTGTAATAAGAGTAATAACAGAGTTTCACTGTACCTGATATAATAAACCCACAATAATTACAATTATTTTGAATTTCTTAAAAAAGATTGATAGACTAATATTTCAGAATAGATATATTCAGAGATCAGGGCTTTGTGAGGAAAATGTAGTCAGAAAATGAAAAGAGAGTTGCAGGAAAACACAAGTTTGAACTCTAATATTTAAATCCTGCTAGAGTCCAGTGACATTATGTGAAAGAAAATTCAACATACCAATAAATGAAGAAGCATCACCAATAAAGAGGATATGGATTATTCAATAACTAGTACTAGGAAAACCAGGCAATCATTTGGGAGAGGGAAAAAAAAAGATCAGATGCTCACTTTGTAGTATATACTGAAATACATTCCAGATAGATTAAAGAGGCAAATGTGAAAATGAAACTGTGAAAGAACTAAAAGGAAATATAAATGAATATTTAAGTGATTCTTGGATGGGAAAGAACCACAAAACAATGGAAGAAATCACACAGGTATATCTCCATAAGCATCTGTATGTCAAAAAATTATAAACAATATTGAATAAATTGCCAAGTAGATATTTGCATAAATATCATAAAATGTCAGTATTTGCACCAAGGTCCTTAAGAGTCTTTTCAAAGAAGAAATTCCAACACTTTTTAGGCAACAGCAGCATTGTATTGTGGACATAAACTCAGAAGGAACCACTTTGAAGAAGAGCATTCATTTGGAAGAATCATTTGTCCCCTTTTAGAATGCTAGGTTTTTGTTGTCTGTATGCTTTGTTTTGTTTGTTTCCACCTCATTTCATGTGTACAAGATGATATTTGTATTACAAATTCCTTTTCCTCCAATTTCTTTTTCAAAAGCATCCCTAGAATATTGTGCTTTCCTGGATCCTCTGGAAGAGGTTCACTTGATTTAGCTCATTGTAAGCCCAGGGGTAGGTATTCTTACTATCCCCATTTTCTAGAGTAGAAAGTACATATTTTTGTGACTTTAAATACAAATAGGTAGCAAACTGGAATAGCAACATAATTTATCCAAAATAAAGTCATCACCAGAGGAAGCTATGAAGAGTAAACACAATATAGAGACAACTGTTAAAAGTACCGGTCACTGGTTTGACTTCAATCGGGGCACATGCTGGGGTTGTGGGCTCAATCCCCAGTAGGGAGCATGCAGAAAGCAGCCTATCAATTCCCATCGATGTTTCTCTCTCTCTCTTCCTCTCCCTTCCTCTCTCTCTCTCTCTCTCTCTCTCTCTAAAATCAACAAAAAACATTTATTTTTTTTAAGAACCTGCCAATCCTCAGCCAGGACTCTTACACCCCACTCCCATCCTTAGCTGTCACAGACCACACCTGAGGAATATAGCCTAGCTTTCTGAAATGCCCAAATGAGAACAGGTCCCAGAGGCTGGAGAGACGTGAGGCTGTGAGGAAGTTGGATAACCTCAATGGGATTGTGCTAGTACTTATTGGGACTTACCATGGGGACTGTTCTAAGCGTGTTCTGACATTATAATATGCATGAATGATCTCATGTAACCATCACAAAACAACCATCACCCAGGATTTAGGTGCTTTTATGATCTCTGTTTTCCACATTAGGAAACCAAAAAACAGAAAAGTTACATAGTTTGTTGAAGTTCAGACAGATAGGAAAATGCTAGAAGCTATATTTGAGCCAGATACTTGGAGCTGGAGCCCAAACTCCTTGGTCACATGTAACCATATACAAAGAAAGCCCTTTCATCCACAAGAGCACCTTTGACCTTCACAATTTTGTGAGGAGGTCAGGAAATATTCCCACTAAGGCAGTGGGAAGCCAAAAATGGTTTATGGGAATTAGTAATTTTTTTTAATTTTTTATTTAGTGACCTGAAAGAAGCTGACAGCAGAGCATGGATGAACATGTGATAAGGAATGAATGGGGGGAAAACAAGGCTTAAAGGCTTGGGTCAGAGAAAGATGTGCCCTGAACTAAAGTGGATTAACCACAAGCTGCATGGAGGGGCAGAGAGCTGGGAACAGACAAGAGGGGTTATCCTGAGCTTGGTGAGAATGAAAATTATTCCAGCTCAGGAGCCATCAGGTCTGTAATGAAGTTAGATGATAAGCTGTGAAAAACAACACATTCCCAGCATTCCCATCATGTTGAACTCAGAGACTACCTTCCTGAAATATTAGCTCCTCATCCCTGTCATTGTTTATCTAAGAAGCCAGTTGTTAAATTTATATCTCTGTTTATTTACCTGGCCTTTATTAGTTTAGATAACAAGGCTACAAATGTCTAAACCACCAAAATGAAGCTCCCATTCCACAAAAGGATTTTCACCTAGTTTTTAAATACAATCAAGATAATAAAGTTTACACAAATACTTTTAGAATTTACTTCCATAAAATTAAAACAGTACTAGTTGACTTCTGAACTTGTTGTTTGCTTTTTCATAATATTATTTCTTTATTTCATAATAAATTGTGAATTCAAAGGAATTCACAAGAAACATACTTGTTCTGAGAAATTTATATAAAAGGATCTATGTTAAATGCAGTGGACCTTCATCCATTTAAAAGTAGGAAAATAAGGAATCCTTTTGCTATATGACTGTTGCCCACTCATTTATCCGATCTTTGTTCAAGTCTGAATTGATAGGTATCAGAAAAAATACATATATTATCTACTTATTTTAAATGTTCTTAAAATCAGTATGCATCATCAACTGCAAGGGAAATTCTTTTGTTACTATAAGTTACAACATTAACCTCAAGTTTTATGTAATGGAGTATCGGTATCATAAGATTTATCATAAGAACATTATCTCTTTAGGTATAAACATTTTAATATATTTCCATCTAAATCCTCTCTCAAAAGTGAGTAAATTCCATAACTAAGCCTTTTCTAACTTTAACTTCCCTTTCCTACTCCAAACATGCTTTCTTTCTTTCTATAATTTGTTGCCATCAAAACCCTTCAGTGACCTGTATTTGATCTCAAATAGTTAAAAAGAAAAAATCAGGGACCATTCAGATTGAAATATTTGGTTACGCCTCAGGGGGAAAAAATAAAAGTCACTCTTAATCCATGGTTCTAATAACACTGTTCTGATTTTATTATTATTTTTATTATTGCGGGTGCTGGCATGAATGAAAAATAGAATGATTCATCCAATGAGAATTTGAATGCTGGTGGCAAACTGTACAGAAAATCCAGGTGAGTTAAAGGAGAAAGAGATCAGGGCTTTGTGAGGAAAATGTAGTCAGAAAATGAAAAGAGTTGCAGGAAAACAAACACAAGTTTGAACTCTAAATCCTGCTAAAGTCCAGTGACATATGACACCAGGACAAGAGAAGAGCCAAGGGTGAAAAGTCTTCTAAGCTATTAAGTAGATGTAACTCACTGATGAGTCTGCCCATATGGGATTTTAATTACTGAGACATCTGTTTATCGAAGTGTACTACTAAATAGCGATCAAATACAGAGATCAAATTACGTGGGGAGGAGAGTGGAGATGACATTCATGACTCAGAAAAGAAGAGCTATTGGCCAGGGGAAAATCAATCCTGGCTTTACATCTCACCAACAGAGAAGCAATTATTTTAGATGTGGAGCTGGTTAGCATCCTAGGCATGAATTTAATTAAATAACCCTCAAGTGGCAGAAACAGAGCAAACCACTGTATTTAACTGTCAGTAAGACATGTTACAAATAAATGTCTAAATTCCTCTTTTCCTTGCCTCCTCATAAATTTGGTGTAGTTTTCTTAAACTCACAACTCTTCCTTTTCCTAGTTTAGCCTTTTCTTCCGACTAGCATCCAATAAATTCATCTAAATAGATAGCTTGAAGCAGAGGCAGGATTTGCTTTCCACATTCTCACAATGAGATACTTGGGAAGAGAAAGAAAAGGGGCAAGGATTAGTCACTGTTTGAGTTCCTTCCGGGGGCTCAATAAAAAGGCTAATAATTCAAAGAAATATCTTGAAATCAAAGAGAAGACCAGGTAGCCCTTTTATTGGTAGTTAGTTAGCACCTTGGAGGATAAAGAAAAGCTGAGGGAGGGAGATTCAAAACAAGTGGTTGCGGCCAGAACTGTAGGGGAGATTTCCCAAGCAGAGAAGAGGGCAAAGAGAAAACACTCAGCTTTTGAAATGAATATTTAAAAACCAATCTCACTTACTCAGTGTGGCCGCTGGCAGCCCTCTGCTGAGCTCCAGTCGACAGTTGGCAGCCTCTGGTCCATACAGACTCTGTAGAAAGGTGATTGTTTTCAGAGCCTTCACCCCAGCTCTCCATTCAGCTTTCCTTCCCACACCTCACCACTTCCTCAGCGACACCACCATTCTTCCTCTAAAATGCTTTCCTTCTCTTTGCAAATAACAGAAACCAATAGGATAAAATTTAAGTAAAAGTGAAATTGCTGGAAAGATACTCGGGTAGCTCATGGAACCCAAGAAAGTTGAACAACCAAACATTCCTCAGGGAGAACTGGACCATGGCAGTTCTCAGGACCTCAGAAGCTAAAATCCACTAATTCCTCTATAGAGCTGTCATTGACAACTTAGCTAGCAACTTCTGGTCACTGACTCTGTTTAAAACCCAAAATTCTCAGGAAAACCTGATTCATTCTCTCTCTCTCTCTCTCTCTCTCTCTCTCTCCCTCTCCCTCTCCCTTTCCTTTCTCTCTCCCTCTTCCTCTCTCTCTCATACTGTTTAATAAAACTCTAAAAATCATCCTATAGTGTGGGTTCATTCCTTTGAACCTGGTTCTTTTGGGTTCATTCCTTTGAACCTGGTTCTTTTTGCTACCATTTTAAAGTCCTTAGAACAGCTATTTCAGGTACTGCTAACTTGAGTTCAGTGGATGTGGCTGGCAGCACAGCTAGATTTCGATGCCAAGTGTGAACAAAGTGGCAGCAGTCTTGAGCTACATTTTCAAAATGTCCTGGCCAAAGTCCCCTCAAAGCGTGCCAACAAGCAGGCTGGTTTGTGGACCTCTGCAGCCTCATTCATTCATTCAATCACTATTTATTGATCGTAGGCTGAGTGCCAGGCAACAATGCTAAGTGATGTACTGAATACAAAGATGCATGGTTCCTGCCCTCATGGGGCTTAAACCCAGACCTGTTATCTCTTGTGTGAGCAACAATGCGAGCGCTCCCTCCCCCACCCTCTTGGAATGAGAAGCCCAAGGATTATGTCTGATTGTGAGGCAATCTCATTGTTAATGAGGTTAAGATTTCACTCCTTATATTTAGAGAATTAGGTGAGAACTGAGATTTGCTTCACAATTAACCACAGCCAGGTGTCACTTATTTTTATGATGTGACTTGGAGAGTATGATGCTGGGGGGGGGGAGGTATGGAATTAATTTTTGAAAAATAACTCATGTTTTCTTCCCCATCTGAACCAAATAGATAACTGAGTGCAAGTTGAAATTTTAAAATTCTAGCCAATTTCCCTAACCTCAGGTGGGAGCACACTTTGGAAGACATTTATCTGCTAAACTGCCAGGGGAGAGTCAGGCCCTTCTAATTAGCAGGAGCTGCTAAGGCCACAGAGATCTACCCAGGGCTATATGTGCAAAGTGTCTGGCACTTCGGTTTGGGTTTAGATCTGAGAAAACCTGATGTTATGGCTTGGTTTGATTCCAATTTGAACTAGTTGCCTAAGAGTTTTTACTTTTTTAGTTCAACTTAAGGTGTTAATTTTAAGGTTTAGCAGATTATTAAGGTTCATTCTAGTTGTGGGTTGAGGATTTAACTGTTTATATCTGTGGTAAGGCTATAAAAGGTCTGACTAGAAAATAGCAGCAGCTGGAGGATAGGCACCTTGGCCCTGGGCCTGGAGAGGAGATACGCATACGTGGAGCATCAGGGTATCTGTTATAGTTCAGCCCTTGTGATGCTCAGATCCACTTGCTTCTTACAGTAAGTCCTGCCACCTAGTAACCAGCAACCCCGGGACTCTGGTTGGTCTTTATTGCTGAGGAAACAAAAGAAAGTTAGTGGGAAAACTACAGTTGCTGCAGCTGCAGTGAATCTCAAGCTTGAAGTAATTGGTACTTGGTGCCCTTCTCCACCACCAATTGTAGATTTGCCTCAGTTTCTGCTAGCAACCACTCTGGTCTAGGCAGATCACACATAGTGGTAAACACCAGCACAATAGTGGCAAGATGACATGGGGATCTGGGCCATCAGCTGATGCACTTTATTGTGTCCATTGGCCCTACTCATGGCCAGTCTTGTATCTGTCAACATCCATTTTGTGATGGATTGCTGCTGGGCCCACCCAACTTAGGACTTGCTGGATCTGACAGAACCCAGCTCATGATGGTTATCTCTGGCTGCAAAGTTACTTTATGTCCCATGGTCAGATACTCCATCTCAACCAAGGACTATTCGTCTGTAAGAATGTCTATTTGAATGGTGTATAGATCTTTACTAGATATGGTATGACCTTGCTTATGGTTCTAGTGCCGTGGTCGGCAAACTGCGGCTCGGCAAACCGCGGCTCGCGAGCCACATGCAGCTCTTTGGCCCCTTCAGTGTGGCTCTTCCACAAAATACTGGCTCTTCCACAAAATACTGACTTGTGCACATGGGCCACGAAGTTTCAATCGCACTGTACGTGCGCGCCCACACGTGGTATTTTGTGGAAGAGCCACACTCAAGGGGCCAAAGAGCCGCATGTGGCTCTCGAGCCGTGGTTTGCCGACCACGGTCCTAGTGGATTACTCTACATTGGAATTTTTAAAAAATGCTTCATTAACTTTAACTAGTAGATGACTATAATTGAGCTAACAGTTTGGTCTGATCATCAGGCAAATGAGACATTGAGACCTCACAAAAGAGTGCAGTGTGGAGACTAGAACTAGTTGTATCTTCTCTTCAAACTAGTCACCTCAAGCAGCAGAGGACAATCTAAGAGCTTTCACGGCTGCTCCACACACCATTAGAGGGGTGATAAAATTCCAGGGCATCTGCAGTTACATGGTACCCAGGAAGCTGCAGGCAGGATGTCAGCACATAAATTCTCAACCTGGGACAACAGTACATACAGCATGGCGCTATAGTGCTGCATAACCCAGGTAGTTGCAGTCTACAGTTCACATCTTCTTTACTTAGGAGGAAAATACCCACATTTAACACTTGGATTGCGGGAAACGAGTTAGGTCGGCTCTCGTGAATTGCGCGTACTCCGCGGGAGCCGTCTTAACTCGGTTCATATAGATTTGCGGTGGAGTGCAGGAAACGTGTAAACTCGGGCCGATTGTAACTGTGTATTACCAAATATTTGTTTGTTTGCCGTTCACAAAGATACCTACCTGTGTATGCGAACCGTTTCATACCCATTGGGGTAATAGGTATCATAAAAATCCCTTGTAAGTAGAGAACACTTTATGGCGCTGGTCGAGTACAATACCGTTAGGGTACCAACGTATTGTTTTCTCATTTTATAACCGATATCCCTGGATATCTCACCATGCAAAGAGAATAGTTATTGAGAAATACTTCTTGTGTCCGGACGTCTTTAGTTTTGAGTTTTGTGAATATTATTACGTGTTTAAATATTTAAATATATTGTGATAAAGACATTCATATAGAATTTTTTAACCAAATAAAATAAAATCGTTCCGCAAAGTGTTCGCATAATAATTATTTTTTTATATCAGATATCTATCGGAGTACCGCTATTTTCAGTTAGTATTATTTTTATTTGCTTTAACCTAGAATGTCGCAGCATTCAGACTATAGTGATGATGAGTTTTGTGCAGACAAGTTGTCCAATTATTCTTGTGATAGCGATCTTGAAAATGCGAGTACAAGTGATGAAGATTCTAGTGATGATGAAGTAATGGTGCGTCCCAGGACATTGAGGCGACGAAGAATTTCGAGCTCCAGCTCTGACTCAGAGTCAGATATAGAAGGCGGGAGAGAAGAATGGTCGCATGTTGATAATCCACCGGTCTTAGAAGATTTTTTAGGGCATCAAGGATTAAACACAGATGCTGTTATAAATAATATAGAAGATGCCGTGAAATTATTTATCGGAGATGATTTTTTTGAATTTCTTGTAGAGGAGTCAAACAGGTATTATAATCAAAATAGGAATAATTTCAAACTTTCAAAAAAAAGCCTAAAGTGGAAAGATATAACCCCTCAAGAGATGAAGAAGTTTTTAGGGTTAATTGTTCTCATGGGACAGGTGCGCAAAGATAGAAGAGATGACTATTGGACCACGGAGCCATGGACGGAGACGCCATATTTTGGTAAAACGATGACGAGAGACAGGTTCCGACAGATATGGAAAGCTTGGCACTTCAATAATAATGCGGATATCGTAAATGAATCAGATAGACTTTGCAAAGTGAGACCAGTACTAGATTATTTTGTGCCTAAATTTATAAATATTTACAAACCTCATCAGCAATTATCACTAGATGAAGGGATCGTACCTTGGAGGGGAAGATTATTCTTTAGGGTATATAATGCTGGCAAGATCGTTAAATATGGAATATTGGTTCGTTTGTTGTGCGAAAGTGATACAGGATATATCTGTAACATGGAAATTTATTGCGGCGAAGGAAAGCGATTATTGGAAACGATACAAACAGTAGTGTCTCCATACACTGATTCGTGGTACCATATATATATGGACAATTATTATAATAGCGTCGCAAATTGTGAAGCACTTATGAAAAACAAATTCAGAATATGTGGAACAATCCGGAAAAATCAAGGTATACCTAAAGATTTTCAAACAATTTCTTTGAAAAAAGGTGAAACAAAATTTATAAGGAAAAATGATATATTGTTACAAGTGTGGCAATCAAAAAAGCCTGTATACCTGATTTCTTCGATTCATTCTGCGGAGATGGAAGAAAGTCAGAATATTGACAGAACATCAAAAAAGAAAATTGTCAAACCGAATGCACTCATTGACTAAAATAAACATATGAAAGGTGTTGACCGGGCCGACCAATACCTTTCATATTATTCGATATTGCGGAGGACGGTCAAATGGACAAAAAGGTTGGCAATGTATATGATAAATTGCGCATTATTTAATTCTTATGCAGTTTACAAATCAGTGAGGCAAAGAAAAATGGGTTTTAAAATGTTTTTGAAACAAACGCTATCCACTGGTTGACGGATGATACTCCAGAGGACATGGACATTGTTCCAGACCTTCAACCAGTACCGTCTACTTCTGGAATGCGGGCTAAACCACCTACATCTGATCCACCATGCAGGCTATCGATGGACATGAGAAAGCATACGTTACAGGCAATTGTCGGAAGTGGAAAAAAGAAAAACATTTTGAGAAGGTGTCGCGTATGTTCCGTTCATAAATTGCGCAGTGAGACATGCTACATGTGCAAATTTTGCAATATACCTCTACATAAAGGGGCGTGTTTTGAAAAATATCATACGCTAAAAAACTATTAATTTCTATTTGTTTTGATTTATTATGAAAATTTTATTTTAAACTTTAAAAATATGTGTATATTTTTAGGTAATAAGTATTTTTTGGGTTTTTCGTATTTAGTTTATATATATCGAATTATTTATGTACTGAATAGATAAAAAAATGTCTGTGATTGAATAAATTTTCATTTTTTACACAAGAAACCGAAAATTTCATTTCAATCGAACCCATACTTCAAAAGATATAGGCATTTTAAACTAACTCTGATTTTGCGCGGGAAACCTAAATAATTGCCCGCGCCATCTTATATTTTGGCGGGAAATTCACCCGACACCGTAGTGTTAAGAAACTGCAACCCTATGTTGATCCCCAACCCAGATATCTATAGTCTCATCATAAAACTTTATGTGGTTGTTTTGTTAGCTCTTCTGTTACTTAAAATCTTATAACCTACTTTAATTACTTAAAGATGAGAGTTATACTTGTATATGTAGTTATGACTTAACTGGAAGGTAGTTAACTTGCTTTGCTTTCAAGAACAACAAAGAACACACATTATAGATTTAGATGATGGTTTAACAGGCATAAATGTAGAGATGTCAACAGTATTTTAGTTTGTTAACATACATTTCATGGCCACTATAATGTGTTTGGCACTAATTCCAAACATATTCAGGAGTTCACTAGACTTCCCACTTGGAGGAACTCCTTGCACTGCCAGCCCATGGACCAGAATGCCAGGCTCCATAGAAGCAGTTGAACAGACCTCCCCGATGCCACCTTCTGGGTGGTGATCCCCTATTATGGTATTTGGCCATCTGTGCATTTTTGCATTAGAAATGATGATGTCAGCATCCAGGGATTTAATGGTAAACAGGTCGGTGGATATTTTGTTTGGAAAGATCATCAACAATTGCTAAGACTTTATGCAGAGTAACTCCAATAACTGGCCTTATTGTTGACACTCTGGCTAATGACTTTGGCCTGTCAAATCTCAAAACTTTCTTGTGGGGTGTAAATAACCTCAGTTTTGGGTCCATTGGTCTGAATGTAGCATATCCCGTTGGTATTGGCCACCAGGACCACAGCATGCTCTGTCAGTCTGCATCACTTGATAGAAAATGGTGCAGTTGGGAACTGCTCAGAACATGACCAAATCCTCCAGGACTATCACTAATGGATAGCTCACAGTGGGACCCAATAATGTGGATGTTGGTATGAGAGATGGTTCCAACCCAGACCCGATCAAATGCTCAGGTTAAAAAGGCAGCAAAGGTGCTAAACAATGGTCCCACCACAGATGGCATTCACCATGTTAACCATTTTTTGCTCGACAATAAAACATTTGATGAGGCATTCCTGGTGCTCCTTTTTTAAAATTTTGTTTTATTGCTTAAAGTATTATAAAGAGTAGTACATATGTCTCCTTTTTTTTGCCCCTTGACCTCCCCCCGGCCTCCCCTACCCCCCAGTGTCTTGTGTCCATTGGTTATGCTTATATGCATGCATACAAGTCCTTCGGTTGATCTCTTACCCTCCCCCCCAATCCTCCCCGGCCTTCCCGCTGTAGTTTGACAGTCTGTTCGATGCTGCTCTTCCTCTGTATCTATTTTTGTTCATCAGTCTATAATGGTCTTTATTAGACATAAATGAGTGAGATCATGTGGTATTTTTATTTCATTGACTGTGTTATTTCACTTAGCATAATGCTCTCCAGTTCCATCCATGCTGTTGCAAATGGTAAGAATTCCTTCTTTTTTACAGCAGCATAGTATTCCATCGTGTAGATGTACCACAGTTTTCTAATCCATTCATCTACTGATGGGCACTTAGGCTGTTTCCAGATCTTAGCTATGGTGAATTGTGCTGCTATGAACATAGGGGTGCATATATCCTTTCTGATTGGTGTTTCTGGCTTCTTGGGATATATTCCTAGAAGTGGGATCACTGGGTCAAATGGGAGTTCCATTTTAACCCTGGTGCTCCTTCTTTAATATCTTGGAGAAGGTGGAGTTCTTGGTGTCACTGTCCAGCACAATGACTCTATCATTTGCATGGCCCAGCTTAGCCAGAGCCAAACCACATGCTTTGTGAGTAGCTACCTTGTCACCGACTTCCAAGCAAAGGCAGAGAGGTCATCTCTATGTCTGTGATGTTGATTTTAGGTGAGTCTTCAACAGGGGGCTTTGGTTCAAGCTGTCTGTAGGTCTCTATCTGGCTCTCAATTAGTTTGATAATTGCATCTGCTCTTTCTGTTGTCATTGGCTTTCCATGCCAATTTTCTGCATCCTCGAGCCTTGGAGTGCCCTGGCCCTTGAAGGTCTTGGCAATTACAGCAGTGGGCTTGTTTTTCACTTGGGTTGCTTGTCAGAAAACCATACACAGCGCCTCCACATCAGGGCCATCCATCACTTAAGTACAGTGGGGCCTTGACTTACGAGTTTAATTCGTTCTGTGACGGAGCTCGTAACTCAAATTACTCGTATGTCAAATCATAAAGTGAACGAGTGAGACACGTGATGCTGGGCTGATGTGGCATTCACTGTGACGTTCGCTGCGCCAACTAGCGGTGGGGTACCTGAAGCTGGCTCGTAACCTGAATTTTAGCTCGCAACTTAAAGCAAAAAATCGGCCGAGAGACGGCTCGTATCTCAAAAAACTCGTTAGTCGAGACACTCGTAAGTCAAGGCCCCACTGTATTCCCAAAGGCTTCACAGCGCTTCTGATGGATGTCTATGCAGTTCTCGACAGGCAAGACGCCACTGTGGAAGATGGCCATGAGATCATCCAGATTGTAGTGAGAACTGAAAGCCAGTGCCTCCCAGATGGAGTTTTCCCAAGACTCTCCATCTCCCAAGAGACAGAACACCCATAGCTAGCATTGTCAAAGTATCTGCCATTATATACCATGCTGCACGCAGTCCCCAATCCTGGTCCTTACCATCCAAATTGCCACATCAACAAACGGGAGTAGCCAGCAAAGGATGCATTGACCGTTTTTCAGGTTCTCTCGGTCTTCCTGTCTCTATTTCATGATGTGGCAGGACAGCACGGACATGATCTGAGCAGCACTGCTGCACGATGTGGGTGACCGGAACTCGAGGCCACTTGGTCCTGATGGAGTTGGATGCGCAGGCCAGGTCCCGAAACACCTGCACAGCATATGCATAGGGTTTGTCTTCCTCGGCCATGGCTATGCTCACCTCAGTGTGGGTCATCACTGCTACCCCGTCAGAGTCTGAAGAGAAAATGCGAATCTTTTTGAAGCACAGATCCCTTTAATACCATGGAATCTGCTGAGTGATATGGCAGGGCTGCTTGCACTGGTGCCTAGACCTGCTGCAGAGCCAGACTTTTATAAACTCTGTCACCTGGTAAAAGGATTGAAACAATATCCTGAATACACTTGATAGAGGTCTTTCAGGCTCCATTCTCATTGGCACCAGCCTCCCTTCAGTCAATGGGTTCCAGATCTGAGAATTGACTTGGGTCTGGAAAGTAGGCCAGTTACTGTGACTTGTATTGTGGCAGCTGCCCTTAGCTTCCTGACCATCCATTCTAGATTTTTTTATTTTATAAATTGATACCTTTATTGACTGCCTATCTATTTTGCCTCTAGAAACATGGAGTTCTTAATCTTTCTATGGATTGGGTCCCTGGATGCCACGTCAATTTTGCAACTCATTGCAATAATTGCACACACTTTGCTTCTGACAGTTATGTTCTGTCACTGGCATCTATGTGTCTGGATCCTGTCATCCCTATTAAGGAACCCAGTTCTGTAACAGTGTCTCCTCCAGTCAACCCTGGAATACAGAAGACCACACCACTGAAATTCTCAGTGATCATTACCCTCCTGACAATGCATTCCTTATCACTTTAGTAAATGGTGGGTTCTCTGGACACAGTGAGCTGGTGGGTTTTCCATCCCTATAATACTGAAGTGCATACCCACCCCTATGAGCTATTTGATATCTTTTTCCAGTCAACTGTGGCAGTTGTGGCATTTCCACTTCACTTAGTGTGGGCTGTTGATTTCTTCAAGCTTCCAAGAGTCATCTTCATACCTGAGGTCCTTACTAGGGTGATAAAATCTTTTTTGTTTGTTTGTTTGTTTGTTTGATTTTATTATTCCTCACCTGAGGATATTTTTCCTTCCATTGATTTTCTTTCTTTTTTTTTTTAGAGCAAGTGGAAGGGAGGGGGAGAGAGAGAAACATCATGTGAGAGAGACACACAGATTGATTGCCTCCCACATGCACCCTTAACAGGGCCAGGGATCATCCCTTGACCGGAATCCAACCTGGGACCCTTCAGCCTGCAGGCCAGCTTTCTATTCACTGAGCCAAACCCACCAGGGCCTAGGGCAGGGGTGGGCAAACTTTTTGACTCGAGGGCCACAATGGGTTCTTAAACTGGACCGGAGGGCCGGAACAAAAGCATGGATGGAGTGTTTGTGTGAACTAATATAAATTCAAAGTAAACATCATTACATAAAAGGGTACGGTCTTTTTTTTTTTTTAGTTTTATTCATTTCAAACGGGCCGGATCTGGCCCATGGGCCGTAGTTTGCCCATGGCTGGCCTAGGGTGATAAATCTTTATCCTGGAAGAGTGTTACCATTATCAATAACTCTCCCCAATCCAAATTTAGTCAATCTACTTTGTGATGGTACTCCTATGTTTGAGTTGAATTTTTCCCATTTATGTGCAAAAAAAAAAATTGTAATAAAATGCCAATTCTTTTTTATAGAGATGAACTTTGACTCCTTGATTTTTTAAAATTGTTTCATGTAACAATAGCATTATCTGGAATTCTCTTCCAAACCCCATTTATAAAAGTTGGAAGAAGAGTAGCAAATACTCTCTATTGAGCACTTATGTGCACAGTTGTGATTTCACAAGGGCGCCAACACATCTAAGGGGGTGTGGTTCACATTGTAGACATCATTATTTGCATATTTATTAAGAAAATTTTCCAGCAGATGGCAGTAAAGTGTCTTGCTCAAACAAAAATAGAATATTACAACTTCTACCAAATGGAAGTAGTGTCTTAAGGACTGTATACCTTTATCTATGTACATAAAGATTTCACATAGACTAGTGGTGGCACTGCTTACTACGTGTCAGGGCCTATGCTCACTCACCCTTGCTTAATCCTCAGGATCCAATGAAATGGGTGCTATTAATAACTAGCCAAAAGCCACTGAGTCAGGTTGTAGTAATTTTGAGATTCCAATGTCTCTAACTCTAGAGTCTGTCCTCTTGCACTAAGCGATGATATTTCAGAAAACTAGGGCCTGGGGATTTAAGGAGACTTGTTGCCTGTTCTACTGTGTGTAGTCCTGGATGCCATTAAGGAGTAAAGAGCAGGACACATATCACTCATCCCAGAAAAAGGTCATACTTGAATTAGCAAAGAAAAAAATGGGAGAATGATGACATTCTCTTTGGCGTTATAATTACATTTGTATGATTTAAACTATATATGCTACAGAAATTTAAAAAACAGAGAAGCCAATATAGATTATAATAGTTCTTAAAGAATTGAAATTTTTATATCAAAAATACATTAGTATAATTAGTAATGCATAATGTTTATTCAAATATTTTAATAAGACTGCATTACCACAAATTCTATATGCAAGTGAAAAGCTTTTTAAAATGTATATCTATATCAAATCATCTTGCAAATGATAGATTATTTGTATAATATTCTTAATCTAATGCTGTAAAACTGATAAGCCATAAATAGCACTCAGTTTAAAATCTCTATAGCAAATACTAGTCAATCATTAATAAAAGCAAGCCATTTATTCATATTTTATATAAATTCCTATTTTATCATTGAGGAGACCTTAAACCCACTAAAAAAAAAAGTGAAAACTCCATCTTCTGTGAAACAAACTGCTATAACTTTTGCTTTTTATTTTAAAATAACAGGTATAGCATGAATACACTTTCCTAAAAAATTCTCTATCTGAGCAAAGTCTCAAAGAAGAACTTGAGATTATATTAACTTGTTAATGACAATTATTTTCTAGGTTGTAAGATTTGAAGTGCTGATTTTGCTTTTTTATTTATACTTTCATATATCCTAATTTTTTAAAAAAGTACTGATTTTTATAAACAATAAAACTCATCATTCTTTAAAGCAATTATCAGTGAATATGGTCTAACTTTATGGCCTACCAAGACCTCTTAAAAACAAAAGTATTTATATTATTAGAAAAATAAATTTATAAAAAAATCAAATTTTGAAAGTCCAAAGTCCCTTAAACAACTGGTAAATGCAATAGTTATAGTTAAGACTGTCATTTGATCTGTTTAATCTCTGAAACAGAATAGCTTCAAATCAATATTTTCTAAACAGTGAATTTTGTAGCCACATAAGTCAGAGTATACACAAGCCACAAAATTTGCTAGCACCTAGCTTAATCAAAGGGCTGGCAATTTGAAAATACAACACATAAATCCTTCATTCTTTCAAGGTCAGTTTCTAAACTTGACATCTTAGGTTGAAGATAGCTTCACCCAGGAATTTAAGGTCAGGGTTTATGAACTTAAGGAAAGGGCTGACAATTTGAAAACATAACAGACAAATCCTTCATTCTTTCAAGGTTAGTTTTTAAACTTGATATCTTGGATGGGAGATGGCCTCACCCAGGAATTTAAGGTCAGGGTTTATGTTAAGCAGAACCTCAAATCAAGTTTAGAAACAAGCAAATCTTTAATCCTTTTGTTAAGCAGGTAGTGTGAGAGGGAAAGGTTAGCAAAACAGGTCAACCTCCTGTAAATATAAGGTTGTCATTTGTTTTTTACACTAAATGAAATATGCCTGATTTGTGCTCAGAGTCTTGTGCATATTTTACTCCGTGTCCAGGCAAATGTGTTTATATTAGAAAACTCCATGAGGGCAGGAAATGTAGCTTTTCTTTATCGTAAATCATCTGGTATAAACTCCGCTTATCTAAGAGTATGGGGCCTTGTCTGCCAATTGCTTGATCTTTGCTCCAAATATGTAATCTGTCTTTGACTGTCATTGCCTATATTGGCTTACACAGAATGGGACAGTTTACAAAATTGTTATATGCACCATTGCAGATTATTTTCACTCTCATCTTATTAGTAAGCTGAGCAAGTATTATCACCCTTACTACTTAACAAATATGACTAGAACCCAGATTTTCAACATCTCTTTCAGGCACCACTGATAGGCATTTATTTCCATAACAGGAGAACTTAATGAATAATGGTCAACCAATAATAAGATTCAACCAATTCTGTTCCTGAAGTCCTAAATATAAATTGTTCAGCTAAATGAGGTATCCTAATAATAGCTGAATTTTAAATAAACTTCAGGGGGAGGAGGAACAGTGGGGATAAGGATTGGTCTGCCCAGAGAATAGGAATTGTTAAAATTCAAATTGAGTTAAAATATCAAAGAATGTCATCAATGAGAGACACTATTTTGCTCTAGCACAAATAAAAAAGAAAAAGTCTCATAATAGAGTGTTATGTGCTTTAAGTGTTTTTTGTTAGGAAGCATTTCATAGTATAAATTTTCCAAATTGCATATGATTGAATTGTAGCACCCATCCATACACTATTAAATATTTATTACTTTCATAGTTTAATTCTCTTTGATAAGTATGAAATGATGTGTGAAATGAAAACCTTCAAGTACAACATACAATGGCAAGAAATACATAATAGCAAATTCACTAATCCCATAACATTAGAGGAGGTTTTATAGTATATAGACCAGTTTATTCATTACCAATGTGGTTATCTAAGAAAAAAAATTTCTTAACGTAAAAAAGATGAAAACTACCTTTATTTTCTCAGATTCTTTTTGTTGTTTTTGTTAATCCTCACCCGAGGATATTTTTCCATTGACTTTTAGGGAGAGTGGAAGAGAGAGAAAAAGACAAAAACATCGATGTGAGAGAAACACACCACTTGGTTGCCTCCTGCAAGTGCATGGACCAGAGCCCAGGTCGGGGGAAAAGCCTGCAACCAAGGTACGTGCCCTTGACTGGAATCAAACCCAGGATCCTTTGGTCTGCAGGCCAACGCTCTATCCACTGAGCCAAACCAGCTAGGGCTATTTTCTCAGTTTCTTAAAAGGCTCATAAGACAAGCAGGCAGATAGGAAAGAGGAACAAAAGCTATAAAATTGGGGATAAAAATTAAAATTTTCTATGCAATAAGTCAAAGAAATTATTGCAAGGAAACAAAATAGGTGTAAAGAGAT
The DNA here is from genome assembly GCF_000147115.1 of Myotis lucifugus. Classification (NCBI taxonomy): domain Eukaryota; kingdom Metazoa; phylum Chordata; class Mammalia; order Chiroptera; family Vespertilionidae; genus Myotis; species Myotis lucifugus. The sequence continues at coordinate 1,714,904 of NW_005871180.1, forward strand.
ATTAAAAAGTCAAACTGCAAGCAATCCTTGGCTGACATAAGAAAAAAGAAATGGACAATCTTGGATATAATGATGTTTAAAAGATGCAAAAAGCTATGCACTGTGAAGAAATGATGACAGAGATGGAGCTAGAAAATACCAAAAAGAAATGGGTAGGTTCCTTTTGAGAAGGAATAAAAAGAGCCTGAGAAGAAAACCTGAAAGCCAGCCAGATTGTAAATACTGTGGCCTAGGTGCTCCCAGGTTATCATCCACTCCTTTCCAGTCTTCTAGGGGAGATCACTGTAAAGACTGTCCCTTTAGATAAACACACACACACACACACATGCCAACTAACCAAGATTCCTAAATCTCATCACATATTCCCTGAGGTGAGAAGCACACTCGACAGGGAAAATGAAAGGGACAATTCTAATGCTGTTTTTACTGAAATTTTTATTGAAACCCCCTGTCATCCCATTTTAGCTCCCTAAGTAAAGAAGATGCATGAAAAGTCTAATCCTGATGGTGTTCTTTCCAAATTTTGTCTTAAATCTCTGAAAACATTACTTTTTGAACTTGGGAAAGTGAAGCTAGGACAAAGGAATACTGATTACCCATTTTGCATGCCTGCTTTCTTGTTTATTCATGAGCAGAGATAGACTAAGAAACCTTTCCATGAAAATGGAAAGCATGTCTGCAGTAGCATAATGCTTAATGTTGACCTTCTATCCTCTCCAGCCGGGAAAGATAAGAAACAGTTTAGGGCCGAAACTGGTTTGGCTCAGTGGATAGAGCATCAGCCTATGGACTGAAGGGTCCCAGGTTCGATTCAGGTCAAGGGCATGTACCTGGGTTGCGGGCACATCCCCAGTAGGAGGTGTGCAGGAGGCAGCTGATCGATGTTTCTCTCTCATCGATGTTTCTGACGATCTCTCTCCCTTCCTCTCTGTAAAAAATCAATAAAATATATATATTTTTAAAAAGAAACAGTTTAGGTAGCGTAAGAAAAGAGCTTAGAAAACTTGGGATGAAAAGGAGTTTCCTAAGTTCTTAAGGTTATCTATGACAGGTTATTCACAGAGTCTATGTGGTCGCTTAATGCATTTATTTCACCAACATTAGAATCTCTGTACTTCTGTCATCAGTTTCCTCTTTCAACAATTTCCCTTCTATAACCTGCTGTGAAATTTGCAAGGCCAGTTTTCCTTGCCTATGCCTATGACCTGAGAGGATGGAGCTGTGCTGAGGTCCTCAGAGAACATTGTCTGTGGACAAAAACATGCTTCTTCGGCTCAGGGTGCATGGCCATGAGCAACCACAGGACCGGCAGGACGTTGCTGCCCGGAGCAATCCATTCCACCTGAGCAGTGCAGGGCGAGCGGGCCATGTACTTATCTGCCCCACCTGCCCTGCGCGCTGCCCCTCCCCAGATGAGGTATCGGTGAGGAGGAAAGGATGCCAGTCACACGGGTGAAGCCCAAGTCCAGGGCGGCAGTGACGTTCGGGGACCTGGCCATCTACTTCTCCCAGGAGGAGTGGGAGAGGCTGAGCTCACACAGAGAGGTCTGTACAAGGATGTCATGTAGGAAAACTACCAGACCCTGGTCTTTCTCGGACTGTCCTGTCGGAAGCCAAATGTGATCGCCTTGTTGGAGAAAGGGAAAGCACCCTGGATGGAGAGATTTGTGAGAAGACACCGTGGCCGGGGAGGCTGCAAGGACAACAGACGTGTTCAGGTGGGCATGGAGGCAGGTCCCTCAGCAGAAAATGTCTGAAGAGCAATGTACTCTAAAGCTGAAAGAAGGCCGCCTCAGCAATGGAATGTATCTGAAGAGCAACTATTGGCACAATGTAGCTCTGCAGCCGAAAGAAGACTGCGTTATCCATAGAAAATGTCTGAAGAGCAACGTGCCTCTGAAGTTGAAAAAAGGTGGCGTCAGGGACAGAATGTATCTAAAGGGGAACTGTTGGCACAATGTACCTCATTAAAAATGAGGCTACACGTGCAATTGTTTCTCAAAAAAAATGAGCAGGTTCAAAAATTAAATGAAGAAATTTTGGATATACTCGATGGAGATTTTCACTCATATTTGAGTGATGATTCCATTGATTCAACAGATGATGCTAAAAAGGAAAATTTTCCCATTGAATTTCTTAACAGTATTACTCCTTCGGGAATACCGTGTCATAAGTTAAAATTGAAAGTGGGTGCAATCATCATGCTACTGAGAAATCTTAATAGTAAATAGGTTTTTGTAATGGTCCTCGATTTATTATCAAAAGATTGTGACCTAAAATAATTGAAGCAGAAGTATTAACAGGATCTGCAGAAGGAGAGGTTGGTCTGATTCCAATAATTGGTTTGTCCCCGTCTGACACTGGCCTCCCATTTAAATTAATTTGACGACAGTTTCCCGTGATGCCAGCATTTGCAATGACTATTAATAAATCACAAGGACAAACTCTAGACAGACTAGGAATATTCCTTCCTGAACCCATTTTCGCACATGGTCAGTTATATGTTGCTTTCTCTCGAGTTCAAAGAGCGTGTGACGTTAAAGTTCTAAATACTTCAGCACAAGGGAAATTAGTCAAGCACTCTGAAAGTGTTTTCACTCTTAATGTGGTGGTATACAGGGAAATATGAGAATAAGTTTAATCAATTTATCAGTTATTGTTTGTATCAGTGTTATTTTTCTATCATGTTTTTGTTGTTTTTAGATCATGTTTTTGTTTTCATATGTTATTGTTTTTATATCATGTCTTGTTATATCATGTTATTGTTTATTAATAAATTTATATATTATTTTCAAAAAAATACATTGTGGGATACTTTATATACCATGGAAAGAATTTACATACATATAAAAATATGTCAAAATTTGCAGGCATTCTTGAATATAATAAATAACTAAAAAATCTAAATCATAATTTTAAAAGTTCTAAAACACTTAAAATAAAAAAGCCTCCTAAGGAGTTTTCTCCAGATAAAACCTTATGTTCAAGACTTGCTTTGTCCTTTGTTAGTTATCTTTATCCTCAGATGCTTGACTTAAAAATTCATAATTGAGAGTATACTAATTTCTTCCACAATTTGTTAAGTTACAGTAGATGAAATAGAGCTATATTTTCTCAATAGTGTGCTTTTATAGGTAGCCATAGTTAAACAGATACATACAAACAAACATAAAATGCTACCTTAAAGAATGCGTTTTCTTTAAAGGCCTCCTACTCTGGAAAAAATTGTCCTTCAACAGTAGATCTCTTCAAAGTATTCATACACTGAGGAAATTCACAACTGCTTCTCTCTCTGAATTAGTCACAACTTTTTTAAAAAAAATATATTTCTTTATTGATTTCAGAGAGGAAGGGAGAAGGAGAGAGAGATGGAAACATCAATGATGAGAGGGAATCATTGATCGGCTGCCTCCTGGATGCCCCCTACTGGGGATCAAGCCCGCAACCCAGGCATGTGCTCTTGGCCAGAATCGAACCCGGGACCCCTCAGTCCGCAGGATGACGCTCTATCCACTGAGCCAAGTCAGCTAGGGCAGTCACAACATTCAAAGTAGGCTTCACCTTCCTAGGCCTTGGTATGTCAGATGCAAGATAGGTATTTTTAATGTAAATAGCAAGAAATAGATTAAAAAATAAAACCCAAACTTTAAAAATTTTGCTGCTATATGGTAGCTGCTACCCCCATAGTCTTTACAAAAAAATCAAAATGAACCTCCAAAAAAGAACAGAAAATTCCTTTTCTCTGCCCGTCAACCACTGCTATCCCCATATATGGCCTTTAAAAATATAAGTGAATTAATTTTACCCTAGACCCATGCAGAATTTGGGTTATTATACAGTTACTATCTCCGAAACATGCAGAATGGAAGACTATATGCATGCCTCTCTCCCCAAATTAGATGATTCCTAAAAGCATCTTCACCTCCCTTGTTCAGGCAGAGATCCAGAAGACAAAAGAGTTTCAAAAATATCTCTGGCTGTGGTGTGGACAAGGAATAGAACTTAAATATTCTAACATCTAGTCCTGGGTCTCTTCTCTCTCACCAACTATCTTTATCAGAAATTGTTTGTTTGTTTGTTTGTTTACTAGAGGCCGGATGCACAAAATTCATGCAAAGGGCTCAGCCCTTGCAGCCGCAGTGGCTTGCCTCAGCCCTCACAGCCCTGGCTTCGTCCAGAAGGTCATACGGAAGGACGTCCAGAAGGTCATTTGGCTGTCCGGTCTAATTAGCATATTATGCTTTTATTACTATAGATTTATTTATTTTTAGAGAGAGACAGGAAGGGGAGAGAGAAAGAAAGAGGAACATCTATTGTTCCATTTATTTATGCATTCATTGGTTGATTCTTGTATGTGCCAGGGATTGACCTTGAAACCTTGGCATATCAGGATGATGCTCTAACCAACTGAGCTACTTGGCAAAGGCCTTTTAGAAATTTTTAAAAATTACTAAAATTGAAAGACAATATGAAGTAAATATTTAAGCTAATAAGAGCAGAGAGAATATAACCATTGATAATCTGTTTTATAAAGTATAATTCTAAAATAGTCACCAAGTGATTGTTGAAAATTATATGTTTGCAAAAATAAACCATTTTAAGATTATATTTGTTTCTTTTCAGAGACAAATTTTTCAAAGATTTCTATAAAACACCCTTTTTTATAACCTAATGCTTTAAAAAATATATATCAAAAATTTGAAAAATTTAGCTAACCAAAGTTTTTCATGATAATTAGCCAATTTTAAAACTAAAATCCCAGATCACAGAATGTTAGAACTTAAAAATTTACAATGGTATTTTGACAAAGCACCATATTAGTTCTAACATTAGAATTTATTTCCCCTCATATTCTGTAAAATAATCCTAGAAAGGAGTAGAAAGATGACTTCTATTTGAGAAAGTTATTTACAATTGGTTAATTTTAATAGGTCATTCTACTTGGGGACCCTTTTTGAAAAGTTTGCCTTTTTTCTTCATTTTTCTATCCTTTTGTTTTTGCTAGAAAATTGTATTTAAAGTTATTTTAAAGTTACATAAAATAGCATTCTTCCTAAAGGGATGTGTAAAATGTGTAAACATTAACTTTATTTTCTTGAGAAAAGATTTTCATATTTTCTTTATTTTGTGGTTTAGTATATCATTATATTTATAAATTATATATAGTGGATATATATTTTATGATATACTATTTCTTTGGTACATTTCATATGTATTAATATTTTCAAAGCTAACTTATTAGGACTCTTTTGATCAAGGAATTCTCATAAATCTTCCAAAAGTGATTAAACATATCTTTGGAAAGAATCTACTTTCAGAATATATGTAAACAGAAAACAAATTTCAATCTTAAAGAAAATTATCTTTGTGTTTTTAAGATAAATGTTACCATATGTATTAAAAACTACTGATATTTAATAGAAGGAATAGTTTATATAAGTTAAACATAAGTTTTTAAATTGGAATTTATATTCTCTAGTCTTAATTAGAGAAAGTAAGAAATAAGTGCAGAATTAGAAAAATACAGCCTTTAATTTTACATGTGTTGTGGGCATTTTTCACATATTTATTTTGGATTTAGTGGTATGGTCCTCTTTTAGGCTTACAATGTCTGAGGCTTAAGTTTAATGCTCTTCAAATCAACCTCATTTTAAAGAATTAATCTTGAAAGTAACTTCCTGCTCCATTACTATAAAGCACCTGCATATCATAGACATTATTTATTTTATTTTTTCAAATATAGATGGTAACTTTCTTTTTGACACTCAACATATCTCTTTTTTATTTGTAATACTCCCATTAATATAAGTGTAAGCTTAGTAATATATGCAGGGAACTATGAAAATAAGAATCTGCAGGCTCTTTCTAAATCAGGTTCACATTAAAGATTAGTTTAATTTGAACTCTGTGTTTGGGTGTTTTTTAGTAAAGCATGTATTACATTAGTACAGAAATGTCTCAAATGCCATTCCAGTTTAACTTGGAAATGTGTGTGTCAATCAGAACATTATTTAACTTGAGGGGGAAAGGGATCAAGAGCAGAGGTTAAGGTATATAGTGGTCTCATGTAATATTTCAAAGTCCACATTTTGTCAGAGTGGACATAAAATCTAGATCTGAAAGCAGAAAAACTCCTGTATAATTTTGCACTTTTCTAAGTCTATTTTCCCATCTTACCATTTCCTCTGGGCAGCAGTTGTTCGTGCTGGTGATGTATTCTTGTAGAAGAGATCCAGGTTCTGTTTTTGTCTCTTGAGCCTTTTTATTTAAGTCCACCACTTGTTACAAACAGTCACAGAGCTTTGAAAAGTGAAATATTAAAATGTCAGCTTTGCTTTTTCAAGTTGGATTGCTACTGATGAAAAGCAATAAAATATTTGAGGAAATGTAAGAGAGAATGTATGTCCACTATACCTGTAACATAATAAGCCTAAATTTGTTGATCATCAGAAGATTGTCATTTTAGAAACGTGTTAAGTTTTTATGTTGTGTAGATGGAATAAGGGAATGAACATGAGAAAAGGCAATGGAGATCCATTCATAGACATAAAACACCCTTTGCTGACACCCTTCAACATCTTTCCACTACCTACAAAATTAAAGGAACACTTCTTTAAAAAGGCCTAGAAGGCGTTCTGTGGCCCAGCCGCTAAATACCTCTCCAGCTTCCTTTCCCACCAATCTCTATCCCAGATTTTGTTCAATAACTTCAAAGGGTACATGCCAGGCCATTTCTTGCCTTTAACCATGCTGTTTCCTCTGCTGGAATGCCTTTCCATGCACCTCCCCCCAATTTGCATGGGTAACTCTTGCTTATCCTTTAAGATTCAGCTCAGGTGTTACCTCCTTTAAAAAACTTTCTCTGGGACACCCCTACTCTCTTATTCCAGGATGAGTTAGGTACCTTTCTTCTCACATAGCATTCTGTTAAACCCCATGCACTTACCACATAATATTTTAATTATCTGTCTATATGCCTGTCACATATAAATGTCATGAAGGCAGAAACTACTTTTATTCATTCATTTATTTCTCCGGTGCCTGCTGCATAATAGATGCTCAATTAATGTTCAACAAATAAATGAACATACTAAAGAGTAAGCAGAAAAATGAAATTGAGTAGATGCTAAAGAGATAGAGGAAAAATCAGACAAGTAAGGAATCAACAAATCCAAGAGAAGATTTTAAGAAGCAACCAATGAGAACTAAAGCAAGTCACTGGATTTGACAATGGATGCTTGCGTGTGGAGAGGAAAGAGCTAGTGCTGATGAAGAAATTAATTATTCATGACAACAGCTGACCAGACAAGAAAGGTCCTGGAAAGGGGGTTCTCAATGTGGGGACTCCCACTCTCTTCCTTGGTCCTCACAATTATTCCCTCTACAGAAACACCCTTTCTTTCCCATCATACTCTTTCTTCAAACCCAGCTATTTTCACTTGTACTTCCTCCACTGAAGCCTTCCCAGAATACCTCAGACTGCATTCACGTATTCCTTCCTTTTAAAAATGTTTATTATGAAGTCTTGCACACTGAAGTATTTTTTAAATGTTTCTTCTGGTCTCCCCAGCTAGGTTTTAAAGTTCCTTGAAGAAGAATGTTGTCTTATTCTTTTTTGTCTCTCTTTCAAACCTTTACAGGTACATGTAGGCACTTAACAAATACATAAAAGTACAAAAGTACCAGGCTAATAGAATGTTAATACACATCACCTGGAAAATAAAAGATTGCACTAATTTTAAAAAATGTAATACAGATATATCAGTTTTAAATCTTATTTTGGTCTGAAGAGTTTTCATGCCTCTTATGTCTGTCCCCAGCCACATTAAATTACTATCTTTTTACCTCCTGCCTTGCTTTCCCATCTTTTTCTAGTGCTCTGGTATCCTTAGATTAAGAAAACACAAAATTCTGCCTGAAGCAAATATTCCCAAAAACATATTTATAGCAGTACATATTATAAGGTACTCTATTTATCTTGGCTATCTAACCTTCCACAAATCTTACTGATTTGTTTTTATTTTCTTTAGTGTCTGATTTTTTAACTCTTAATTTGGGTAAGTGTTCATTTTTACAGCAAATTCAATAAAACTACAAGGTTAAACTATAACACGAAACTTTCAAAAATAATGTCATTTTCCAGAGTTGACGACTCTGTCTATAGATGATCCCTGCCCCCTTCGATAGTTAGTTCCTTACTTAGAACTGGAGGTGAGAGAGAGTTTAATTATTTTCTTTGTATGTTCTTTTGAAGGAGGAAGACAGAACATAGGTGTTTGATACATAGAATTGTTTCCTATGTATCAGCTCCCTATTTAGGGCAACTTGAGTTTGACTCTGGTTTTTCTATGAACTACAATGGCATCTACAGTTCTATATTCATTCATTTTTCTGTCATTTCAAAAAAACTGACTGTCCACACTGATCAAAGCTGTTGTAGCCCTGGCCAGTGTTGCTCAATGGTTAGAGTGTTGGCCTGGGCACCGAAGGGTCATGGGTTCAATACCTGGTCAAGGGCATGTACTTAGGTTGCAGGTTCAATCCCTGGCCCCAGTTGGGATGTGTGTACAGGAAATGACCAATTGATGTGTCTCTCTCACATTGATGTTTCTCTCTCCCCCTTCCCTTCCTTCATTCCACTCTCCCTAAAAAAATTCAATGGAAAAAACATCTTTGGGAGAGAGACAAAATGGCGGTGGAATAGATGGTCATGTCCCGAGCCTTTTCCTGGAGCAGATAGAAAGAGCAACTAAATAGAATAACATCCACCCTGAATTGGCAAAGCAGACACAGCTAGTGAGACAATTCGCAGCCAGGAAGGGCAGAGGATGCCAGGAGAATGGTAAAATCAGGGATCTGGGCTTGAGAGAAATGTGAGACCTCTGAGCCCAGAGGGTCAGAGGGAAACCGCATGTTACCGAGGCTGTGTCCCTTGGGACAGGCATAGTGTCTGACTGTGGAAAGAAGGTCTGCAGGACTGCTGGCGGCAGGGGGTTCTAGATCTGGGTCCACAGCCAAGAGAGACTGAGCCCAGAGGGGGCAGCCTGGACGGCTGCCCAGGCCGCACCGTGCCAGGAGGAGAGGGGCTCACACTGGAGCAGCTCTTTCCCCTCTTTTTGGTCTTTGCTTTTGTTCAATGAACCTAGTTCATAGGACCTTTCAAATACAGACACTCACCCGGGGCTGAGGTGCATATGGAGGTGCGGACTTGTAGAGTCTGGGGAGAGGCCGGGAGAGGAGAAGGTTGGGAAGAGGTGGCCGCAAGTCTGGTACTGAGTCATACCTAATGTGCCAGACCTAGGAAGCCATTTTCTCCTGAAGAGATAGCCCCTCCCTGCAATCTCCAGGCAACCAATATAGCCACACACAGACTACACCTCGAGTGATACAAAGGATACAAAACAAAAAATCTGAATAGTCCCTCAGAGCCCACAGGGACTTGCCTAAAGAGAGGCCTTCAGTCCCAGCAACAGGAAATTGAGAAGCAGCAGACAGTACAGAAGAGTGGGATCTTAAACCAGCCCTCATTTTTATTTTTATTTTATTATTATTTTGTTATCTCTTTTTTTCTTTTTTCTATATTTTCCTTTTTTCATTTGTTTCTTTATTTTCTATTTCTTTTTGCATTATTTTTTCATCATTCTAATTTTTTAATTTTATCCTACTTTTTAAAATTATTTATTTTTTATTATTTTTTCTTCTCTTTCTTCTTATTCACTCATCCTCTTTCTGCTTCCTCTATACTGAACGTAGGTCCTCCTCATATTCATCCAATTCCTTAACCTTACTTTCTGTACATAAGATTCTGCCCCCACCCTCTTTACTGGGTATTTGGTGTTTGTATGTTTTGGTTTATCTGTTTGTTCTCTGGTGTTTTCTCCCCATATATATATTTTTAGCTTTTACTTCCTTTTTCTTCTTTTCCTTTTCTCTCATACTATTTTTTCTCTCTTTGATATCATTTGTGCTCTCTTTTCTTTCTCCTAATTCTCTTTTCTCTGGTGGTCACTTATATTGGGGTTATTGGCATCATGAGTACATTCGTGTTTTGTTCCCTTTGTGTCATGTCTTGTCGAGGTGAATTTTATCCTGTTTGGCAAATGTGGTAGAGAGCGAGCCACATAACCTGACACCCAGAGAGGAAACTCCATCCATGAATGGGTCAATAACACTCCAGACCCAACTACAGAGGCAGGAAGAATGCGGCAGTGAGGGAGAGAGCATGAGTGAATGAGGGAGCAAAAGAGGAGTGTGTGGACATGTGGGGTGTGAGTGTGTGTGTGTGTGAGTGAGGCACAGTTAGATCCCTCAGGACCTTCAAAGGCAGACTGACCAGGCTCGCCTAACCAGGCAGCCTCTGCTACTGTTGCAAATAGTACCGGGGTGGCCGGCTCTTCCACAGAAGCTTCACCTTTTTGAAGGGGAGAGCTGCTATTACTGGGAGCCCAGTCTCGCCTCCACCCAGGGTGCTCTCAGATAACACCCAGGACTTTACAACCACCCCTGCCAGAGACTTGCTGCCTCGGCTGTGGTCTCACAGTCACCGAGACTCTGGCCACCCTGGGCATGGGCTCCTGTGAGTTCCAAAAATGCGCTCCTCATTGGCTGGCCCAATGCTTTAGCCCAGGGCACCATGACCACATGAGCAGCCCGCCCCCATCTGAGGAGCAGCAGCCCTGCAAGCAGCCCGCCCCAGTCCAAAGAGCAGCAGCCTCACCCAGCCTGCCCCCATCCGAGGAGCAGCAGCCCTGCGAGCAGCCCGCCCCAGTCTGAGGAGCAGCAGCTTCATGTGGCCCGCCCACATCTGAGGAGCAGCAGCGCACCCCTGCCCGAGGAGCAGCAGCTGCATGAGCAGCCCGCCCCATCCAAGGAGCAGCAGCCGCATGCAGCCCGTACCTGTCCAAGGAGCAGCAGTCCTGTGAGCAGCCCGCCCCCACTGGAGGAGCCTGCCCCTGTCCGAGGAGCAGCAGCCTCACGCACAGCCCACTCCCGTCGGAGAAGAGGCAGCCCCACACGACCCGCCCCTGCCCAAGGAGCAGCTGCCCCATGAGCAGCCTGCCCTTGTCCAAAGAGGAGCAGCCACATGAGCAGCCTGCCCCCATCTGAGGAGCAGCAGCCCCATGAGCAGCCTGCCCCAGTGCAAGGAGTGGAAGCCCTGCACAGCCTGCCCCCATCCAAGGAGAGGAAGCCTCACGTGGCCTGCCCCCATCCAAGGAGCAGCAGCCCTGCTAGTAGCCTGCACCAGTCCAAGGAGTGGCAGACCCGCACAGCCCGCCCCCGTCTGACAAGCAGCCCGCCCACATCCAAGGCACAGCAGCCATGCACAGCCTGCCCTCATCCAAAGAGCAGTAGCCTCATGAGCAGCTCGTCCCTGTCAGAGGAGCAGCAACTGCGTGAGCAGCCTGCCCCTGCCAGCCAGAGGAGCCAACATTGTTGCAAGCAGTACCCACCAGAGGAGCCACCACTAACTGAGGAGCAGCTGCTGCCTGAGGAGCTGCTGCTGTCCAAGGAGCAGCCCCTGCATGACTCAACACCTAGATCTTTCAGTGAGAGCAAAAATAGGGAGACAAAGAAACACTCAAAGGAAATAAAATTAGAATTACCAGAAAGGCAGCTAAGTGAAATGGAGGCATGCACTATGTCAGAAGAATTCAGAATAAGGGTCATACAGTTCACAAACCAGATGGATAAAAAAAAAATCAACAACTTATGTAAGAATCAAAAAGAAATAAAAAGTGATATAGCTGCAATAAAAAAAAAAACATGGAAAGTTTCAACAGTAGGCTAGGAGAAGCAGAGGACCGAATTAGCGAATTATAAGACAGGGAAACAAAACACACCCAAACGGAACTGCAATTGGAGAAAAATATTAAGACAGGAGGAGAGCCTCAGGGAGCTTTGGGATAACATGAAATGAAGCAACATACAAATAATAGGGGTGCCAGAATGACAGGAAGAGGAATAAGTGTTAGAAAACCTATTTGAATAAATAATGTCAGAAAACTTCCCTGATGTGGGAAAGAAAAAAATTACACAAGCACAGAGAGTCCCAGACAAGATGAACCTGAAAAGACCCACACCAAGACACATCATAATTATGATGGCAAACGTTCAGGACAAAGAGAGAATCTTAAAGGCTTCAAGAGAGAGACAGAAAGTTACATACAAAGGATCTCCCATTAGATTATCAAATGATTTCTCAACAGAAACACATCAGGCCAGACAGGAATGGAAGGAAATTTACAAAGTGATGCAAAGCAAGGGACTGAATCCAAGAATACTCTATCCAGCAAGGCTATCATTCAAAATTGAAGGGGAAATAAGGAGCTTCACAGACAAAAAAAGGCTAAGGGTGTTTATCACTACCAAGCCAGCAATTCAAGAAATGCTAAAGGGACTGGTGTAAAAAGAAAAAAGAAAAGGGGAAGAAGGAACACAGGCACAAAAAATAAAAATGGCTACAAACAAGTACCTATCATAATAACTTTAAATGTAAACAGACTAAATGCTCCAATCAAAAGACATCAAGTGGCTAAATGAATAAAAAAACATGACCCATATATATATATTCTGTCTACAAGAGACTCACCTCAGAACAAGGGACTCACACAGACTGACAGTGAAGGGATTAAAAAATATCTTTCAGGCAAACGGAAATGAAAAAAGAAAACAAAAACTGGGGTAGCAATACTTATATCTGACAAAATATACCTCAAAGTGAAGGCTATCACAAGAGATAAGAAAGGCCACTTCATAATACTAAAGGGATCGATACAACAAGAGGATATAACCCTGGTAAACATATATGCACCCAATGCAGGAGCACCCAAATACATAAAAATAACTCCTGGAAGATATCAAGGGAGAGATTGACAATACAATCATAGTAGGGGACATTAATACCCTACCAACATCATTGGATAAATCCTCTAGACAAAAATCAGCAAAGAAACAGCAATCCTAAATGACTCACTAGATCAGATGGACTTAATTGACATCTTCAGAACATTTCAGCGCAAAGCCATGGAATATACATTCTTCTCAAGTGCACATGAGACATTTTCAAAGATAGATCACATATTGGGTCACAGGCAAAGTCTCTCCAAATTCAAGAAGCTTGAAATCATATCAAGCATCTTCTCAGACCACAATGGCATAATATTAGAAATAAACTACAATAAAAACAATTTAAAAATTCAAACACTTGGAAGCTGAATAGCATGCTATTAAACAATGATTGGGTTACCAAAGAGATCAAAGAAGAAATTTAAAACATCCTGGAAATGAATGACAATAAAAACACAACAATCCCGCGTGGCCGCGCAGGCCAGGGTGGTCCCTGCGGCAGTTCCTCCTGGCGCGGACTATGTGCGCCTCACCTTCCAGGCAGATTGGGGACGCGGGGAGCGGCAACTTTCTTTCTGATCAGGCAGACAAATCAGCATAGAGTCCAAGGATGAATGTTCATCGTGGCAGTGAGAGTGACAGGTTATTGCTGCAGGAGGCCAGCTGCCTAATGGATGAAACCTCGGCTGCAGCCGAAGAAAAAGAAACTAGTAGCCTGACTTCTTCTGGTCTTCAAAATCTTGCTTATCCACTCACTCCCAGGAATGATGATGTTTCATTGGACTATGCCTCTCAGTCAGCAAGTCTCCAATTCCCTCACATAATGCCACTTCCTGAAGACAGCAAAAGCTCTTGCTTCCCAAGTGGGAATAAACGGAGCTATGAACCTTTTATTGCTCCATAACGATTTGGAAACAGCACTATGGGCTTTGGCAGTAACGTTCATTCCCATGCGCCAGAGAAAGTGACACTTCTTGTAGACGGCACACGTTTTGTAGTGAATCCACAAATTTTCACTGCTCACCCGGATACCATGTTGGGAAGGATGTTTGGACCAGGAAGAGAGTACAACTTCACACGGCCCAACGAGAAGGGGGAGTATGAGATTGCCGAAGAAATCAGTGCAACTGTCTTTCGAATGGTGCTGGATTATTACAAAACTGGTATCATAAAGTGTCCTGATGGCATCTCTATCCCAGACCTTAGAGATACCTGTGATTATCTCTGCATTAACTTTGACTCAACACTATCCGATGTCAAGATCTGAGTGCTCTATTGCATGAACTGTCTAATGACGGTGCTCACAGCAGTTTGATCACTACCTCAAAGAACTGATCCTGCCCATCATGGTGGGCTGTGCCAAGAAAGGGGAGCGAGAGTGCCACATCGTTGTGCTGACCGATGAGGATTCTGCGGACTGGGATGAAGACCACCCCCCACCCATGGGAGAGGAATATTTCCAAATTCTTTATAGTTTCAAGCTCTACAGATTCTTCAAGTATATTGAGAATTGGGATGTTGCTAAAACAGTGTTAAAGGAACAGGTCCAGGAAAACATTCACATTGGAATTGAAGGTTACCCTACCTGTAAAGAAAAAATTAAGAGAAGACCTGGTGGCCGATCTGAAGTCATCTATAATTATGTGCAGCGCCCTTTTATCCAGATGTCATGGGAAAAGGAAGAAGGAAAGAGTCGCCATGTGGACTTCCAATGTGTTCGGAGCAAATCCCTCACTAATCTGGTAGCTGCTGGAGAAGATGTCTTGGAGGACCAGGGGATATGGATGCATCACCCTCCCCAAGTGGATGAACTTGACCGACTAAATGCCCCACTTTCTCAGGTGGCTTCTAATGACTTTCAGGATTAGGACCAGCTATGGGTCCAGCATTGTGAAGCGTTTGTCTGGGCTGCCAAAAGCCAGTTCTCCCCATCCTTTCCCTTTCTCCCATAATTAACATGCGTCCTTTCAGTATATCTGCACCTCCACCGGGGATGAGAAAGCACTCACTGGTAATGAAGCTCCCGGGTTTGCAGCAGCCCTGGTAACTTGAAATTTTAGGTCTGGTTCTGTTCACTGAGCCTTTGCATAACTGCAAAGCAGAAAAGGAAGTCAAGACTCCTGTTGCCTCATTTGGCAAAGCAGTTCAGATCCTTTATGCTGTGTCTTGGCTTTTGTGTGTTTTGTTTTATACCAGGCACATCACTTAGCAGAGAAGGGACCAAACTTAAAGGAGACAGTCTCTATCTTCTGCAAATAGCACTAATGGCATACTCATTAGAGGTTGATGAAGATGCCATTCCAAGTGGCATCTGTGCCCAGATTGCATTAGGGAAGAATGAGGCTCGTATTCAAAATGTCTAAAAGGAAATTCTTAGGCACTAAAATTCAGTTTTGTTTTTTCATTAAATGCAAGAACAATCCAAAACCACATGGATTCTGTCATAGGAAGGAAAGTGACATCATAGTGTTGATGGAACCTTAGTATCATGGTGTTTAGATTAGTCATTTAGAAGGAAACTCAAGTAGAAGAACCTCTCCAGATGGGGCCACTCTAATTGTCCTGGCTTGGAATTGGTGAGAAGCCATAGGTCTTCATCCAGGAGCAGCATGTTGCTGTGGATGTGGATGGCGACCTTAGATATGACTTAAAGGCTCCAGATGTGAGCAGACATTTCTCACAAGGGCTCAGTTTTTCAGTAGGAAGACTTGTAAGAGCTCCAGTGAGGGGAGGTTTGGGGGAAAGCTTGATGGGGAAGCATTACCTGCTCAGGATTTGTCCCAATACAGGATTCTTCTTTGTGTATTTTGCCCTGACCAGTTTGGCTCAGTGGATAGAGCGTCGGTCTGCAGACTCAAGGGTCCCAGGTTCGATTCCGATCAAGGGTATGTACCTTGGTTGCGGGCACATCCCCAGTAGGGAGTGTGCAGGAAGCAGCTGAATTGATGTTTCTCTCTCATCGATGTTTCTAACTCTCTATCCCTCTCCTTCTCCCTTCCTCTCTGTAAAAAAAAAAATAATAATAATATCAATAAAATAGATTTAAAAAATAAATAAAATAAACTTAACTAAGGAGGTAAAAGACCTGTACTCAGAAAACTACAGGACACTGAAAAAAGAGATAAAGACATAAGCAGATGTAAGAACATACCATGTTCATGGACTGTAGAATCAACATCATTAAAATGTCCATACTACCCAAAGCAATCTATAGATTCAATGCACTCCCCATTAAAATATCAACAGCATATTTCACAGACCTAGAACAAACTCCAAAAATTCATCTGAAATAAAAAGAGACCCCGAATAGCTGCAGCAACCCTGAGAAAGAAGAACAAAGTAGGTGGGATCTCAATACCAGATATCAAGCTGTATTACAAAGCCACTGTTCTCAAAATTGCCTGGTACTGGCACAAGAACAGACATATAGACCAATGGGTAAGAACAGAGAACCCAGAAATTGACCCAAGCCATTATGCTCAATTAATATTTGACAAAGGAGGCAAGAACATACAATGGAGTCAAGACACTCTTCAATAAATGGTGTTGGGAAATTTGGACAGATACATGCAAAAAAATGAAACTAGACCACCAACTTACATCATACACAAAAATAAAATCAAAATGGATAAAGGACTTAAACATAAGACGGGAAACTATAAAAATACTAGAGGAATCCATAGGCAGCAAAATCTCAGACATATGCCGAAGCAACTTCTTCACTGATACCACTCCTAGGGCAATGTAAACTAAAGAGAAAATAAACAAATGAGACTACATCAAAATAAAAAGCTTCTGCACAGCAAAAGAAACCAACAAAACAACAAGAAAGCCCACTGCATGGGAGAACATATTTGCCAATGTTATCACTGATAAGGGTTTAATCTCCAACATTTACAGGGAACTCATACAACTTAACAAAAGAAAGATAAACAACCCAAATCAAAAAAATGGGCAACGGAACTAAGTAGATACTTTTCGAAAGAAGACAGAAGGAAGGCCAAGAGACATATGAAAACACGCTCAAAGTCACTAATCATCCGAGAAATGCAAATCAAAACAACAATGAGGTACCACCTCACACCTGTCAGATGGCTATCATCAACAAATCAACAAATGACAAGTGCTGGTGAGGATGCTGAGAAAAAGGAACCCTCATTTACTGTTAATGGGAATGCAGACTGGTGCAGCCACTGTGGAGAACAGTATGGAGTTTCCTCAAAAAACTAAAAATGGAACTCCCATTTGACCCAGTGATCCCACTTCTAGGAATATATCCCAAGAAACTAAAAACACCAATCAGAAAGGATATATGCACCCCTATGTTCATAGCGGCACAATTCACCATAGCTAAGATTTAGAAACAGCCTAAGTGCCCACTAACAGCCTAAGTGGATTAAAAAACCATGGTACATCTACATGATGGAATATTATGCTGCTGTAAAAAAGAAGGAATTCTTACTATTTGCAACAGCATGGGTGGAACTGGAGAGCATTATGCTAAGTGAAATAAGCCAGTCAGAGAAAGATAAATATCACATGATCTCACTCATTTATGGAATATAATGAACAACCTAAACTGATGAACAAAAACAGATCCAGAGACAGAGAAACATCGATCAGACTGTCAAACCTCAAAGGGAATGTAGGGGAGAGTGGGGGTAAGGGGGAGAGATCAACCAAAGGACTTGTATACATGCATATAAGCATAACCAATGGACACAGACACCAGGAGGGTGAGGGCATGAGTGTGTGTTGGGGGGGGGGGGGCTATGGGGAGATAAGGACACATATGTAATACCTTAATCAATAAAAAAAAATCTTTGGGTGAGGATTAACAACAACAACAAAAGAAAGTTGTAGGGACTAGCTAGGGTTAAGCCTCAGACTCACCTGTGGCAGGGCCACAAACAAGTCCCAGCTTGGAGGGCAGAGCCCTCTTAGCATAATTAAGCTTAACCTTTTAGCCCTCCCTAGTTCCTTCCTAGGTAGCTAATGGGCTGTAGGAGTTGCAGCAAGTGCTGCCCAAACAAGTGAAACTCACAAGAACATTGTAAACATGTTGACCACTACCCTTGTTTTGCTTTGTGTGTTCTGACTATAAAATAAAGCTTCGGCTTGCAGGCTGGGGCACTGTCTCTCCATCAGAGAAGCAGCGTTCCACCAAGCCCCAGCTGTATTCTCTTGTCTGTCTTCTTTAATCCTTCACTGCCCCTCCTCAGACTCACCGAACCCTTGGCTGTGCTGGCACAGCACAGAAAGTTGTAAATACCACAGTAAGTGACTAGCAACACTATATTTTGCCTCCTAACAACACACATAAGAATAATAATTAGACCTGGCAGGTGTGGCTCAGTTGGTTGGGCATCCTCCATGCACTGAAAGGTTGCTGATTACATTTCTGGTCTGGGCAGGCTGGATCCCCGGTAGGAGGCATGCAAGAGATAGCCATCGATGTTTCTCTCTCTTTCTCTCTCTCCATCTCTCCCTCTCCCTTCCTCTTTCTTAAAAAAAAAGAAAGAAAGAAAGAAAGAAAGAAAGAAAATTGTCAATAAAAACCCTGGATACCATTTCAAATGATTTTTAAAAAATGAGAATAATGCCCTGACTGGTTTGGCTCAGTGGATAGAGCGTCAGCCTGCAGACTCAAGGGTCCCAGGTTCGATTCCGATCAAGGGTATGTACCTTGGTTGCGGGCACATCCCCAGTAGGGAGTGTGCAGGAAGCAGCTGAATTGATGTTTCTCTCTCATCGATGTTTCTAACTCTCTATCCCTCTCCTTCTCCCTTCCTCTCTGTAAAAAAATCAATAAAATATATTTTAAAAAATGAGAATAATAAAAATTATTCATTATTGCTTTGCTTAATGGATGATTTTTAATAAAAACTGTTTAAAATAATATAAAAAAACGTTTCTTATTCAAAAGTTAATTTTGTCCTGAAAGCATTCTGGCCCAAGGAGTTATAATGAAAGGGGAACATAGGAATAAATTTTGTGACCTTGGGTTAGGCAAAGTGTTCTTAGGTATGGTTCTAACTGCAATAGCAACCAAAGAAAAAATATATAAATTAAAATTTTTTAAAAATGTAAAAGTGTTTTTGCTTCCCTTGCCCTAGGAGATGTATCAGCAAACATACTGCTACATGAGATGTCTAAGATTTTGCTGCCTATGGTTTCTTCTAGGATTTTTATGGTTTCACGACTTACATTTAAGTCTTTTATCCATTTTGAGATTATTCTTTTTTTATTATTAAATCTTTATTGTTCAGATTATTACATTTGTTCCTCTTTTTCCCCCCCATAACTCCCCTCCACCCAGTTCCCACCCCACCCTCCGCCCTCACTCCCCACCCACTGTCCTCTTTCATAGGTGCGCGATTTTTGTCCAGTCTCTTCCCGCATCCCCCACACCCCTTTCCCCCCAAGAATAGTCAGTCCATTCCCTTTCTATGCCCCTGATTCTATTATAATCACCAGTTCATTCTGTTCATCAGATTATTTATTCACTTGATTTTTAGATTCACTTCTTGATAGATGTGTATTTGTTGTTCATAATTTGTATCTTTACCTTTTTCTTCTTCTTCCTCTTCTTAAAGGATACCTTTCAGCATTTCATATAATACTGGTTTGGTGGTGATGAACTCCTTTAGCTTTTCCTTATCTGTGAAGCTCTTTATCTGACCTTCAATTCTGAATGATAGCTTTGCTGGATAAAGTAATCTTGGTTGTAGGTTCTTGGCATTCATCATTTTGAATATTTCTTGCCACTCCCTTCTGGCCTGCAAAGTTTCTGTTGAGAAATCAGCTGACAGTCGTATGGGTACTCCCTTGTAGGTAACTGACTTTCTTTCTCTTGCTGCTTTTAAGAGTCTCTCTTTGTCTTTTGCTCTTGGCATTTTAATTATGATGTGTCTTGGTGTGGTCCTCTTTGGATTCCTTTTGTTTGGGGTTCTCTGCGCTTCCTGGACTTGTAAGTCTATTTCTTTCACCAGGTAGGGGAAGTTTTCTGTCATTATTTCTTCAAATAGGTTTTCAATATCTTGCTCTCTCTCTTCTTCTGACACCCCTATAATTCGGATGTTGGTATGCTTGAAGCTGTCCCAGAGGCTCCTTACACTGTCTTCGTATTTTTGGATTCTTTTTTCATTTTGCTTTTCTGGTTGGATGTTTTTTGCTTCTTCGTATTTCAAATCTTTGACTTGATTCTTACGATCCTCTGGTCTGCTGTTGGGAGTCTGTATAATATTCTTTATTTCAGTCAGTGTATGCTTAATTTCTAGTTGGTCCTTTATCACAACATCTCGATTTCTTGAGGATCTCACTACATTTATTGGCGGTTTCTAAAAAATTCTTGAAAAACCTTAAAAGTGTGGTTTTGAACTCTATATCCAGCAGTTTGCTTTCCTCCATTTCTGTCATTTGTGTCCTGTTTCTTTGTCTCCGCATATTTTATGCTTCCTTGTGTTGATAAAGTGGTTTTCTGTGCTAAGTGTCCTCTGGGGCCCAGTGGTTCAGCCTCCCCAATTACCTGAGGAGGACACTCTTGGTGCTCCCCCTTGTGGTCTTTGTGCACAGTCTTGTTGTAGTTAAGCCTTGATTGTTGTAGGTAGCACTGGGAGGGATTTGCCTCCAGGCCAATTGGCTGTGAGAATCCAAGATTATTCTTGTGTATGGTGTAAGTTGATGATCTAGTGTCATTTTTTTTTTTTTTGCACATACCTGTTCAATTTTCCCAACACCTTTTATTGAAGAGACTGTCTTTACTCCATTGTATGCTCTTGCCTCCTTTGTCAAATACTAATTGAGCATAATGGCTTGGGTCAATTTTCAGGGTCTCTGTTCTGTTCCATTGATCTATATGCCTGTTCTTGTGCCAGTACCAGGCTGTTTTGATCACAGTGGCTTTGTAGTATAATTTGATATCTGGTATTGTGATCCCTCCTACTTTGTTCTTCTTTCTCAAGATTGCTGCTGCTATTCGGGGTCTTTTTGGTTCCATATAAATTTTTGAAGTATTTGTTCTAGATCTGTGAAATATTCCATTGGTATTTTAATAGGGATTGCATTGAATCTATAGATTGCTTTGGGTAGTATGAACATTTTAATGATGTTAATTGTACCAATCCATTAACACAATATATTCTTCCACTTGTTTATATCTCCTATCTCTTTTTACAACATCTTGAGGTTTTCTGAGTATAGGTCTTTTACCTTCTTGGTTAAGTTTATTCCTAAGTACCTTAATTTTTGTTGCAATGGTAAATGGAATTGTTTGTTTAGTTCCTCTGTCTGAGAGTTCATTTTTGTGTATAAAGGAAAACAAAAGAGAAAATAAACAAATGGGACTCCATAAAAATAAAAAGCTTCTGCACAGCAAAAGTAACCATCAGAAAATAAAAAGGGAGCCCACTGTATAGGAGAAAATATTTGCCAATGATACATCTGATAAGTGGTTACTTTCCAATGTATATAAGGAACTCATACAACTTAACAAAAGAAAACAATCCAATTTAAAAAAATGGGCAGAGGAACTAACTAGACACCTCTCCAAAGTAGACATACATATGAAAAAATGTTCAAAGTTACTAATCATCAGAGAGATGCATTTGAAACGAGAATGAGGTATCACTTCAAAATTGTCAGAATGGCTATGATCATCAAATCAACAGATGACAAGTGCTGGTGAGGATGTGGAGAAAAGGGAACCCTTGTACATTGCTGGTGGGAATGCAGACTGGTACAATCACTATGGAAAACAGAATGGAGTTTCCTCAAAAAATTAAAAATGGAACTTCTATTTGACCCAGTGATTCCACTTCTAGGAATATATCCTAAGAAACCTGAACACCAATCAGAAAGAATAAATGCACTCCTATGTTCATAGCAGTGCAACTTATAATAGCTAAGATTTGGAAATAGCCCAAGTGCCCATCAGTAAATAAATGGATAAAAAGAGCTGTGGTACATTTACACCACGGAATACTCCACAGCTATAAAAAGAATTTCTTACCCTTTGAGACAGCATCGAGGGACCTGGAGATGATTATGCTAAATGAAATAAGTCAGTCAGAGAAAGATAACTATCACACGATCTCATATGTGGAATCCAAAATAAACTGATGAATAAAATAGATCCAGAGACATAGAAACATGGAACAGACTGAGGAATCTCAGCAGGAAGTCAGGGTTTGGGGGGTGGATGGGAGAGATTAACCAAAGAACTTATATGCATATATGCATAACCCATGGACACAGACAATAGTGTGGTGAAGACCTGGGGAGGGGGCAGGTGCTGGGTGGAGGAGTACTATGGGAGGGAAAAGGCAACACCTATAACATTTTCAACAATAAAGATAAAATTTTAAAACGTTTTGCTGCAAACAATACCATCAAGAAAGTAATAACACAATCCACAGATTGGGAAAAAATACTTGCAAACCATACATCTGATAAGTACTTGTACCCATAATATATAAAGAATCCTTATAACTCAAGAATAGCCAAATTTTTAAATGGGCACATGGTCTAATTAGACCTTTCTCCAAAGAAGATATATGAATGGCCAATTAGCAAATAAAAATATTTTCAACATCTTTAACCATTAGGTAAATACAAATCAAAACCACAATGAGATACCAATTCAGACCCACTAGAAATGCTATAAATAAAAACACAAAGATGATAAGTGTTGGCAAGGATACAGAAAATTGAAATCCACACACATTGCTGATGGGAATACAAAATGCTGCCCACATTGGAAAACAATTTGGCAGTTCCTCAAAATGTTAAACAGTTATCATGTGAGCTAGCAATTACACTACTAAGTATGTACCCATGAGAAATAAAAATAGTCCACATAAAAATTTGTATAATAATGTTCATAGCTGCATTATTCATAATAGTCAGAGTACAAATAATCCAAATTTTCATCAATTGGTAAATGGCTAAACAAAATGTATACCAATACAATAGAATATTATTTTTCAATAAAAAGGTACAAAATATCAATATGTACTATACAAGAATGAGCCTTGAAACTTATGCTAAGTGAAAGAAGCCAGGCACAATATGCCACATATATTGTATGATTCTATTTAAATTAAATGCCTGGAAGAGACAAATACAGAAAGTAAATTAATTGTTGCCTGGGGCTAGATAGGGAAGATACAGAGTGATGGGGGTGATAAAAATGTTCTAAAATTAGACTGCAGTATGGTTGCACAATTCTGAATATACTAAAAGCCAATGAACTGTACACTTTAAATGGTTAAATTATATTTAGCCATTTTTTAGCAGCTTGCTTGAAATTATATATATAATTTCAAGCAAGCTGCTAAAAAATTAAAGGGCCAACCATCATGATAAGAACACAATAAAGCAAATAATTATCTTAGAAATAGTTTTATAACTAAGGTGATAGAATGAACTTATTCAAATGCCAAAATTAACATGGAACATTTTAATAGGATGTTTCTAAATCAAAACAAATGAAAATGGAATTGCCTGAGTATTTTTTAAAAATATATAGGAAAGCTTATTAAATACAAGATTTTTTTTCAATATTTAATCAGGTATTTGATACAATATAGGCACAGGCAGATAGTAAGGTTATATAAAAATATACAAGAAATTTCAAGGGGCTGCTCATTGGTTCTCTTAGATCAGAACCAATTAGAGAGTGCTTAAGAAGTTGACATGCCTTTGGCACAAAATAAACTTCAACATGGCCTTATAATTTGAAAGCTGCCACAGAGTAAGTGAGAAATACTATTAGACAGTTCCTGAAGCTCCTGGTTGAATTGTCCCCTCCTGAGATAGTGTGAAATCAACAAACTTGGACTCTCATCCAACAACTGATAAATCTAAGAGACCTTGAGGAAGAAAAAAAAAAGATGATGAAGTCCCTACATTAAGAAAATATTTGAATGGATTTAAAGCCTTAGAAGATTGTTAATAGGACAATGATTAATATAATTTCATTTAACACCCAGTGTATTTCCTTAAAGTAATTACAATATCAAATGTAGACAGAAGAAACCTTAATTTCTAAACCTAAATGTTTTACTAAAACCACCTTTGTTAAAATAAAACACAATAAAATCATCTTACTTTTACTTCAGTGATATTTATACATCATAATACCATAATAATTCATTAAAAACCAAGTTATATAAACTTGTAGTATATAAGAAGTAGACAATGGGGGGATAAGAACACATATGTAATACTTTAATCAGTACCAAAAAAAAGATGTATACAAGGTGGCAAAAGTAGGTTTTCAGTAGTGGGTATGTGAAACAGTTTATTCTTATATTATTATTTGTTAATTATTGCATTATTTATTTGTATTACAACTGTAAACCTACTTTTGTCCACCCCTGTATAGTACTAAGAGACTATTTGCAAGGGTTTCTCAGCTAGATTTACTATTGATTCTACTATGAATTATTCATGCTCTAGTCTAATTCATGTATCCTTTTATTTCTAAAACTTACAGGAAAATAAATGTTGCTAAGTTCAGGAATGTGAAAGTGATAGAGCCTTTTTTGGTTAGTCATAATGGATCTGTTGATAATCCAGAAGTTGAATATAACTACTATTGTAGCCTGGGCAGCACAGGTTATGCCTATAGAGACCCTGCAGAGGAGGCCATAGTCATTGGACCACCTGAGGTAAGGGGTAGGAGGGTGTAAAGTGAGGAAGAGGGAAGAGGAAAGAAGAGGAATTTGGGGAATAGGAAGGGAAGAGGGAGAAAGGAAAAACAGTAATGATAGTGAGTTAAAGAAATTCGAGGCCAAAAGAGAAATACATATATAGGTTAAAATTACATATATGTAAATAAGCTGTACTGAGCAACTCAAAACTGAAAATGGAGTTGTGATTTCTCAACCAGAAAGTCAAAGAATCACAGGATTTGTTAAATTGGAAAAGGCCTTAGCACATTGTCAGTCTTACTCTTCCTACCAAGATTGTCAGGGAATGCACTCAACATCAGAGAAATATAAGGGAAGCCCCAAATCCAGAAAGTCTTATAAAAAATGAAAAAACACACACACGTTAATCTTAGAAATCAACTTCACTCAATGAATTTGTAGAGAAATAACAGGTAAACATTACCAAATATACATAAATTCATTTTTATAAAATTTATAAATTATAAAATTTTAAATTTATAAATATATAAATTGATAATTAAATAAATGGTTCACTCTATACGTAACTGTCAGAGTCCCTGAACTATACAGTTCTAATAAACTGCCTGCTTCATTGTATCATTTAAAGTTGTTTCAGCAAGCGTGTTTTCTTACTTGTTAATTTACTGATTTAATTTATATTTAAATATTATTTAACTTACTATTGTTAATTTTATTTTTAATTATTGTCTTTTCTGTGAACTTTAATCCAAGTCAATTCTAAAAGCTGTTTTCAAAAAGTTACATGTTTTCCTAATAATGTAGTGTGCTGGGAAACATTTTCTTTCTTTGAAATTTCATAATTAACCCATCTTACTTTATATTCATGCTCTGTGAATCATTTTAGTAGCTAATAATATTTTTTCAGAAAGCTGGATTTTTAAAAATGCATATTTTAAAATGTTTAATTTGGTGAGTACTATGGGCATTTTTCTTTTAAAGAACAAATTTAAGACATATAATTAAAAAACCAGGCAGACTTGGAGTTAGGAGAGGTGGATCAGGACTTCAGGAACACCCCCTGCTCGGTTATATTATACATTGGAAAGCATGTATAAATGCTTCTGGACTCAAATTTTTAAAAATATTTTGTAAAATATATTTTAATTGATTTTAGAGAGAAAGAAAGGGGGAGAGAGAGAGAGAGAGAGAGAGAGAGAGAGAGAGAGAGAGAGAGAAACACACCCTCTACTGGGCATCCAGCCCACAACCGGGCTTGTGCCCTGACTGGGAATCAAACCTTGACTTTCTGGTTAATAGGTTGTCATTAAACCACTGAGCTACATCGGCCAGGGCTGGACTGAATTTTTTAATGTAAGACAGACTAAAGTTGTCTGCATCCAATTCTAACTTCAAAAATCCTATTATTCTTCAATTCATATTTTATAAGAAAAGTCAGCAGGAATGTAGAAGGCAACAACCAGACATTCATTATAAACAACTTTGCATCTGCAGAGATCTTTCTTTAAAACATGTCACTGATTTTCAGAGACAAGGGCAACCCATTTTCAAAGAAGACTCCCCTCAGTTCTTCTGATAAATTTGTATTTCTTGACTCATAACAACAAAATTGTCCATAATGAAAATTAAGACATTTTAAATTACATATTCAGTCAAAATCTAACAAATCTTCATAAGACAGTAAGAATTAAGCACTTACTTTTACTTGAAGATCCTCAGAGCTTTCTGTGACATGTACAAAGAAAGCAGCACTGGCAGAGTGTTTGTGACTGCGACGGCCCGTGCATGCTCCGGAGTGTGTCTCCCGATCTGTGCCACGGCCCAGGCAGTGGCAGCCCTAACGTGATCTTCTGGTTCTTCTGACAAGCAGACTGACAACTGGGGCACACCCTGCAGCGTTGATCAACAGAGCAAGTGTTATGAAACCAGAGCAGGATTAAATAGTCTCCCGTGTCTCTCAAACATTAGAAGAAATCATTTGGCCTTGATCCTTTTTTCCTAGATGGTTCAATAAACAAGCACAGCACAGGGGCTGTCATTTTTCAAGTCAATAAAATGACTAGAACTAATTTACCTTAATGATCTGTTACAATCCAACTACTCTACCCCTGCTAGCATTTACTCACCAAATACAGAAGCATTTAACCAAACAACAGAAGCCACAGATTAGTACGTAGGTAAAACCAGATTCCACTGGGACAAATTTTAAACGCTTACATTTTAAAACCTTTTATTTTTCTTTGTTAAAAAGTTAATTTAGAATACTTTAAAATTGCCTTTTCACTAAGTGTAAAAGATCTGACAACAAAATAACTACTAGAGATTTGAAATCCAATGAATAATGTGAGCCAGAATTCTATTTCAGTAACATTTAGATGAACTATATTTACTAGAACCTTTCCTACACTAGTAATTAAATTTCCATTAATTTCGGTCAACTTTTAAATGGTAGTTTTGCCCATTTTAACATGATTGTCAAAGTAGAAAGGATTACTTTTGTTACACAGATAGTACATGCTTGTATTTTGCACTTTAGGCTTCAGTTTTATCTAAATAAAACAGAATTAACTAAAGGGCCTCAAATACATCTGTTTCTATATCTAAGGAAGAATCAAATTGCCAAATCAAATTACAATTCCAGATTCTGTATATGAATAACTTTCTAACTAATTTGGGACTATAATAATTATCACCTTTAGTACCACTAAAGTCAAGGTCACACTGCTATGCTACCATAGCAAAGTTCAAATGATCATATACACTTTTTTCTCTGTGACTTTAAATTTGATTATTAAAACCAATTCCCTGAAGATACCCACCATATTTCTTCATTGACTTCTTTTTTTCCAACTAAAAATGTTTGTCTGCCAATACGAAAGGTCGGACCTGTCTTCAGGATGAGGGAATTTTCCAGAAAGTTCATACTCTGGGACATATCAAGACCGAAGAAGCAGGAGGAAAAGAAGTCAGCCCCCTCCACCTCACCCTCAGTTATTATGAATAGCAAACGAGATAAGAAACAAGAATGTGATTTGAAAATTACAAAGTATTGTTTACATGTGAAGTATTTTTAGTCTTTAGAGTACTATGTAGGAAAAAGAAGAACACAGAACTGTGCAGTTTGACTCAAACTGCTGCTGCCACCTTGATCTTCAACTGGCTGAGACACGGAGGTGGGAGAGGCCAGCAGCCTCCTCAACAAAGGAGGGGGCGCCTCCTGGTTAGTTTGGGGAGGAAATACAGGAAGCAAAAGCAATTGCTGCTTCTTTCATCATTTTTCCTATGTATAAGCTTTCTGCGATCCACAAAAGAACCAAGAATCAAAAATCCCAGTAATATCCCCACAGTGACCCTTCAGAAGCAACACTCCTGTTCTAGTCACTATCATAGTCTTTGGTAATAGAACAAAAGGAAAAGCGTAGAATAAAAAGCGAGCAAAGCAAAGAATTATCAAGGAATAGGTAGGAAATAAAGATCTGAGGCTCCCTTTTAGTCTGAGGATTAGTGAGGGCTAAAAAAAAATCCACACTTCTGTTTAACATACAGCAGCAGGCTTTCTGTGCTGATAAGAAACCCACACCCTAGAGGGTTGGTGGAGACACTGTAAGCACACAGCCCCTGAAGCGCTCTTCAGGAGATTAATTCTTATCCATAATTCAATCAATATTTCTGAGCACCTACTATGTGCCAGGGCTACACCGTATGGTGGGTTAATACCAAGTTGTAAATTGAAATGAGGTCAAATTCCTAGAGCAAGGACACAAAACATCACTGTCTGACATGTGCTCTGAATTGCCTACATCTAAAAAGAGAAATTTAGTTCATGAAAGCTGAAGGACAGTGGATAAAAAGGGATGTCCCAGCCATTGTCATCTCCTACCCAAATGACAGATAAGGGGAGAATGACCACTGGGCATGTAATTTGTAACAGTTGTCTTTAATCAAAGTATGCTTCACATGTTTGTAAATATATAGTCAGTCCTTCAGGATACAAATACACTGAATATTTCAATACAGGTAATACTAATACTCAGAGGTATGGATATTTTGTAGATATTAAATACTGAGTAAAACTTTAAACTGCCTACAAAGTAAACCTTACTTCAAGCATTGATTTTAGAAACTTACTAATAAGCCTTGAAAACAGGCTGAAAAATTCTTCAGGTTCCTTTCACTCTGGTCAGTTACATTTTATAATCTATGGGAGAGTATTACTATGGTTCTGTCTTAGAATATCTCACTGCAATAACTAGAAGAAAAGCGAGCAAGAACAAACCTTGCTAATGATCACCGCCATTGCCAGGTTCTCAGAATGAGCCACCACATAACCAAGCATCATGATGCCTTATGTTTCCTTTGCGAGATCCAATGCAGTCAATCATGGCGGCAACTCCTGCGTTCACTGTCAGCTGCGAAAGCTAAGGGAAATGTTGATGTTAAGGGAAAGGAAGGAGAGTGCGGTAATTGTGACTGTAAAGCGTAAGATGATCTTTAAACATGACTTTAATATTGCCAAACATTTTTACTTAGGACCTAAAAACACCTGGTGAAATTTGAAATATGATTTAGTGAAATTACTCTACTTATTAAAGAAATATACAAGTATAATAATCCTATTTTGAATGTACAAATATACCCACTGTACGGAGCTTACTCTGTGCTTCAATTTTCATACAGCTATGGCACAACTTTTATCCCTATCCTAATAGATGTCAAAATTCCTCACCTAGACACTAAGCCTAGGGCTAGTTCATAACTAGCTAACTACTGAAAGCCCCAATCACAATTGTGAGTATGAAGCAGATTACTCACTGAATGCTGAACGACAATGTCAGACTTGAAGTATCCTAGCCTAATTATCCCCCTTGCGAACAATGGTTACTAGCTATTTACACTTCAAAAATAGAAAATCTCAACCAAGATGTTAGGTGAAATAAAGAATGAGGACTTTAAACTTTAGTGAAATGAAATTGATTAGTCATAACATACACAGGAAAAAGATACAACTGCAGAATCCACCCTATTCCTTTGGCATCTGAGAACTCAGAGGGGGAACCACCACGTAAGAGCAGCTACTAGAGTAGTCACTCTAGGCTAGGGGCCTGGTGGTCTCTCCCGCCTGGAACTGGACAACCTCTTACTATTCCCAGCTGACCTAAAATGACAAGAATGGCAAAGGTCTACAGTCCCCACAATCTAGAAATGGAAAGCAGGAAATGATTAGAAACTGAGATTTCTGTCTCAAACTCCATTGATATAACCCAGTAAGGTTCTCAACAAGGGACACTTTTGTCCCCTGAGAAATATTTGGCAACATATGGAGACACTTTCGACTGTCACAGTGAAAAAAGATGTTACTGGCAGGGGCCAAGGATGCTGCTAAATATCCATCCTACCGTGTACAGGGCAGTCCCCCACAACAAAGAATTATCTAGTCCAAAATGTGCATAGTGCTCACGATGAGAAGCCCTGACCTCGCCAAATCCTGTGGCACAGCACCTGGGCCTTGTATACAAACTGCTGTTTTACTTTACAAAGAAAACTAACTAATATTATTGTGTTTAAAAAGCTTTTAATTTTTACCTTGGCTGTTTGTTGTACAATCTTCTTAATTAAAATAGAAGCATTTTTCTTCACGTATTCATCTTTGTCTCTCAGGCAGGTAGGTACAACTGGAAAAATCTCTGCTTCAGCCACCATTTCGGCCAGACCCACAGACTGTTTTGCCACCCGAGAGTGGAAAGAACCTGAGGCTGTCAAGTGAAAACCAAAATAAAACAAAGCATCACAGAGAGTCCACTGCAGAGATCAGGTATAATTTAAATAGCTTAATATGGTCAAATTCCTTTATAAAAAGAAAAAACAATTACATTTGTAACATAACTTAAGATTTCTGAGTTTTGAGACATTCTCATCCTAGTCTTATACCTAAATACTGAATTTCTTAAATTCCCTACTTTCCATATTAAATGTCTTAGTTTTCTGTGGACTATTTAAATCTCTATCACAGATGATCAAAGAATATGACTTCTGGGTAAATACTATTTCTTAATTATGTAGTACTTAAATTGTTAATTTATAATATATGTGGCAATATAGTACAAAAAAGATCAGGCAGAACTAACATCTTATTTTTGGCATGATGCTGTAACATTTCAAAGAACTTTCCATGTATGCTTAGTTAACATTAACAATTTTAAAACCTTATGGGATATAACGAATTATTAGCATACAAAAGTATAATTGGTGACTATTAACTGAAAATCAGATTTTAGAAAGCTATAAAAAAGACAAACATAAATATGACAATTTTCATAAGAAATTTAAACATAATTAGTGGTGAGCTAGAAAACCTTTAGGTGCCTTCCCGCCCTGATTAATGAGATTCAATCATCAATGTGATTCCTTATTTTAGCAATTAATGTTAGTACTAATGCTACCTCTAATTTTTAACATTGCACAAATTTTCCCCAGTCATGTCTTTATTATATAATCCTTACAGCATAATTTCCACACACTAAATACATAATATAGTCACATCTGTTTTCAATAATAATTTATAAATTATTTTTGAAAATATATTAAACCATACACATTTTCCATTAGATTAACAGAAATCTGTTTTTTAACTTATCTTTAAATACCTTTAATTTAGCAGCAGGGTTCAGAATCATCGGGGCTTAGTGAGCAGTAGCTCCTGCATCCACTACTGTCTGTGCTAACTCTGGAGAATGCTTTGAAATATCACTGAGGTCCGAAGGAGCAATCCTTTTCAAAGCAATTTCTGCCTCCTGGATACAAAGTACTAACAGAGGAACTGCTCCACATCCACCACAGCTTGTGACAGTTCTGTGGGTCCAAGAAAAGTAATTAAGTGAGTATGGGTGACTGACCCTTGTGCAAGCCATTTTTCTCCCTGACAGATACAGCAAAGAAAAAAAGGGGAGGGTACTTCACTGTCTCGACATCTGCATTTCAAATCAGCCTTCCTGGTTTCATAAACCATGTGGACCAATCCTGAGCTGAAAAGAATACAGGTCAATAGATGGACCTCCATTTACATGAACACATTTGAGGTAGATTAGGCTGAAATGGCTTGTTATTCTTTTTTTTTTTTTAAGAGAGTAAGCAGATGTCAGCTGTTTAAGCTCTGACAATTCTGCACTTCTCGATAGGCAAGCTTTTTATGCATGGTTTACAATAACAGAAAATTAAAGTACCAAAAATTTACCAACCACACTAATTAGGCAGTATTTTGTACTATTTACATGAGTAAACATTAACATGAATCTTGTGCTAATAATGTTGAGTTTTAAATTCCATTCATCTTACAGTATTTTTTAAAGAGTTTTTAAAAATATTATATAAAATTAAAAGGTGCATTTTTATTATACATATAAAAACACTTTCAAAATGAGATCTATGACTAAACAGCATACTTTAATATATATAAATGTTGATGTTAAGATATTTATCTTAACCATTTTACTTGTCAGAAACAAACATCTTTTGAATATACACATTGATTTACTTGTGTGCCCAAGAATAACAGCTATAAAAATAACACATTTTAAATTTTAGATAATGAGAGATAGGCAGACCCATATAATATGTATGTAGAAAGACATCTTTTGAGAAGCATAAAGCACAACACATAGTTACAACATTCTACTTTCATTATATTCATGGCCTCCCTTACTTAATAACAGATACCCATATCTATAATCTCTTCTTTTCAAATTATGTTCTAATTTTTCCACATATGTAGTGCCCAGACAATTTATGTCTTAATAGCCAAACTATCCATTCAGCATATCACTTAAAATCTTTAAAAAATATATGGTGTTTAATTTTTCAAAAGATGGGTACTATCACATTATCTAAAAGGGAATAATGTTAGAAAATACAAGTTAGCATCCAATATTTGTTTTTCTTAAATTATTACAATTATCTTAGAAGTCCCAATATTGTATAAACAATTCATTCTTTCATTAAACAAGTATTAATGGAAGGTCCGTATGTGCCAGATGCTTTCAATGCTGGTGTAGATGACAGACTTCTACAAATTAACACTCCATTGATTAGCAAATATGTTTCAATTTTTAAAATCTAGTGTGAAATATGAAATACAATGAGAAGTCAATATATAATATCAAGAACCAGAGGCAGATAAAAATGTTTCTTTTAAAAAAAGACAGCAGCAACAGCATACTGGAATATCAACCTAGTATTGTAACATTCCCCAGAAGCATCTCTGAGATTCTACTGCAATGGCATGAAGACCAACATGACAGCAGGTGAAACAGGTGATCACTGTTTTCCTCTCTCCCCCACCCCACCCAGAGAAAATGAAAAGAAATATAAAATGTGATATTATATGTGATTTCTAGATATAATTTTCACATTTTATGTTAATTATTAACATGTTAATTCAATTCCATCTAAATTTTACAGGTGCTGTAATATCAGCTTTATTGTATATATTTGAGGGCACCTAGGATATATATATATATACACATATATATATATGTGGGGAACTGATATAGGGTTAAGCCTCAGATTGGCCTGCTGGCAAAGTCACAAACAAGTCCTAGCTTAGAGGGCACAGTCCTCTTAGCATAATTAGGCTTGACCTTGTGACACTCCCTAGATCTTATCTGGGAAAGCTAATGGGATGAGGAAGTGCAGGAAGTGTAACCATGGTCAAAACAAGTGAAACTCACAAGAACTGTGTAACTATGGTAATCACTACCTTGTTTACCTCTCACTATAAAAGCTTGGTGAGGCCTGAGCACCGGAGGAAGTCCTTCTCCCTGAGTTGGACTTACTCGCCTGGTCCCCCATATTCCCAAATTATCTTGTGTCTTTTCTATTTCATTTGTGTGCGGCTCCACTTCCAGACCCGAACCCTGAACCACGCAGGACGTGGAGGGAAACTCTTACGACATCTGGCGCCCGTCGGGAACTCTGGAAGTGAAGGTTTCGCTAGAGCGAAAAAACGAAGTTTCACTGGCAAAGTGAGGAACAAAGAATTCACCATAAAGGTAGGAAAATTCACCGTAAAGGTGAGGGGTTATTTCACCGCACACAAACGCCCACAATCAGCTACAGTGGTCCGGAGCTGTAGGCGGTGTGGGAACGTTTTCTCAACCAGGCTAACGGGGCAGGATTTGGCTTTAAAAAAGTAGATTGGGCTTTTAAAAAAGTAAGAAACTTCATTATAGACTTTTGAGTTGCATGCTTAAGTAGTTAAAGTTTCAGAAGGTAATCTCTTATAGTTTTTGCATGTTGTTATAGAACATA
This sequence comes from Myotis lucifugus, assembly GCF_000147115.1. Classification (NCBI taxonomy): domain Eukaryota; kingdom Metazoa; phylum Chordata; class Mammalia; order Chiroptera; family Vespertilionidae; genus Myotis; species Myotis lucifugus. The sequence continues at coordinate 1,748,707 of NW_005871180.1, forward strand.
ATTTTTGGTTTCTTGAAAATGTACATTAGATCTTAAAAGTTTGCCAAAAAATTAGAACTTGAAAAAAGGTCAGCAGCAGGGAAAAACTTGCCTCCAAACTGTTTTTCCTTGTGAAACACAGTATTTCATTTACTAGAGCCTTTAAGAGAGGCCAAGGAGGATAAATCTCCTCCTCTTACACCTTCCGATCCTAAAGAGGAGCAGAAAGAAAAGAAAAAATGGGAGGAATGGCCTTCATGGCTCCCTCCACCTCGATGTCCTAATCCTGAAATGTTTAATTCTCCGTTAATAGAATCACCTGTGCTAAAAGGCCAAATTATAAAGAAATTGGAATATTAAAAGGTACTCCTTTAAATCAGACTGAAAAAAGAGTGCCATGGTCACCTCAATGTGGTTTCTTGTTCAAATTAAAATCTTAATTTGTATTTGGAATCTAAAATCTGTAATAAGAAATGAAATTCCGCTACAGAATCCACCTCTGGTGTGGAGAGATTCAAAGGTGGCAGGAGAGGGCAGAGCTACAAGTTCTCCCGAAATGAGATTACTTAATGTTTTATTTAAAAATTACTGGAGAACATCTTATGACAACCAAACTTTGGCTAAGATAACCTTGGGTGCTAGCCATAACTTTGGAAAGCGAAATAGGAAAAAAATTAAAATGTCTTTTTTTATTAAGCATGACTTTGGGAAAAATATGCCATCTGAGTCATTTGCTGAAACTCCCCCCAAAGCATGTGGGGAAGCAAAGAAGGGAGCACATGGCAATCCAATATGGACGCCCCCTCCCCAAGTATTCTAATTTAAAATCTCCCTCTCATAATTGAAAAGTTTTACAAAATTTAAAAGTTCATCTGGGATTTCTGTGCACGTGTGAAGAGAAAAACTGGCTTGGAACTAACGCGCGCATCGTCTGATTTGGGACATTTAGATAGAGTTTTGAGCTGAATTCTCTTTACAAGTGTACAAAATAAAACCCAAGACTGATTATTTCCTAAGAAAAATGGCGTATTTGAGCCAGGGAAGAAATGCAGGCTGGTTCTAGCAACAAGATTGGTATATTTCCATAATAAAGAGTGATTTTTGAAATGTTAATAAAGCCTGTTCCAAAGTTAATCTTAAAAGCCTCAAAGAAATTCAGTAAAATTGTCTGTTACAGAAAATTTGCCAAAGCAACTGCCTTAAAATAATAATTGGGTTTGAATCTAAAGACTTATACCTAGGTATTTTGAAGTGAAATAATGCTGAAATATTGATCTGAGTGTGCCTCATACTAAATCTAGAGGACAGAATTAAATCTGTTGGTTGATTATGTCTTGCATTTTTGAAGTTTATTCTTAAAAATGTTATTGATTGAGAAATGCTAAATATTTGACTTGCCAGCTAAAAGTTTAAGGTTCGGATTGAATTGGGAAAAATTGTGTAATTGAGGTAGCTAAATGCCTAAAGTATAGAGATTTATCTTTGAAAAAATAATTTTTGTTTTCTCTGAAATAATTAGAATTCAAAATATGTTACTCATTGATCTGATTAAAAAAGGATAAATTTTGTGATCCCAACAGAAATTTTATATACAAAGATCAGTTTTAATTTAATTGATATCTCTTAATAATTATAAAAGGTATATAATCTTTAAATCATATATATACGTATATATTTGATGGTCTTCCAAGTTGGATTTCAAAACTATAACCAAGGAATGACTTTGGGACATTTCACGGGCCCTGAAATGCTTTCAAAAGTTTATTCTGTCTTATTAAAGACTTTTTTAATAAAGCCAATTTAATATACTTGAAATCACATGGAAAGCTTTATCAAATATAAATTAATAAATATATTTTAAGTTTTTGCCTCTAAGAAAGGGCAAAACAAGTTATTTTGTTTGATATTTCTTAAAATACGGCAGTAGAATTTTGAGATGTCATTTAAAATAACAAAAGCTCCTCGCGGCTGGATTTTAAATTAGGCTGGAGGTGGGGCAGCACTTGCACCTCGTGAATCAGACATAAAACTTTACTAAATTTACTAACATTATTAATAAACATACCTACTATAAGAAGCCAGTATCTTTGTAAGCAATTGAATCCTAGTAAAGTAAAATTCTTCTAAAAAAGTTACTGAAGGCTTCCCATGATCCCTCTGTATATGCAAATAAGCCGAAAGGGAATGCTGTTTAAAAATATTTTAAATTTAATAAAGGAGAAATTTTAAAATTTTGAAATATCTTCCACTAATATTTATAGGATAATCTAATGATTTGCTGTTAAAATACCAAATCTGAAAGTACAGTCACCATAAATGTTTAATGACTTTGACTTGAAATACATGGCCTTGCGGCACTATCAGTCAACATCCAGGAAGTAACCCTGTAGGTTACTTTGTGTAAAAGAAAAAAGATTCTTTTTAAATTAAAGTTCTCCAAGTCTAACCCAGCAGGAGGAGGACGTGCCAGACAACAAACAGCCTGGAGACCACCTGGGGCATGGTAAAGAAGACTGTACAGAGAATGTCTTTCTTGCCATGCTAGCAGTAATCATCTTTACGGTAATATTACCTAGGGAAAATGTGGAAGTATTTCAGATTTATACTCCTGACCCTTCATGGGTAAGAACCCTTACGTGGGCTGATCCTTCCAGGAAGACCACAGGTAGGGCAAGGAAGCATATGGACAAGGTATTATTACACAGCTGTTGCCACCCACCTTCCCTTTTGCATGACTCTAAATCAAGCCACTGCTCCCTTGTGTGTAAAATTAAAGAGAGGTTTTTGGCCAGCCTGGACCCCAAAGAACGGGGAAGAAACGGCTCAAGTACATGTATTATCTCTACTTGCTCCAGGGAAAGGTGCAGAAAATATAAGTATGGTAAGCCCCCCCCCCCCCACACTAAGCCTTTACGTACATGGTCTTATGTATGGAATCCCACTGAGGAAGAAGTTAATTGGAAAGACTGTTATAGTAATTATCCTACCACCAGCAAACTTAACAATTTTTTTCTTTATAGACTGGAGCCCTTATGGTTCTCTGTATAGTAACAACCGCACCCTTAAATGGAAAGGAAATGCATTTTATCTATATGTTGAAGAAAATCACTACATCTCATGAAGGAGACTTTGTTGGGCCTCAATTACAACATGACAACTGGCCTCTACAAAGTACGCAGTGGAAATTAGCTACTGCACTTGCACCTATAAAATGGTATAGTTTCAATTATAGCTCAAATAGTTCCATTTTTGCTTTACGAGGAACTCTCAATAAGACAGTGTTTGCTACTGCCTGTGTGTTTGATCTGTTTGTGCTCCTATCAGGCCCCATTCAGATGCATCTTAATGTTACAAGCCATCTGTATGAGCTGTCATGTACAAATTGTACATTATCCCATTGTATCAATTCTACTGTTCAAAAGAACTCCCTCATGATTTTAAAACAACCAGCTTTTGCTTGGGTTCCCACTAACTTAACTGAACCATGGGAATCTCATCAAACCTACGAACTGTTGCATGATCTAGTAAAAAATCTTAAAAAGACAAAAAAGATTTCTTGGAATGTTAATTGCAGTAATCTTTGCCCTTGTAATGTTACTTACTTCTGTGGGCATTGTGTTTCATCTGTTCAGACCTCTCATTTCATACAACAGGTCAAGGAAAATGTAACTAAGAGCTTGTCTATACAAAAAGAAATTGACAGCCAGTTTAAAATTGAATTGCCATGGCCTAGAGCAAAGAATATTCTTGCATGGTATTATTCTACAAGTTTATTTAATAATTATTGATGCTTTACAACAGTATATTGTGCATTTATCCCAAACAAATTTACAAACTAATTCTTTGAATGTTTGGCAGAAATTTAATAAGGACATTAAAGGATTTAATCCCTTCCACTGTGTGGAGGGCCTCCCTGAGAAGGCACTTGAGCATTCTATATTGACCTCTCTTGCTCTTTTTGCCAGGAGGGTCCCTCTTCTCACAATCCAATTGCCCACAGCTGTTGCCTGAGCTCTCTGTTCATGCTGAGGTTGAAGCCTCATGGTGGCTGGTGCTGTGGATCTGTCTCTAGCCCAATGGCATGAGTTGGGCCCTCCCTGGAGAAGAAACCTGGGTTCCCCAAGATATGTGCAATGCCGGAGCCCCGCCAGCAGGCGAGGGGATCCCAAGGCAATTGCTGGGAATGGAGGCCACAGGGGCATAGGCTACCAAGGAGACAGAACTGTACCTCACATCACCCTGCTTGGCCCCGGAGGATGGCTGGTTAGTCAAAGACGGGTAAGATTCCTCGGGGAGGAACAACCTAAGACAGGCACAGTTGCAGAGGGGCCAGCAGAAGAGAACTTGGGGGTCAACAGAGGTGGGGCACACATCCTCACCCCCCCAACTATGCAGGTGCTTGAACACTCGCCCCTTCTGAGGGAGGTCTCCTGCCCCCATGGCTGCTTCTTGCTTCCCATGCCCAGCCCAGATCGGGACCCAGGTAACAGAAAGAGACTTGGCCCAGCTGAGATCAGTACCCAGACAACGGAGACTTGGCTGACGACAGCTACCCTATATCTACATCCAGCCTAACACCAGGAGTGCTCGGGGCTTTCTCAAGGATGCAAAATAATCCTTTCCATTAATATTTACAGTGTAAACTAAGATTGTTGTTAGAGTATTAAATTTGACAGTAAAATAGCAGTCAGGTTTTCAGATTAAAATTGGCTCAAGAAGTATTAACCAAAATTTTCATTTCATAGAAAAATTGCTTAACATGCAATGAACCTAAAACAGTCATATTTTTGTGCAAAAAAATAAAATTTAGAGTTATCTAGTCTGCATTATAACTTTTCCAAAAAGTCTTCTAATAATTAAATCAAAAAAGGGGGGATAGTGGAAAAATACCATGTAAGGAAAAATATCCTGTAACTAAATTACATCTAGAAAAAATTTTTTCATTTATAATGCTAACAGACACCTAGGAAAACACACATGGTGTCAAAATAAGCCAAAGGAAAATCATTTGGGCAAATATAAAAAGGACCCCAAGTAAAATTCCATTTATTAACCTTCGGTCGAGAATATGTTTGTATATTTTCAGAAAACAACTTCAAGACCATGTGGATTCCTGCAACAGAGAGGAATTCTCAGGAATGCTCCAGCCATGAAGACAAGAGGAGAGACAGTTCAGAGATGGAGACGCTGACGACGCTTTGCCATGCTAGCAGTCAGCAGCTGTGCGTCGCTGCAGGTTGCCCAGGATCAAACCAGAGAGGGTTAGACCTGCATTGCCACCATTTGTCCACCATCCAGAACTGAACTATCATTGCTGACATCTACACATAAGGAACTGTCGGACATTGAAACTTGGACTCAGACTGTTGGACATTGAAATTGGGACTTAAAACATTTTTTGTTCTTGAAATGTTATGCTCAAGTTTTAAAATGTTTTGGGTTATGGATTGGCATTGTTATTGTTTTAATTAGCCAGAGTTTTGTTCTTGATGTGTAAGTTATAGTAGCTTAATAATAAAAAAAGGGTGAGATGTGGGGAACTGATATAGGGTTAAGCCTCAGATTGGCCTGCTGGCAAAGTCACAAACAAGTCCTAGCTTAGAGGGCACAGTCCTCTTAGCATAATTAGGCTTGACCTTGTGACACTCCCTAGATCTTATCTGGGAAAGCTAATGGGATGAGGAAGTACAGGAAGTGTAACCATGGTCAAAACAAGTGAAACTCACAAGAACTGTGTAACTATGGTAATCACTACCTTGTTTACCTCTCACTATAAAAGCTTGGTGAGGCCTGAGCACCGGAGGAAGTCCTTCTCCCTGAGTTGGACTTACTCGCCTGGTCCCCCATATTCCCAAATTATCTTGTGTCTTTTCTATTTCATTTGTGTGTGGCTCCACTTCCAGACCCGAACCCTGAACCACGCAGGACGTGGAGGGAAACTCTTACGACATATATATGTATGTATATACACACACACACACACACACACACACACACATATATATGTATATATATATATATACACATATATATGTATGTGTATATATACATATATATATACACACACACACACACACACATATATATATAATGGGCTGAACATTTTGAACATTTTGTTTCTAGAGAGTATAAGGATTTGTTCATATATTTATGCATTTTTACTTTTATACATAGTCTGAGAGTCAAGAAAATGCAGGAGACTACAACTGTTTAAAAGTACTATTAATAAAAATTTAAGGTTCTTTAAAAAAATCCATTATCTTTGTAATCCCCACACTTTTTATTCTTTTTTAAAATGTATTGATTTTAGAGAGAGAAACATCAATTTGTTCCACTTATTTACACATTCATTGGTCGATTCTTGTATGTGCCCTGACCAGGAATCATACCTACAACCTTGGTGTATCGAGATAACACTCTAACCAACTCAGCTACCCAGCCAGGGCTTATCCTTTTCTTTCTTTTTTAATCCTCACCCAAGGACATGCATAGAGAGAGGAAAGGAACTACAGAGAGATCGATGTGAGAGAGAAACATTGATCAGCTGCCCTCAGCATGCTCCCCAACTCGGGGTCAAACCTGCAACCCAGGTATGTGCCCTAACTGGGAATCAAACTGGCAACCCTTTGGTGCACCAGAAGATGCTCAACCAACTGAGCCACTCTGGCCAGGCCTTATCCTTTTCTTAAATAACAAAATGCTATATCCTCTTTTACCTGAACTCTATAATGTTAATAAAAAGGCAAACACTGTTCTTTTAATTTGTTACCCAATTCCATCCTAAACTGTCTTCTGTTCTCTCTAGAGTAGTGATGCTACATGTGGGGAAAGCTGGGATATCATTGAAGAAAGATTTATCATGAAAGTAATGAAGCATTCAAGGACCTGATTGGAGCTAGTGATTTTGTGCTTGTGATTTCCTATAATTTACATCTCCAAATTTAGACAATTCTACAAAACTGGTATCTGCATAATGCACACCCTACTATACCACAGGCTCTTTCAACCTGCCTGCTATCACTACTCTTTCTCCTATGGCATATCTTTCTCATCTTCCCTACTATTGCTTCCTTTGGCATTTAGATGCCAGGGACTGTTGGTGTCTACCCAACAGCCTTTGTCAGCCAGGGCATGGGCTTATGAACCAATAGTGGCCAATGGAATCTGAATAGAAAATCAGCTAAAAGCATCTGTAAGAAGTTTTCCTCAGTCGTAAACAGAGATACACAGGAGGAAGCACTGCCTCTTTGCCAGACATGAACATGTCTGCTAATTGCATCTGGAACTCCTACATCCATCTTGCAATTATAATGAAAGAAATGACCAATATGCTGAGGATGGCTGAGTACAACAATGAAAAACACCTGGGTCTTCCATGACACTGTTCAGCTGCATAACCAACCTTGGAGCTGCCCTGATTCTGAACTTTGTCACCTTATATAATAAAGAGGTAATATGCAAATTGACCCTCACACCCTCATGTTACAAGATGGCCACCCCCATGTCGTCACAAGATGGCCAGAAGGGGAGGGAAGTTGGGGGCGACCAGGCCTGCAGGGGAGGGCAGTGGGGGCGATCCGGCCGGCAGGGAAGCAGTTAGGGGGTGATCAGGCTGGCAGGCAGAAGTGGTTAGGGGCAATCAGCAGGTGAGTGGTTAGGAACCAGCAGTCCCGGATTGTGAGAGGGATGTCTGACTTCCGGTTTAGGCCCGATCCCACAGGGCCTAAACCGGCAGTCGGACATCCCCCAAGGGGTCCCAGATTGGAGAGGGTGCAGGCTGGGCTGAGGGACACTCTTCCCCCCGCCCACCCACCCCCACTGCACGAATTTCGTGCATGGGGCCTCTAGTGTGAAATTAAAAACGTCCTTATTGTTTGAGCCACTTGTAGTTGATAATTCTGTAACTTACAGCCAAAAGCATCCTCATGTAATTCTGTCCTCTTTTGTGTTTAATGTAAGTGCATATTTTCCTCTCTTCCTTTAGTCGTTAAGTGCTTACTATGTGCTTACTATGTGCTAGAAACTTGACCATATGTTGAGGAAGCAGAATAATAGAGTAAAACATTATCTGTTCTAAAAGACTCTGCTAGGTGCTCAGGAAAAAAAAAACAGTGACCCAAGAACTTATCTTTCATATCTGAAAATATCTTAGCCTCGTTTTAAATTTTAAGTGAATCTTCAGGAAGTATTTTTTTTTTAATCCTCACACAAGGATATGTTTGATATGTTTTACTAATTTTAGAGAGAAAGGGGAAGAGAGGGAGGAAGATAAAGAGAAACATTGAGGTATGAGAGAAGCATCATTCAGTTGCCTCCTGTATGTTCCCCCACCAGAGATTGAACCCGCAACCTAAGTTGTGCCCTGACTGGAAATTGCACTGGCAACCTTTTGGTGCTCAGAATGATGCTCCAACCAACTAAGCCACACCAGCCAGGGCAAAAAAGATTAATTCTTAAAAATTACACCTTCTGCCTGGCTGGAGTGGCTCAGTGGTTGAGCATCAACCTATGAACCAGACGTCAGGGTTCGATTCCTAATCAGAGCATATGCCTGGGTTGTGGCCTTGATCCCAGTGTGGAGCATGCAGGAGGCAGCCAATTAATGATTCTCTTTCATCATTGATGTTTCTATCTTTCTCTCCCTCTCTCTTCCTCTCTGAAATCAATAAAAATATATTAAATTTTTTTTAAATTACACCTTCTATTGTGCAATAACAACTGACATAATCATATATTATTAATAACAAACAAGATTAGTAGTAGTTATGCAAAGAAAAATGCAGAGAAAAGGAAGCTATATGTTATAGCAACATACTACAGTATTTACACTGGGTTGATGGTACTATTGGGGATATATTTTTCTTCTATTTGCCAAATTTTCTTCAATGTAATTACATATTTCTTTTCCTTTAGTTGATTTTTGGGGAGAGAGAGAGACAGAGAAACACTGTCATGAGAATGAAACATCAATGGGCTGCCTCCTGCACATGCCCCAACCAAGGATGGGACCTCACTGAGAATCAAACCAGCAACCTTTCAGTGAGTGCACTGAATGACACACAACCAACTGAGCCACACTGACCAGGGCTGCATATATATATGTTGTTGTTTTTTAAGTAAAAGATATATGAGCATGTTTTTTGTCCATACATGTAGCTTTTGCTAGGGCTAACTATATTAACACATTGTGGACTAGTAGTTTTATTGCTAGCTTTACCCAGTGGCCAGATAAGTTTCTATTGAACGAGTACAAAAAATGTTTTACATAAATGTTAAAAGACACACTTTAAAATTAAATACCCATTGCATTTTGAAGTTATTAATTACATGTTCTTACAAGCTAATATCTTTTTAAAGTATGATACTTTGTAAAACACTGTGTAATATGAAGCGAGAATTCTCGTGATCGGTCCACAATGTGTTAACATTACTATAACAATCCTATATAATAAAAGGCTAATATGCAAATCAACCGAACAGCGGAACCACCAGTCACTATGTTGTGCACTGACCACCAGGGGTCAGACGCTCAACGTAGGAGCTTCCCCCTCGTGGTCAGTGCATTCCCACAGAGGGAACGCCATTCAGACAGAAGCCAGGCTCACAGCAGTGGTGGCAGGAGCCTCTCCTACCTCTGCAGCAGCACTAAGGATGCCTGACTGCTGGCTTAGGCCCGCTCCGGGCCTAAGCTATCAGTCAGATATCCCCCAAGAGCTCCTGGACTGCAAGAAGGCACAGGCTGGGCTGAGGGACACCCCCCTCCTGAGTGCATGAATTTCGTGCACCAGGCCTCTAGTAAATAAATAATAAAAGAAGAGACAAATAAACATAAACTTGTTGGCTTATTTCTCAATATGGCAGAAAGTTTCTTATTTTTAAAATGGTAGGAATCACCTGGCAGGATGTGGCTCAGTGGTTGGGCATTGATCTATGAACCAGGAGGTCACAGTTCAATTCCTCATCAGGCCCAGGTTGTGGGCTCAATCTCCACTGGGGGGTGTGCAGAAGGCAGCTGATCATTGATGTTTCTGTCTTCCCCTCTCCCTTCCTCTCTGAAATCAATAAAAATATATTTTAAAAAGAAAATGGTGGGGATGTATGTCTCCTTTAAAGAAAATATTAAGACTATGTAATTATTCTTCAAAGAATTTCTAATATACACTAAAAATATTATCCATTTACTTTTTCACACTTCCCCTCTTGCCTTAATCCATGCCCACTACATTTAAGTTAAAATATTACATTTTTTAAATGTTAAGGGTTATTAATAATTTTTAACATTTTTAGATTGCAAATTGTCAGAGAGAATAAACTTAGTTGCACCTTCCATGGTCAAAAAATAATAAAACCCATTTATTACCTACATTGTAGACAACTGAATATACAGTCTTCAAATTTGCTGGTCAGTTGTTTTCAACTAGTTCTAACTAGTTCTATTGGACCTCAGGAATAGGTCATTGTTGAATGAAGGAACTGAGGCAGCCTCCTCAACAAGGGTTGGTGGTGGGGGTCATCCCACCACAGTTCTGTCTGTCTCAGATTTTCCATGATTCTTTCTAATAACATTTATGAGGCTTAAATTGTTTGACTATTAATAATGTGAAAATTTGGGGTGACAACTCTGATTCTTAGACAGTTGCTTTCTTCTTATTTTATTCTGCGTTGTTCTTGGAACACAGATTTTTGTTTTCAGATTTCCCCCACGTCCCCCATTCTATATAATAAAAGCTTAATATGCTAAGTGTCCGGTCGTCCAGTCATCTGTTCAGCCAATAAAAGCGTAATATGCTAATGATATGCTAAGGCTGTTCAACCACTCCCTATGACATGCACTGACCACCAGGAGGCAGACACTCTAACCGGTAGGTTAGCTTGCTGCTGGGGTCCAGTCAATAAGGACTGAGTGAGATGGGCCGGTCATACCCTGGAGCCCTCCCGAGGTCCCTCTCTGGCTGGCCAACTTCTTGTGTCCCTCCCCTGCCCCAATCATGCACCGGTGGGTTCCCTCGGCCTGGCCTGTGCCCTCTGGTAATCCACGACCCTTTGGGGGATGTCAGAGAGCTGGTTTCAGCCCAATCCTGCAGGCCAAGCCGAGGGACCCCATTGGTGCATGAATTTGTGCACCAGGCCTCTAGTAAAAAATAAAAGACTGAGCTTGTAGTGCTCTCACTGACAGGTGTGAAGTGTTACCTTTTAAATGGATCAATATCTTCTATTTAGAATAATAAAGCTCAGTATAACTTCAGATTTAATTTTAAAACAAAACAAGATGAATAAAAGGGGGGACTTTTAAGATCAACAACATTTATAAAATTAATACTATCTAAAGCTGGATGAATGGATTATTAAAATGACTTCTTGCTGACTAGAAGGGAAGAGTGCAGACAGGCATGCCCAGCAACATACAATAGGCATGACTGTAATGGGTAAAACTAGCTGAATCAGGCAAAAGTAATTTTGCTTTAGTTCTCACAATGGCCTCAATCCCTCCTCTTAACTGTTATTTATGGCTAGTTCTTTGTGTAGGTTAAGAGTGGTAACTGAAATGTCCACAAGGCCCAGGCAAGTAACTAGAATAGTGAAGCCAGAGGGTGTAAGAAAAATACCCAGTTGAGGAGCAGCAATAGACTGAAAAGTGATGGCACCAGCTACAGAGCAGCAGTTACTCAGCTTCAGCACAGTGTGGCCAGGTAGGAATATACTGTTGTCAGATCTTTGGATTTTTCAAGAGAAGCCAGAAATCTGATTTTTAAGGTGAAATTGCCTGGTTTTTAAGTGTTAGCAATTTTTTAAAAATTTTCTTTTTTAAAGAATGCTGTGGGAGACAACATAATGCAGGTCAAATAAAAAACATCCACTTGTGGACCAACTACAGCCTGCAACCGCCATGTATAACCGAGGCTTACCTCTCATACCTTCTAAAGGGCCTTGGGTGGGGGGTGGGGGGGCTTTCTGGTTGTGGGAAGGTGATCTTCTTTCTACCTTTGATTCTTGCAGTCGTGTTTTGGAGTCATAACAGAAGAACCACTCAAGTGGTTACGTAAAAAATAAAAAATAAAAAAAGATGAAAACCTAAAAATTGGCCAAAAAAGGGGGGGGGGTAATCTAAACATATTAATCTCAACTAATCTTTTGGCTCACAAAGCAGATATAGGAGAGAATTAAAGCAAAATTGACTGATCCATCATGAGAACTCATAAAAAGAACTCAACATGAAGAGATCCTCCAAAAGGAATAAAGGAAGGAAATAGAGAGAGATATCTATGTATTTAGCAACCTAATTTAAAAATAATCATGCATATCAAACACCTCAGGAATTCTAATTTCTTTTAACTTTATTGCTTTTTAATTTATTTTTTCAAACACTACTTCTAACTCACTGTTCCTAAGCCCTACAAAAAGTTCTATTTTGTTTCATTAAAAAGTAAAAGAATGTCAAGAATTGTCATTTATCCAAATTTACGTGGCCTTATTGATCAGTTTAAAGATAGGCTGGTATTTGCATCTAGCTTTAAAACATACAGCTATATCCTTTCAAAATCTTTTTGAAATATAGCAGGTCAAAAATATATTTAAAATTTAGCTACCGCTTATGATATTAATCTAGTCACCCTACTCAACCAAATTTTTCATGATTTGATGAAATTATAGTAAAAACAAATATGCTGTTGCAATTGCCAAAGCTGTTTATATACTGCCCATACTCCAATATGATTTTATAGTGAAGAAAATGAATTACTTGGAGTCAGAGCCTTACAAAATATACTTTTGCACCTAAAATTTTTTCATTTGTTTTCCACTTGCTTTTATATAATATTGCAACCTTGCTTTTATATAATATTCATCTACCTACAATTTTGCATTCTGCTTTTTAAAAACTTAAATGAAAACATGCATATTTTAGCATTCAAACTTCACTGGCATTCACACTTTACTCCGCCCCGGTTTTAGATAAGTCCCTGACTCAAGGAGCTCAGGTCATGGAGGAGGCTAAATAGTAAGGGGCCACTGGTGCCTGGGTGGAATTCTCTATAAAGGAAGGAGAAACAGAAAAGGGAGACATAAATGAGACTTTGGTCTACGGCCATACCACCCTGAACGCGCCCGATCTCGTCTGATCTCGGAAGCTAAGCAGGGTCGGGCCTGGTTAGTACTTGGATGAGAAATGAGACTTTGAATGGTTAAAAAGTTTACATGATATTTTTATAAAAGTGGTCAGCAGTTTTTAGTGTGACTTCCTCTGAGTAATTCCTTGAAGGTACCCATGGGCTTCTACTGTCCACTTTTATTCCTGAGGATGAAGCCAGCCCAACATTTTTAATAACTGTATAATATTTCACTCAGGAAATATGCCATTATAAAGTACAATATAGTGAACTTCTTTGCGCTTCAACCACTCTTCCCTCTGACAGCTGTCAGTCTGTTCTTTATCTACCAGTATATTTGTTTCTATTTTGTTCGTTTATTTTGTTCATTAGATTCCACATATGAGTAAAATCATGTTCTTGTCTTTCTCTGACTGGCTAATTTGAAATTAATTTTAATAATATAGTACATTATTTAACATAATATATACAAAATATTATAATTTCAACATGTAACTAATATCTTAAATTTTAATGAAATATTTAACATTCTCTTTTCATACCAAGTCTTGGAAATCCAGTGTATATTGTATACTTACAGCACAACTCAATTAACCTGCTACATTTTCATTGGCATATTCTAGTCTCTGTTTAGATTTTAAAAGGTTTACAGTTGAAAAGTTAGTTCACATACCAAAGTTGTTCTTATCATGCCTAAAAGTATTCCAATAATTGATAATCAATTTTTAAATTTATATTAATTAAAAGTAAATAAGATTAAGAATTTAGTTCCTCAGGTACACTAGTCACAATTCAAATAACATGTAACTAGTGGCTACCATATTGGTAAAACTGTGGTGTAAATCAAAGGAGATATAGAGAAATATTCTACTACACAAAGGGTTAAGTAGCTACAATTAATTCAAGGCCAGAGTTCTATCCTGAGCAAAATGCTTTGATGCAGATAACTTACACTACATTTTTATAGCAAGCTGGTTTATTCATCCAAAACCACAGATAAGAGCAAAGTAAGCCCCAAAAATTAACTGTGCAAATTCATCAGACAACATAGTTATTGCACAGCAACTATTTCCTGTAGACCATGAATCTTAAAATTTTTAATAAGATAAGACGATGAACATGACTTATGTCAAAGTACAATTCTTGTGCTAACAAAGTCCAAAGCTTTTAATAAGCTAAAGTCTCTTGTAGATGTTTGTGAAATGCTAATTAAAGTACTTTCAAATTTTAGTAAGTACACTATGCCTAATGTACTTCTAGAAATTCAAATGTAAATAAAGATAAAATATAAATAAAAGTGTGTTTTCCCTCAATATCTAAAAGATGTTAGGAGGATTTATACACTGACTGGAAAATAAACCAAGTTTGAGAAACAATTTTGTTCAAACTTAAAAAATACATTATGATGCACTGTTCAAACCTGATTGATGAAACCACTAGGATACAAACACCCTTCTCTTTATTCACTCAGCACACACATTTAGTGACATTTCTTGCACAGGAAACAAGCCTCAGACTAAAAGAATGTTAGGTGCCAGTCCAGCAGTTGAGCATCAGTCCAGGAACCAGGAGGTCACCTGTTCAATTCCCAGCCAGGTTGCGGGCTCAATCCCCAGTAGGGGGAGTGCAGGAGGCAGCTGATCAATGATTCTCTCTCATCATTGATGTTTCTATCTCTCTCCCTCTCCCTTCCTCTCTGAAATCAATACAAATACTTTTTTTTAAAAAAAAGAAAAAGAATGTTATGTGCCATCAGACAGAGAAATATTGTGTGGGGTAGAGGGCTAAGTGTCTCAAATATTTTTTGGTGATTATAATGATGGTGGTGATAAAGAAATTGTTTGCTAGCCTCATATATAAAGTTCTCAGTGACTTAGGGATCTGAGATTACAGAATTATATTTTATTGTTCCATATTCTGAATTGTAAAAAAAAAAAAAAAAAAAAAGCCAAAAAAAATTTCCAGAAGATTTTATTAACCAAGAGTTCATAACTTTAAAAATCACAATAAATAAAAATACAGGAGAATTTACAACATATGTTTTTTACTAGCATACAAACTAACCCCCAAAATGACTAACAAATTAGGTAACTACTGAGCAATGTTATAATTAAAATGTTAATGTTTAACACACTTGGGTTCTCTTCTCTGCCCAAAGAACATAGAAGAGCCATTTCTTTTCTTCTTTTTTTACTTATTTTTTTCTTATTGATTAAATTATTACATATGTGTCCTTATCCCCCCATTGCCATTGCCCCGCCCCCGCTCGTGACCTCACCCCACTAGTGTCTGTGTCCATTGATTATGCTTATATGCATGCATAGAAGTCCCTTGGTTGATCTCTCCCCCTTCTCTCCACCCTCTCTTGCCTTCCCTCTGAGGTTTGAAGGTCTGATCCATGCTTCTCTGTCTCTGGATCTGTTTTTGTTCATCAGTTTATGTTGTTCATTATATTCTACAGATGAGTGAGATCATGTGATATTTATCTTTCTCTGACTGGCTTATTTCGCTTAGCATAATGTCCTCCAGGTCCATACTTTATCTTTTTTTCATTTACACCTAAGTAAATAGGAGAGTATTTGTGGAAATAAATACTAGTATTAGAATAAAAATAGGTATAATATATATAATCTCATAAACATAATTTGCCTCTATGTGTGTTTTTCAAACCCTCCAGGATAAAAAAAAATGTTATAAAAAGAATAAGATGGAACAGAAATCAGCATTATCTACAGGCATCTGTGAAGATAGTTGTCTGTAGGGCTTTTAAAATAATTTTTAATTACCAGGCTCTTGTCCCCTTCCCCCATCCATCCTTATCTACTCTAAGTCATACACTACAAAGTCCCTAGTTAACTCAGATATTTCTTAATAATATGTGGATTTTTAAAAAGTTAATTACTGCTTCCTAAGCCTCTTCCACACAATTTACGATGTTGGTAATTATATATAGGTGGTAAATGGCATGAGAAGAATATTTGCAAAAATTCTGAATTTTAAAATTGCGTTCTCCTTTAATCATTTCATCATTCTCTATAAGGAGGAAAAGAATCAGGCTGGCCAGCTCTGAATCTTTCCTTACCTTATTTACTTAGTGAGTAGGAAACACTCTACTAAATGTTTCCGTAGTGTCCACACCAGCCATTTCCTGGAAGCACCACTCATCTTTGGCTGCCACAATCTCCTCTCCTAACTGCTACTGAGCTGGAATAAAACTCCTCACTTGATTTAGGTCCTAAGGATATAAATCAGGTCTATGAGAGAAAGAATAGTCACACATGTGGGAACCAGCCATCAGGGATTAAAACAGAGGTATCTGGTGAGACTTTCAAATAGAAGGAGGTTAAAACAAAGAATTATGAGCTCTCATACACTTTTCTTTCTCACACCATAAAAATGAAAAATCTCTGAAAGGTTTTGAGTAACTGCCAAGCAGTTCTACCATAAATTGCTATCTGACCAGAATAAATCCTGTAACCTCTCTACTTCAGTTTCCTCATCTATAACATGACAATTCTATCAATAACTGAAATGTTTTAGAACATGTAATCAAATATATTCCTTTTTGCCAGCTTGAGAACAGCCAAAATTTACAAGAGACCAAGTTTACAAAAGATAGCATTTTTAGCTAAAGCTCCCAAAATAAAAAATTAGAACTTTTTTTTTTAGCCCAAATGTGGAAGATCATTCATATATAAAGTACTTATACGACTCCTCCTTCCTCACACTTCCAGCCAATATATAGGTTATTGTCCTCACCTCAACAAGTACTCTAATTGCTGCCACACTCTTAACAGGAGTTCATTGGAAGCTCTCCTCCACAGCGCTGCTGTGCTGCAAACAGTAACAAGGCCAGACAGAGGCTGCCAGGTGGGAGCAGGAAGGAGGGCCAGGAGCAGAGGGAAGCACTTTTCCGGGAAGCACTGTGGCTCCGCAGCCCCATGGTTCCTTCTGCCTCACCCTCACACTTCCAGCCACCAGGGTCCTCGCCTTACTACTTGTACCTCCAAAGCAAGACTAATCTTTAGAAACAGTGAGAGTTTTGACATTGATTAGAATAATTCTGCAGCGTGGGAAAGTGGGTAGAAGAAGAGACAACCAATATGAGAATAATTCTTTCAGCCTTTATCAATAAGCAGGAAAAAATATAAAGAAATAACATCTTCAAAGTAAGAGGTACTTTTATCAGTGTATTCAATAACTGGTGGTTCAATCATAAAAATTTAATGACACAATTTGAACAGAAGTTTTTTAAAAAAACACTTGCTATTTCTAGTTGTTAGCCCCCAGTTCCCTTTGAAATACTTTAAAATCTATACATAGAAGTAACATTTAGAAATTGTATTCTTGTAAAAGGAAAAGTCAGATAATGTCCATTGGTTTCTCTTCTCTATTAATTGTATGTTACTTTATTTTTATTTCCTACAACATATTTTCCTTCTATGCCCTTAAAGATATACTTTATTTCTTTTGCATCTCTATTTGAGGTTTATATTTCTTAAACTGTCTGATCTACATTTCACCACTAATACTAAGTAGAAAACACTGAATGAAGTCCTCCCATCAACCTCAATATATTCCATTTTTAGGAATCTGGTGAGAAAGAAATCAGGTTATTTGGAGGTGAGTCCTCTATTTTCACTGATATTCACGTTGTGAATGGTGACTGATTTTATTGCTTTCTAGATATCAATTCCCTTTCCTTCAGAGACGTCTATGCAGAAATCTCCCTGGGAGCTTAGGTACTGTGAAATATTGAAATTACAGGGGAATTCCACGTGGGAGCCAGATTACAGCAAAACAGAATCAGAACGAAACCCCTAGAACAGACCCTATTTATGAACTATTATCACTTAACCTCACACTCAACAAAAGGGAGGTCTGGGAAGGTTACTTATGGGCACCTGCCCGAGAATGTACCTGCACATCTGTCCCTCCAAGCTCTTTGGCACCACCCTTTGAAATACTCATGTTACAATCTGTTTGCCATTAAGTCCTCTGGCATTAAAAAAAATTACTAAATATATTTGTGCAGTTTCCCCCTGATAACCAGCCTCTGATTTAAAACACTGCCTTAGTTTTCTCAATCAACATCTATTAAGCAATAGTCCTAAAGTGAACCTATCTGGAAAACCAAAATCCAGATATTAAGGAAACAACTTTAATATACTAATTCTGAACCATTCTAAGCATGACAATAGTTTTCTTTCTCAATTTGCTTTTTTTCCATTTTTTTCTTTATTTTGCCATTACCATTTATTCCCCTTTACCATCTTTCAGCTCCACCTCCCTCTCCCCCTGCAATCACCATGCTGTTATCGGTATCCATGAGCTCTTTCTCTTTTTTGTCTTTTTTGTTCAATTAAGCAAAGAGAGTAATACCTAAGGGTAGCACAGATAATGTATCTGAAGCATACTGTGCAGAGCCAGGTACATGGTAATTACTCAGTAAATGGTAGTTATTATTTTATACATGTATACACCCTGAAAATTTGGAAAATAAAGACAAATATCCTTAATTCTACCACCCTAGTAACACAAACATATATCTCTTTGTAATTTATGTCTACATAAAAACTTATTTTTATATTATTACAAATGTAATACACAATTTCGTCCTTTTTTACATTATAATCACTTTTCCATGTTACCATGTAGGATTCACAATTTCCTTTTTAATTTGTTGGATGTGAGTCCATTAAGTAAACTACCATAATTTAACCTCTAAACTCCTGCCAAATACTTGAGGTTTTTTGATATTATAAACAATGCTCCAATAACATTTGCATGAATATAGTTTTTCATTCTGTGGAATTCTTTCCTTAGGATGAACTACTAGCAAAGTTGATCATTAGAAGAACCATAGACTCTTTTGTGACTTAGATTAGTTTTACCAAACAACTTTCCACAAGTTGACACAATTTGTAGTGTTTCCACCAATAGACATAAACATTATCAGGTCCTCTCTAACCTTCAGTATTAATACTAATACCTTTCATTTATAGAGTACTGACCATGTGCCAAGCACTGGTCTGAGTGCTTTACATGTATTTTCATCCTCACAATAAATTTCTGAGTAATTCTGAAGTAGTTACTCTCCTTTTGTAGATGAGGAAGTAAAGGTTCAGAAAGTTGAAAAGCCATATCCAATGTCACATAGCAACTAAGTGGGAGAACTTGGACTCAAACTCAGGTCCTGTTTAATGCCACAGTACTCTTAGCCACTTGGCTATATGTCTGCTTTACTCTTTTTTCTCTAAGGTAATAACAGGTGAGAAAAGATATTTGCACTAATGTTTTCATATGCAGTTCTTGGTTACTAACAAAGTTAGTCATTTTTACATGTTTGTTAAACTGCATATTCTTGTTGTGTTATATATTTATATTATTTAGCAACTTCTATAAAGTAGTGGGGGAAATTTTGTTCCCTATATATTGTTTACTAATCAGCACAATCTTCACAAGAGAGGTACAGGCACTGAGCTGTCAGTTTATAAGAGAAGGTGATCCTTCTCTTCCTCCTCCTTCCTGCCCAATATGGGCTGAATACAAACATGTTCTAGAAAGTTATGTCCATATCTTTTTAACATTACAGTACTCACTCTATGATATGGCCCCTGTCTGATTTGGAATACCCTATGTTAGGAGTCAGAGTGAAGACTCAATATACTCTGAGGGGTGACAAACTAAAATAATTTCTTAACCAATTTACCAAAGTCTTTGAGAATTAATATCTCATTTGCCCAATTTCCCTCCCACCCGCTTCTCTTTCCATCTACAAATTTCTCTTCTGCTAATTAAGATAAAGACTGAAATGTGCATTTTTAATGAATTTGCAATCAAAACAACTTGAGCATCATTCAAAGTTTATCTCCCATAATGTATAGAAACATCATGAAAACTTCACCTATGCTTTACTAAGCAAAACCAGAATTACCTGAAAACATATACTTTAATAACCCCATTTTTAAACATGCTCCATTACCTGCATTATGTCTTGCAGTACAACCAAATGCCAAGGTTGCATCTTCTTTGACTCCAGTGTCAAAATCTTCCAAGCATCTCAATGCTCCACAATCAACAGTTGCCTGAGCTAGTTGAGGAGAATGTTTAGCAACTGCTCATAACACAAAAGCAGCAGCTTCTTTGTAGAAACGCTACAAGGATAAAATAGATAAAACACAAAGTGAATTGAGCACTTATATAATGAAAAGTTAAAATAGATTAAAACCAATGTAAAAATAAAAATATAATGAAGCTCAACAGCTTTTAAATACTAAAGAAATACATCCTGCAACATTATTTTTTTTACGTTCCCCATTGCTTTCGTTCAGTAACTAAACAAAAACAATGCAAGTCATATTACATTTCAAATGTTTTCTTCTAAAACATGCATTTATAAAATAAAATATTTCCTGCAAATTGTATATCCTACAAATTCATTATTTAATTATTTAATGAGATTTTTATGTATCTGCATTACACTAAATGTATATGTCTGACCCATGGGAACTCTTGGATTGTTAGCATGTGCAACTAAACTGTCAAATGACAAATTCATTTCCTTTACTTGACCTCAGTCTCTAAGCCTGGTAGGCCTTTCACGACCTTAACTAATCTTTCTGGTGTCCTAAGTTATCCTGAAATAACAACCAGGTTTCAAGATGCATTTATCAATCGTTGGATAAACATAAAGGCAAAATATTCATGATACATTTTAAAACTTTTCCTGGTAAATAAACTCGCCAAACAATTGGGACATGTTATACATTTCTTTTTAGAAATTTTTTTTTAAAGTAAATATAAATGACTTAACATTATGTGAATGCTTCATATTTAAAAGATTTTCTATATATAAGTTTTATCAGATTAAGAAATAAAATAAAACTGAAACATGATTTTCTTTATATAGCTAAGAAAATTAAATGTTTAGGAAGTGTTTAACTATAACACTCACTGTGGTTTTATGGTTCACATAATGACACAGTAATGGTCTCCTAACTCTTCCTTTTATTACAGAACCCAGTTAATCCTCTACTTTAGATTGTGTCTATTCTTTACAGAGACTACTGAAAAGTGACTGAGTGCCATAGCACCTGTTTTTAATGTATTCTATTAACTTAGACCAAAATATTAAAATACAAAAAAATTATGAGAGAGAAAATACACCAAGCATATTTTTAACATTCATCTCAAAACCTGGTATCCTCTATAATAGAAGGCTAATATGCAAATTGACCGAACGGTCGCTATGACGCATACTGACACCAGGGGGCAGACGTGCAATGCAGGAGCTGCCCCCTGGTGGTCAGTGCGCTCCCACAGGGGGAGTGCTGCTCAACCAGAAGCCAGGCTCACAGCTGGTGAGTGCAGCGGCAGTGGCGGGAGCCTCTCCCTCCTCCATGGCAATCAGACATCCCCTTAAGGGCTCCCAGACTGCAAGAGGGCACAGGCCGGGCTGAGGCCCCCCCCCCCCCCGAGTGCATGGATTTCGTGCACCGGGCCTCTAGTATATTGATGATATAAGAAATATGCTATTTAGTAATAATGTTTTGATTTTATATATTTCTTTAGTTTATTAAATATAACATATATATATATCAAAATATTTGTTGTAAAGTCTAATTTTATGTCAGTAGCCAAATACCTACTAATTTATTGTAAAAATTAGAATAGAGTTTTAAAGTAGCTTCCCACCAATTATTTTTTTAAGAAAATGTTTTTATTGATTTTAGAGAGAGAAACATTGGTTGCCTCCCGCATAGGCCCTGACCAGGGATCAAACCCACAACCTGGGTATGTGCCCTGACTGGGAATCAAACCTGAGACCTTTCAGTGCATAGGATGATGCTCAACCAACTGAGCCGTACTGGCTAGTGCTCCACAGATTATTTTCTTATAATTGTGGAAAAATTATGGTGGTACATTTCTTATCATTACCTTAAGCTAATTTGACTTTTTATATTGTAGGATTTTCAAATTCACAGAAAATTTCTTGTGTATTAATAGTCACTACTAACTACAGAGCCTATAATCATACTTTCTGATCTCATTCCCCCTTTCTTCTAATTTCGACTTCCCTAAATTCCTCATTCCTCTCTTCTCTCCCATTTCTCACCAAAGAAATTTCCTTAAAGAAAAAAAAAAAGCAAAAGCAAAACCAGAGGACTTTGTACCTGATAAAGAGAGTTTAAATCTCCTGAGAGAAATGAATTAAAGGACTGGTAGGTGAAGGAGACAGAAGCTTGTGAATAATGCTTCACATTCTCGTCACTTTTCTGCCCTGATACATTTTTTGTCTCTTTTTAACTAATGAACATCATTCACACTTAGAAAACTTCTAGTAAGAACCTTCTAGAGAGGATTAAAAATGGTGGCAGAATAAGTGGATGCTACACAGACATACTCCCAGGAACAAACTGGAATTACAACTAAAATACAGAAAAACTTCCTGAATAATCAATGGAAAAATCGCAGGAGAGAACCCTGATACATGCGGACCGAAAGTGGAGACCACATAGAGACTGATAGGAGGGGCGGAGGCACGAAAGGGCTGGCTGGGCTCCCACAGACAGCAACTGAAGTCCCGGAGAGATATCTCAGGGGTGGGGGTGGGGTGGGGGTGTGCCACTGAGAACTCTGGGATCTAATCCCCAAGCTGGGCCTCCCAGCAGAGAGCACCAAATTGAGGAGGTACCCACATAACATATAACTGTGAAAAGCAGTGGGGTGCTATCTGAAAGTTTGGGCACCCTCTTAAAGGGCCAACTCACAAAATTCCCTGTGGAGCCACCATCTTGTGCTGCAGCGAAGGGAGAGTGAAGTGGACTGGAGCTGTGAGAACAGAAGCTAGGACTGGGGACTCAGGGGATAGAGCTCAGAAGGCAGATACACTAAGTTTCCTGGGCTGAGTCATTCCCTCACACAGCAAAGGACATCTTTCCCACATAGACATTTGCTTTGCCTGGGGAGAAGACAGTTGACACACCCTATTGGAAAATGCCTTGCCCTGGGGCCACTTAAAAGATTAAAAATAACAACTAGCCTCCAGGCAGAAGCAACTGCCCCACCCTGTTGAAAATAACTATCGCCACACCTAAGGACTGTTGCCTGGGGGCACTTCAAGTCAGAATCCTATCAGTCTGTAGGCAGAGGCAGTCTCTGGAGGCTTTGAGTCTTTGCCTGATCTAATTCGCCAGAAATAGCCTTTAACACTGTCCTGCACTAGAGATTGAGAGGTGCAGAGTATCTACCAAATACATAGTCACAAACCCAAACAGACAGCCAAAATGAGGAGACAAAGAAACAACCCCAAAATGAAAGAACTGAAGAATTCTCCAGAAGAAGAGATAAATGAAGCAGAGATAAGAAATTTATCTGAAACAGAGTTCAGAGCAGGGGTCCTCAAACTACGGCCCGCAGGCCACATGCAAATACAAATATTGTATTTGTTCCCGTTTTGTTTTTTTACTTCAAAAGAAGATATGTGCAGTGTGCATAGGAATTTGTTCATAGTTTTTTTTTAAAACTATAGTCCGGCCCTCCAACGGTCTGAGGGACAGTGAACTGGCCCCCTGTTTAAAAAGTTTGAGGACCCCTGGTTCAGAGTAATGATGGTAAAGACGCTCAACAACATGAAAAAGTATATAGTAACTATGAAAAAAGAACAGTCTAAAATAATGACATAACACAAATAAAGAACACATTGGAAGGAATACACAGCAGATTAGGGGAAGCTGAGGATCAAATCAGTAAATTAGAAGACAGAGTTGAAAATATCACTTAATCAGAGAACCAAAAAGAAAAACAATTAAAAAACAGGGAGAGAGCTTAAGGGAGCTGTGGGACAACGTGAAACATAACAATATTAGAATAGCAGGTGTTCCAGAAGACGAAGGAAGGAAGGAAGGAAGGAAGGAAGGAAGGAAGGAAGGAAGGAAGGAAGGAAGGAAGGAAGGAAGGAAAAAGGAAGGAAGGGAGAACATGTTTGAAGAAATAATGGCAGAAAACTTCCCTAACCTGGTAAAGGAAAAAGTCACACAAGTTCATGAAGCACAGAGAACCCCAAGAAAGAAGAACCCAAACAGGCCCATGCCCAGACAGATCATAATTAAAATGCCAAACATTAAAGACAAAGAGAGGAAAAACCAAGATGGCGGCATAGGTAAACACCAGAAATTGCTGCCTCGCACAATCACTTCAAAAATACAACTAAAAGACAAAACGGACATCATCCAGAACCACAGGAAGGCTGGCTGAGTGGAAATTCTACAACTAGAAGGAAAGAGAAAAGCACATTGAGACTCAGAGGAGGTGCGGAAGTAAACTGCAGAGGTACAGAGGTGCATGCGGAAAGGGCTGGCAACTAAGGACACGGTTGTCTTTTTTAATCGGGAGGAAGTCACAAGCTCCCGACTGCTCTGAACTCCAGTTCCGGGCGAGTCTCTGGGGACCCAGACTCATACAGGGAGAAACTGGACTGTCTGGCATCGGGCGGAACTCGAGGGTGGCTTTCTCTCAGAGGTGCTTGCGGCGATTACCGGGACACTGAAACTCGGGGCCTCTTAGGGCAGGACTGAGGATCAGCCATAGCTGTTTGCTCCCCGCTGTTGATCCCCTGAGACCCCGCCCCACCCAACTGTGCTCAGAGGCTTTTGCATATGAAAGGCCTGGCCCTATGCAATCTGAAAAGTACCTAACAAACTGCAGCTGGGTCAGAGAGACCCAGAACTTCCAAAAGAAGGCCCAAGGCCCCACAGCAGCTTGCATTGCTTCACAGCTGGGCCTCATCTGGGCACCTCCAAACCCCAAACAAAGAAGAGGAATCTGCAGATCTCTCCATAGCTCCTCCTGGGTAGCCTCAGGCAGAGGCTAAATTAGCACCTCCTTAGAGATCCAAGTGCCAGTGTACCCAGTGGTCAGAGTGGGACCATCCAGATTACAACTCCTCAGATCCATAAGGGACACACTCAGGGGGCAGACTCAGTGAGCACCAAAGCCCCACTGAAGCAAGTCTTGCCCCAGAAGGGTGTCTCCAGCACAGAAGTTCTCCCACTGTAGACACAGCTGAATCTCACAGCCAATTGGCCTGGAGGTCAATTCCTCCCAGTGATACCTACAACCATCACGGCTTAACTACAACAAGACTGTGCACAAAGCCCACAAAGGAGTGCACCAAGAGTGTCCACCTCAGGTAATTGGGGAGGCTGAGCCACTGGGCCCTACAGGACACCTAGCACAGAAAGCCACTCTATCAACAAAGGGAAGCATAAAAAATGTGGAGACAAAGAAACAGGTCACAAATGACAGAAATGGAGGAAAGCAAACTACTGTATATAGAGTTCAAAACCACGGTTTTAAGGTTTTTCAAGAATTTTCTAGAAACTGCCGATAAATTTAGTGAGACCCTCAAGAAATCTAGTGAGACCCTCGAGGTTATGAAAAAGGACAAACTAGAAATTAAGCATACACTGACTGAAATAAAGAATATTATACAGAGTTCTAACAGCAGACTAGAGGATCGCAAGAATCAAGTCAAAGATTTGAAATACGAAGAAGCGAATAACACCCAACCGGAAAAACAAATAGAAAAAAGAATCCAAAAATATGAAGATACTGTAAGGAACTTCTGGGACAACTTCAAGCATACCAACATCTGAATTATGGGGGTGCCAGGAGAAGAGAGAGAGCAAGATATTGAAAACCTATTTGAAGAAATAATAACAAAAAAACTTCCCCTACCTGGTGAAAGAAATAGACTTACAAGTCCAGGAAGTGCAGAGATACCCAAACAAAAGGAATCCAAAGAGGACCACACCAAGACACATCATCATTAAAATGCCAAGAGCAAAAGACAAAGAGAGACTCTTAAAAGCAGCAAGAGAAAGAAAGTCAGTTACCTACAAGGGAGTACCCATACGATTGTCAGCTGATTTCTCAACAGAAACTATGCAAGCCAGAAGGGAGTGGCAAGAAATATTCAAAGTGATGAATAGCAAGAACCTACAACCTAGATTACTTTACCCAGCAAAGCCATCATTCAGAATTGAAGGTCAGATAAAGAGCTTCACAGATAAGAAAAAGCTAAAGGAGTTCATCACCACCAAACCAGTATTATATGAAATGCTGAAAGGTATCCTTTAAGAAGAGGAAGAAGAAGAAAAAGGTAAAGATACAAATTATGAACAACAAATACACATCTATCAAGAAGTGAATCTAAAAATCAAGTGAATAAATAATCTGATGAACAGAATAAACTGGTGAATATAATAGAATCAGTGGCATAGAAAAGGAGTGGACTGACTATTCTCAGGGGAGAAAGGGGTGTGGGGGTGGGGGAAGAGACTGGACAAAAATCGTACACCTATGGATGAGGACAGTGCGGGGGGGGGGGGGGAGCGGAATAAGGGCAGAGGGTGGGGTGGGAACCGGGTGGAGGGGAGCTATGGGGGGGAAAAAGAGGAACAACTGTAATAATCTGAACAATAAAGATTTAATTTAAAATAAATAAATAAAGACAAAGAGAGAACTTTAAAGGCAGCAAGAGAAAACTGTTACCTACAAAGGATTTCCCATAAGGCTGACACTTGATTTCTCATCAGAAACTCTACAAGCCAAAAGGGAATGACATGAAATACTCAAGGTAATACAAAGCAAAAATCTGAGATCAACATTACTATATCCAGCAAGGCTATCACTCATGATAGACAGTCAAATAAAGAGCTTCCCAGACAAAAAAAAAAAAAAGCTAAAGGAACCACTAAGCCAGCATTACAAGAAATGCTAAAGGGACTGCTGTAATGAGAAGAAGAAACAGAGAGAGAAACCTAGCTATACAGAATTAAAATGGCAATAAGTACCTATCAATAATAACCCTAAATGTAAATGGATTAAATGCTCCAATCAAAAGGTGTAGGGTAGCTGAATGAATATAAAAACATGACCCAACTATATGCTGTCTACAAGAGACCCACCTCAAAACAAAAGACACACACAGAATGAGAGTGAAGGGATGGAAAAAAAATTTTCCATGCAAATGGAAAAGAAAAAAAAGCTGGAGTAACAATACTCATATCTGACAAAATAGACTTTAAAATGAAGGCCATCACAAGAGACAACAAAGGTCACTACATAATACTGAAAGGATCAATCCAACAAGAGAATATAACCCTGGTAAACATATATGCACCCAATATAGGAGTACCTAAATATACTAAAAAAAACCTCTAGAGGACTTTAACGGAGAGATCGACAAAAATACAGTCATAGTAGGGGACTTTAACACCCCTCTGATTTCACTAGGTAGAGCTTCCAGACAAAAACTTAACAAGGAAACAGAGACTCTAAAGGACACACTGGATCAGATGGATTTAATTGACATTTATAGAACACTAGAGGCCCGGTGTATGAAATTTGTGTATCGGGGGAAGGGAAGTCCCTCAGCCCAGCCTGCACCCTCTCCAACTCAGGACCCCTCGGTGGATGTCCAACTGCCAGTTTAGGCCCACAGGGAATAGGCCTAAACCGGCAGTCAGACATCCCTCTCACAATCTGGGACCGCTGTCTCGTAACTGCTCACCTGCCAGCCTGCCTGATCACCCCTAACTGCCTCTGCCTGCTGGCCTGATCGCCCCCTAACTGCTCCTCTGCTGGCCTGATCACCCCTAACTGCCCTCCCCCACTGGCCTGATCACCCCTTACTGCCCTCCCCTACCGGCCTGATTGCCCCTAACCCCTCTGCCTTGGCCTCCGCCACCGTGGCTTTGTCTGAAAGGATGTCCGGAAGATGTCTGGTCTAAATAGCACATTACCCTTTTATTAGTATATATATATATATCACCCCAACGCAGCAGAATATACATTCTTCTCAAGTGCACATGGATCATTCACAAAGATAGATCACATGTTAGGACACAAAACAAGTCTCTATAAGTTCAAGAAGATTGAAATCATATCAAGCGTCTTCTCAGATCACAGTGAAATAAAATTAGAAATAAACTACAGTAAAAACACTCCCAAAATTTAAAAACACATGGAGGCTAAATAGCATGTTATTAAACAATGAATGAGTTAACAACGAGATTAACAAAGAAATAAAAAATTTATTAGAAACAAATGAAAATGAACACACAAGAACCCAAAATCTCTGTGACACCGCAAAAGCAGTCCTGAGAGGGAAATTCATAGCACTACAGGCATACCTCAAAAAAAAAAATCAGCAATAAACTAACCCTACAATTTAAAGAATTAGAAAGAGAACAAGAAAAGCTCAGAGTAAGTAGAAGGAAGGAAATAATAAAGATTAAAGCAGAAATAAATAACAAAGAGACTAAAAAAAAAAATCCAAAAAATCAATGAAACCAAGAGCTGGTTCTTTGAAAGGATAATCAAAATTGATAAACTGTTAGCCAGACTCATCAAGAAACAAAGAGAGAGGAAAGAAATAAATTAAATCAGAAACAAAAGTGGAGAAGTAACTACTGACACCACAGAAATACAAAGGATTGTAAGAAAATACTATGAACAACTATATGCCAGCAAGCTGGACAATGTGGATGAAATAGACAAATTCCTAGAAAAAATATAATCTCCCAAAACTGAATCAGGAGAATCAGAAAACCTAAATAGGCCAATAACAACTGATGAAATAGTAGCAGAAATCAAAAAACTCCCACCAAACAAAAGCCCAGGTCCAGATGGCTTCACAGGAGAGTTTTACCAAACATTCAAAGAAGAACTAACACATATACTCCTCAAACCATTTCAGAAAATCCAAGAGGAAGGAACACTTCCATATTATTTTTGTGAGGCTAACATTATCCTAATTCCAAAATCAGATAAAGACACTACAAAGAAAGAGAACTATAGGCCAATATCCCTGATGAACATAGATGCTAAAATCCTCAACAAAATATTAGCAAATCGCACCCAGAAATACATTAAAAAGATCATACACCATGATCAAGTGGGATTTGTTCCAGGGATACAAGGCTGGTACAATATTCACAAATTAATAAACATGATACATCACATAGACAAATTGAAAGACAAAAATCATATGATCATATCAATAGATGCAGAGAAAACATTCGACAAAATCCAACACCCATTTTTGAAAAAAACTCTCAGCAAAGTGGGAATAGAGAGAGCATATCTCAACATGATAAAGGCCACATATGACAAACGTACAGCCAACATCATACTCAATGAGCAAAAACTAAAAAAACATTTCCCCTAAGAACAGGAACAAGACAGGAATGCCCACCTTGAACATAGTCCCAGAAATGCTAGTGATCAGACAAGAAGAAGAAATAAAAGGCATCCAAACTGGAAAAGAAGTGAAACTATCATTATTCGCAGATGACATGATATTGTACAAAGAAAACCCTCCATCAAAAAACTACTAGACTTAATAAATGAACTCAGCAATGTAGCAGGATACAAAATTAACACCCAGAAATCTATAGCTTTTTTTATATACCAATAATGAACTCACAGAAAGAGAAACAACAAAAACAATCTCATTTACCATTGCACCCAAAAAATAAAGATGCCTAAGAATAAACTTAACTAAGGAGGTAAAAGACCTGTACTTGGAAAACTACAGGACATTGAAAAAAGAGATAGAGGAAGACATAAACAAATGGAAGACTATACCATGTTCATGGATTAGTAGAATCAACACCATTAAAATGTCCATACTACCCAAAGCAATCTACAGATTTAATGGAATCCCCATAGAAATACCAATAGCATATTTCACAGACCTAGAACAAACTCTCCAAAAATTCATCTGGAATAAAAAAAGACCCCAAATAGCCACAGCAATCCTGAGAAAGAAGAACAAAGTAGGAGGGATCATAATACCAGATATCAAGCTATGTTACAAAGCCACTGTTCTCAAAACTGCCTGGTACTGGCACAAGAACAGAAATATAGATCAATGGAATAGAGCAGAGAACCCAGAAATCACCATTATGCTCAATTAATATTCGACAAAGGAAGCAAGAGCATACAATGGAGTCAAGACAGTCTCTTCAATAAATGGTGTTGGGAAAATTGGACAGATACATACAAAAAAAATGAAACTAGACCACCAACTTACACCATACACAAAAATAAACTCAAAATTGATAAAGGACTTAAACATAAGATGGAAAACCATAAAAATCTTAGAACAATCCATAGGCAGCAAAATATCAGACATATGTTGTGGCAATATCTTTACAGATATGGCTCCTAGGACAATGGAAACTAAGGAGAAAATAAACAAATGGGACTAAATCAAAATAAAAAGCTTCTGCACAGCAAAAGAGACCATCAACAAAACAACAAGAAAGCCTACTGCGTGGGAGAACATATTTGCCAATGTTATCTCCAATAAGGGCTTAATCTCCAAAATTTACAGGGAACTCATACAACTTAACAAAAGGAAGATACCAGTAAACAATCCAATCAAAAAATGGGCAAAGGACCTAACTAGACACTTTTCGAAAGAGGACATACAGAAGGCCAAGAGACATATGAAAACATGCTCAAAGTCACTAATCACCTGAGAGATGCAAATCAAAATGACAATGAGGTACCCTCTCACACCTGTCAGAATGGCTATCATCAACAAATCAACAAACGACAAGTGCTGGTGAGGATGCAGAGAAAAAGGAACCCTCCTTCACTGCTAGTGGGAATGCAGACTGGTGCAGCCACTATGAAAACAATATGGAGTTTCCTCAAAAAGTTAAAAATGGAACTGCCATTTGACCCAGTAATACCACTTCTAGGAATATATCCCAAGAAAACAGAAACACCAGTCACAAAGGATATATGCACCCCTATGTTCATAGCAGCACAATTTACAATAGCTAAGATTTGAAACAGCCTAAATGCCCATCAGCAGATGAGTGGATTAGAAAACTGGTACATCTACACAATGGAATACTATGCTGCTGTAAAGAAAAAAAAAAGAAGGAATTCTTACCATTTGCAACCACATGGATGGAACTGGAGAGCATTATGCTAAGCGAAATAAGCCAGTCAGTGAAAGATAAATACCGCATGATCTCACTCATTTGTGGAATATAAAGAACATTATTAACTGATGAACAAAAATAGATACAGAGGCAAAGAAGCATTGAACAGACTGTCAAACTACAGCGGGAAGGCAAGGGAGGGTTGGGGGAGGGTAAGAAATTAACCAAAGGACTTATATACATGCATATAAGCATAAACAATGGACACAAGACACTGGGGGGTGGGGGATGAGGGCATGTGTGGGGGGGTCATAGGGGAGGCCGGGGGGAGGTCAATGGGACATATGTATTATTTTTAATACTTTAAACAATAAAATAAAATTTAAAAAAATAAAAATTGAAATCCCATTTGACCCAGTAATCCCACTTCTAGGAATATATCCCAAGAAATCAGAAACACCAATCAGAAAGGATATATGTACCTCTATGTCCATAACAGCACAATTTACCATAGCTAAAATTTGGAAACAGCTTAAGTGCCCATCAGCAGAGGAGTGGATTAAAAAATGGTGGTACATCTACACAGAATAATAATAATAATAATAATAATAATAAAGAAGGAATTCTTACCATTTGCAACAGCATGGATGGAACTGGAGAGCATTATGCTAAGTGAAATAAGCCAGCCGGAGAAAGATAAGTATCACATGATCTCACTCATTGTGGAATATAATGAACAACATAAACTGATGAACAAAAATAGAGCCAGAGGAAAAAAATTTTTAGAATATAATAGAAGTAATTCTGTTACTTGCAGATTTTTAATATTTCCTACAATTTTTGTAATATTATACTATATTAGTACAGTTTTGGTAATATTATTACATTTAAAATATTTTTTCTTTTTTAAAAAAAAGAACCTTCTATGTGGATACCAAAATACATACTCTACCCTCAAAAGAATGATTAAGAGGCCAGGAAAAAGAAACACCAACAGTATTTGATGATAGAAGAAATACCTACAAGAAAAATAAAATTTCTGTGACTCCTTGAAGAGATCAAAGTAATTAGTAAATGACTCTCTGACTTATAAAAACAAGGCAAATTTTTTAACAATTAAGATTTGTGTTTAGTTTTTAAAACTCTGGTAAAATACACATAACATAAAATTTACCATTTTAAAGTATACAATTCAGTGGCATTTAGTGCATTCACAATGTGGTGCAACCATCTTTCTAGTTCCAGAATTTTTTTTTTTTAAGAATATTACCTGGCCCATTTAAGCACTCAAGAGTGTTAGGTTTGTTTTTTTTTTTTTAAATATATTTTATTGATTTCTTACAGAGAGGAAGGGAGAGGGATAGAGAGTTAGAAACATTGATGAGAGAGAAACATCAATCAGCTGCCTCCTGCACACCCCCTACTGGGGATGTGCCCGCAACCAAGGTACATGCCCTTGACCAGAATCGAACCTGGGACCTTTCAGTCCACAGGCCGACGCTCTATCCACTGAGCCAAACCAGTCAGGGCCAGAATATTTTTATCACCCAAACAAGAACCACATATGTGTTAAGCAGTCACTCCTCATCCTCTCTCCTGGAGTCCTGGGCAACCACTAACTAGTCTGCTTCTGTCTCTATGAGTTTGCATAATCTGGATAGTTCATATAAATGAAATAATATAATATGTAGCCTTTGAGCCTGGCTTCCTTTTCTCACACATAACGTTTTTAAGGTTCGTCCATGTCATAACATATATTAGTACTTGATCCTTTTTATGACTGATGATATTCCACTGTGTAGATATGTAACATTTTGTTTACCCAGTCATTCTTTTGGCTATTGTGAATAATGCTGCTATGAACATTTTGTACAAGTTTTCTTTGAACACTCATTTTCAATTATTTTGGAAATATAACTATTGAGTAGAATTGCTGGGTTACATAGTAATTATGTTCAATTTACTGAGGAATTGCCAAGCTGTTCTAAGCAGCCACACCATTTTATTCACCTACCAACAATGTATGAGGGGTCCAATTTCTCCACATATTCACTAACACTTGTTATTTTCCTTTTTTATTAGTAGATAATGTGCTAGCTCACTGTGGTTTTGATTTGCATTTCCTAAGGACTAGTGCTGTTGAGCATCTTTTCATGTTTGTTGACCATGTGTTTGTCTTCTTTGAATAAAGGTCTATTCAAGCCCTTTGCCAGTTTTTAATTGGATTGTTTGTCATTTGGTGACACAAATAGGAATGTAATCTTAAAAATATGTCAAGAAAGATACATTCCTAGGTTATGGTAAAATAGCAGAATGGAATGAACAGTGCAAGACCCTACCTATAGGAAGGTCTTTCCTTAACTACCATTATGTGGTGCTGTACAGAAACATAGTAGTGGGGCACTCTTAAATGACCTTTAGAAGGCCTGACATGCTTGTATACTTGGCAAAATGCTTTACCAAACCTTCCATTAAACATATTCCCCTTCCTTGTAGATGCTTCTCTCCCCCTTGCTTTATTTTATATATATATTCCTCACCCAAGGATATTTTTTTCCATTGATTTTTAGAGAGAGTGGAAGAGAGAGGGAAAGACAGAGAGAAATATCGATG
The DNA here is from genome assembly GCF_000147115.1 of Myotis lucifugus. Lineage (NCBI taxonomy): Eukaryota > Metazoa > Chordata > Mammalia > Chiroptera > Vespertilionidae > Myotis > Myotis lucifugus. The sequence goes on from NW_005871180.1 coordinate 1,782,374, forward strand.
TGAGAGAAACACATAGATTGGTTGCCTCCTGCATGAGCCCCAACCAGGGCCAGAGCAGGGAGGAGCTTGCAATCGATCACCTGGGACCCTTCAGTCCTCAGGTCAACACTCTATTCACTGAGCCAGACCAGCTAGAGTTCCCTCCCCCTTACTTTAAGCAATTTCTTACAGTTGCCATTAACCAAATTTCACCTGTATATAAAGATTTCTGTAAATGACTTTGTGTTTGGTTTTATATACCTAAGACTGATCCTATGATTTTAATACTCCCATACACAGAAATATTGCTTTATGTATAATCCCATTACATTTTAAAATCTGTTTTCTCTTTATATTAACAATAATGGAAAAAAGCTGCACATAACCTCAAAGTAGAATGCCCTAAAGATATTATTACGTTCAGTTCAAAGAATTGAATGTGTATTAACATCTTAATTCTAATGCCTACAAGCTTGCAAATGTGCCCAAACTATCAAATTTTTAAGTCAAAAACATAACTTTTTAAAAATTCTTACATTCTGTCCTGCCAATGAGTAAGGAAGAATGTCGCCCTTGACAACTGCTTCTGCTAGGTCATCATTATAATGAGCCAGTCTCCCAAAAGCCAAAGCAGCAGTCTGTTGAATTGCTGGGACCATGTCCAGAAGAGGCCTCAGCAAAGACATTGCACCTGAGTGAAATTATGAAAAAACAGAAATCAGCAAAACTTAAATTAAAAAGCAAAACTACAATTTAGCATAGTATAGCCAAATAAAAAATTAAGGGAAAAATCAGCAAAAACAAAAAATTAGCCACTAAAAACTAATGGGATATTTAGAAGCATATAATTGGCCAAGACACAGAATAATAAAACCTGTAATTATCAAAGAAGCAGCATAGTGTGGAAATAAGAACGGCTTTGGGTTTAGAGAATTTAAATCCCTGATTTGCAAATACTAGCTATGTGACCTGCTAGGGCTGTCAGGACTAATGCAAAGAAAAGTTGTGAAGCACATTGCATAATGCCACCCTCAGCCTTTGCGAATTATATCTTTCATAGTTGAGTTCAGATTATTTCATCTCAGTGAAGTCTTTCATTTGTGTGGTGTTTTGTTTTGGAGTTGTTTCTTTTCTCTAACTTTTGGGTCTTCCTCTGGTTCCAAATGAACTTAGAGTTTATTACGGAAATTTTATCGGGATCTATCACAGGGCCAGGGAGCAGGAGGGCCATTTGGCTAGGACCTCACATTCATGGAGAGCTGCAAATCATATTGCTGACATTATCTCCAAAAAATAAATTCTTTGATAGAAGAAAGTATATTGTATTATGAGGTCTCACAATATCATTTTAGGATTGTCTACAGCGTAGGTTTATCATCCTCACAACAATAATAAAAACAGTTTATATTTGCAGAGCACTTGTATGCATGCATTGTTTTCAAGATTTGTTTTCCATATTAATTTACTGACCTCTCATAACAAACCTATGATGTAGGCCTTATTATTATGTCTATTATACAGATGAGGACATTGAGGCTGAGAAAGGTTAAAAAAATTATCACACAACTAATAAATGGTAGAAAAAGTTTAGAAATTTTGACATTCTGTATTGATCATCTATAATAATAAAAGCATAATATGCTAATTAGACCGGACATCCTTCCGGACAACCTTCTGGATGAAGCCGGGGCTGCAAGGGAAGCCTGGGTCCCAGGTGCCTACTGGCGGCTGGAGGGAGGCCCGGATCCCAGGTGCCAGAGGGAAACCGGTGCCAGCAGTGGGGGGAAGGAAGGCCTACTTTGCACAAATTTCGTGCATCAGGCCTCTAGCTGCTAAATAAATAATATGTATTAAAATTGAGGCAGTCGGAAAAGGGAGACAAATAATTGCATTTTGGTCATTTTATTGGACATTCCAACTCTTTATATTAACTTTGCCTTACTAGAAAATATGTAAAATAGTCAACAGCTATTTGTGCTTTATGATGGTGTTTTAGTCTAAGGTTACTAGAAAAGTAATGATGTTAATGATGGTGTTTTAGTCTAAGGTTGCAAGAAAGGTAATGATGGAGTTCAAACTGGAACAAAGTGCTTTTGACTTTCTAAACTTTATGTAATTTACAGAAGGCTATTCAACTGCATAATAATTAAAGATTAATAATAATTAATCTTTTCTATAAACACATATTCTAGTGATCTATAAAAGCATATATTACCAATATTCTTTTATAATGATACATCCAGAAACATTTGAAATAGAATAAAAGGAAAACATTTACAATAATATTTAGGATTAAAGTAAGAGAAATAGTATTACCAAATAACATGAACAGAGAATAATGATGCTTATCTCAGATACATTTAATGATGTGACCTGTGGCTTTTCATAGTCTCACACTTCATTTAGTGATCATTTTTATATCTAAGTTGCTTGGTTAGACCATCTAATACAGTGGTTCTCAACCTTCTGGCCCTTTAAATACAGTTCCTCATGTGACCCAACCATAAAATTATTTTCGTTGCTACTTCATAACTGTAATGTTGCTACTGTTATGAATTGTAATGTAAATATCTGATATGCAGGATGGTCTTAGGCGACCCCTGTGACTGCCAAAGGGGTCGCGACCCACAGGTTGAGAACCGCTGAATACAAGACCACAGTTTCAAGTTTAAACCGCACAGGCTGGTTAACTTTACAGGCACACAGCACTCCTACTCATGCCTAGATCATAGCTCCTAACAAATCAAAGCATAAACAAATCAATATGCCTATGCTCATAAGTGTTGCTTATATTATTATCTATACCTTTTCCATAGAGATATTTAGGAAATATCTCACAACAAAAAGTCTAAAGCACAGAATAAGGTACTAGAATTACCAAGCATTAACATGGGTTCTTTCTGGAAAGTTAGGTTAAAAAAATTTATCCATCTCTTCATTGTAGTTTGCTTTATTACTTCATTTTTTAATGTAGTAAAATTCACATAACATAAAAATGACCACTTAAACCATTTTTAGTGTACAATTCAGTGGTATGAAGTTTCATAATGAATATATTAATGAGGCAAAAAATATAAACTATAAGTATGCCTAGAATAGTTTCCAACGATGTGTAATCATCACCATCATCTAGAACAGCGGTTCTCAAACTGTGGGTCGTGACCCCTTTGGGGGTCAAATGACCCTTTCACAGGGGTCGCCTAAGACCATCAGAAAACACGTATATAATTACATATTGTTTTTGTGATTAATCACTAAGCTTTAATTATGTTCAATTTGTAACAATGAAATTGGGGGTCACCACAACATGAGGAACTGTATTAAAGGGTCACGGCATTAGGAAGGTTGAGAACCACTGATCTAGAAACTGTTAAACTGTTTTCTACAGAAGCTGAACCATTTTACATTCCAACCAGCAAAGTGCAAGGGTTCAGATTGCTCCATATCCTCACCATCACTCATTTCCCATGTTGTTTTAAAATAATAGGCATCCTAATAGGTATGAAGTGGTATGTCATTGTGGTTTTGATTTACATTTCCCTAGCACTAATGATGGTGAATGTCTTTTCATGTGCTTGTGTATTGGCCATTTGTACATCATCTTTTCTGAAATGTCTATTCAAGTCCTGTGCCTATTTTTAAATTAGGTTGTTGTTGTTGTTGAATATAACTTGAAATTTTTTATAATAAATACGCACCATTTAAAAAAGAAGAGCAAAGAAAAAGAAAAGCTAAATTTGTTTACATATATTTAAAGTTTCATAGTAAATATATTAATGAGGCAAAAATATAAACTATAAGTATACTTAGAATAGTTTTAAGAGAATCACAATTTAAAAAATAAAAGAATCATGATTATGGTTCATGTTATTTTTTTTTCCTGATGATTCTGGCATTTCCTTTTTTTCCTTACTTGATAAATTTATGTGAAGTGGCTTATTGTCTTTTGAAATATAATTGGAAAATCAATACATACTGGATTATTCCACCTAAATATTTCAAATTAAAATCTCAAGAACTTTAAACTTCCATGGTAAGAATTTGATGAATTCATCTATTTAAGTATATAATATTTAACTTAATTATGTGTTTATTATTACTTACAGTATTTAGCTAATATACCAAAAGCCTCCAATTTTGGAAAATTTCAGTTTGCAATTTTAGCATTAAAATATTTTACCCCCCAAAGTGTATTTTACTTGTCCATATACTCAAAGGAATTTTCTACTTTCTCCTCCACTTTTCTATTGCATCTGGACTAAGAAAATAATGTCAACAAAATGACACATAATTCCTTTCCTTCTATTCCTGTTTTCATTATCCAAGTTAGGCTCCTGCATGGAACTTCTGCTCTATCATACTTTTCCTGTATTCCTTAGTCCAAACAGTAGCACAATGAGGATTTTGCAAAAAATTTAAATCTCTGAACCTATACAAGTAAAAGCTAAAATTCCCATTTAAAATACCTGTTTAGAGGCCTAACCGGTTTGGCTCAGTGGATAGAGCATCGGCCTGCAGACTGAAGGGTCCCAGGTTCGATTCCAGTCAAGGCCATGTACCTTGGTTGCAGACACATCCCCAGTGGGAGGTGTGCAGGAGGCAGCTGATCGATGTTTCTAACTCTCTATCCCTCTCTCTTCCTCTCTGTAAAAAATCAATAAAATATATATTTAACAAATAAAAAAATAAAAAATAACAAAATACCTGTTTAGAGGGTAAATGGGGGATAAATGGTGATGCTTTGGATGTTAAACACACAATACATTATACAGATGATGTGTTATAGAATTGTACACTTGAAACCTATGTAATTTTATTAACCAATGTAACCCAAATAAATTCAATGATAAATAAATATCTTTGTTTGAATAAGATCATTCTTTAGGGAAAATCCTAATTTCTAGTCCTTAAATTTTCTCTTAGTGGTTTATCATCAATCATTAAGTCCCCGGGGACATGATTTTTATCTCTTACACAGCATGGATGGAAACTTTGTTATTTAATTACAAGTTTGTCCTAAAAATACAGATAATGATACAAGAGACACTGAGAGACAAAAGGGGTAAAGGTAGGGGAAGGGAAGACAGGGGGAAATAAGTATATATAACATAAAAAGAAATTTTTTCTTACCTGCCTGTCCATTAGGAATCCATAGTGATTGATCCTTGGTGAATAAATGCATGAAAATTTAGAATCCATAAATTACAGCAGTCTGAAATAGTTGCTATATCTGATACACAAGGTCTCTAAGGAGCAGCTAATGACCTTATTGGGCTCTCCACTGAAGGAGCCAACATGATCTATCTAATACCTAATATTAAAAATAATTCATATATTGTACTCTAATATTTATAAAACAAGTTAGTGTACTCTATGCAAACTGATAAAATAGTGTGAAACTATTTTTGAACTTTTATAGGATACATCTTTATAATCCTCCCCTACCCCAACTTTATAGCTTTGAACTCCTTTCGTATTTTTCTTGTTCCAGTGCCATACTGGAGACATTGCTGCTAATACCTACATTGCAATCCAGTTATGCCCCAAACAACCTTGCTGATCCTGCCCACATCATTCATTCAAAAAACAGATCAGAGTTTATCAAGTGGCAAGGAATAAAACTACATACATGAGTTAAGGCAGCTCCTACTCTCAAGAAACTAATAATCAAGTAGAGATTATAAAATAGCCTCAAAATAATTACGGCTCTTTCTTTTAATTCCTTTCAATGCAACATAGGCCTAATTACTTGATTTTGCATGCCTACTGCATATATAAATTAGGAAGAAAATGTCAAACATTCCCAAAGACAAAAAAATTACTCAAATTACTCATTCATTCTCATATTATATATATAATTTATATACATATTACCTCAATTTTCTGTTTATAAAGATATTTAACATATCAACGTTGTTTCTTTAAAAACAAGTGTCTGTCCCGGCCAGTGTGGTTCAGTGGTTGAGTGTAGACCTATGAACCAGAAGGTCACTGTTTGATTCCCAGTCAGGGCACATGCTGAGGTTGTGGCCTCAATCCCCAGTATGGGGTGTGCAGGAGGCAGCCTATCAATGATTCTCTTTCATCACTAATGTTTCCATCTCTCTCCTTACTTCCTCTCTCTGAAATCAATCTTTAAAAGACATATTAAAAAAATAAAGATTTGTTTGCCCTCGTTACTTCTTATTTTCTTTTGCAATTTTTTATTGTATTTATTTTGTGGTAAAGTATACATAACAAAATTTATTATTTTAACCATTTTTAGATGTACAATTCAGTGGCATTAAATACAGTCAGAATGTTGTGTAACCATCACCCACTATTATTTCCAGAACTTTTTCATCATCCCTAACAGATACTTTATACAAATTAAACACTAACTCCCCATTTCTCCCTACCCCCAGCCCCTGGTAACCTCTATTCAACTTTCTGTCTCTCTGAATTTGTTTACTATAGATACCTCTTATAAATGGAATCATATAATATTTGTCCTTTTTTGCCTGGCTTATTTCAAACTTAGCATGTTTTCAAGGTTCATCTGTTGTAGCATGTATCAGAATTTCATTACCTTTGTAAGATGAATACCATTCGATTGTATACACAACATTTTGTTTGTCCATTCATCTATTTCCACCTTTTGGTTATTGTGAATAATGCTGCTATGAACATTGGTGTACACATATCCATTTAAGTCCCAGCTTTCTATTCTTTTTACTGTGTACCTTGAAGTGGAATTTTTGGATCAAATGGTAATTCTATGTTTAACTTTTGAGGAACCATCAAACTGTTTTCCACAATGGCTCCACCATTTTACATTCCCACCATCAAAGCACAAAGGTTCCTCCACATTCTTACCAACACGTATTTTGTTGTTGTTGTTTTCAATAATGTGTGTGAAATGGTATCTTACTGTGGTTTGATTTGCATTTCTCTAATGACTAATGATATTGAGTATCTATTCATGTGCTTATTAGCCATTTTTATAACTTCTTTGGAGAAATGTCTATTCAAAATTTTTGGCCATTTTTGAATCAAGTTGTTTGGAGTTTTTTGTTGAATCTTAGGAGTTATATATATATATTTTGGATATTAATCTCTTATCATATATATGCTTTGCAAATATATCCTACCATTCTGTGAGCTGTCTTTTTAGTCTCTTGGTATTGTCCTTTGATGCCCTTCTTTATATTTTTTTGACTTAAATGTGAAGTTATTTCTACCATATATATTCTTTGCTTTCCAATTTTATTCAAAATTATCACAAACATAAAATATGTTAAAGATGTATTATTGCAAATTTTTACTTTTGCTATTATTAATAAAAATAATTATTATTTCTTTATTATTGCAAATGTTTTATTTTTATCTAAAACTACTTTTTATATGACCATTTACTATGAAATTGCACTATAGTTCATTCAAGCTTTGGAAGAAGTGATTTTTGCATACAATTAACCAATACAAAACAAAGAATTCACCTTTGACTGTCAATGTTACTACTTGACCCAGGCATTCTGTTTGAAGTCCAATGAGAATATTAAAGAAATTCCATGCTTTAAAAATAGAAGGAATCACTTGCCCTGCTTGTTACATGACTGCCTATGTTAACAATAGACTGAGGTAATTAGAGCCTGTATCTGGAGGTAAACTGATTGGGTTCAAATTTGGGTGCTGCCATTTCCTTGCGGTGGGACTCAGCAAGGTTACCTAACATCTGTGTCTCAGTTTCACCATCGGGAAAATGGTGGTAAATTCTAAGACTACCTCATAAAATTGTTGTGAGAATTACAATGAAGTAAAATTTCTAAAGTGTTAGAACATGAGTTGGGATAAAATAAACACAAGTGCTTGTTAAATAACATACAGTAGAGCAGGCTTTAAAGAACACAGAAAAGGCAACCCAGGAGCAGTGACATCTAAGTTGAGATCCAAAGGCTTTGGGGAAAGATTGCCTGCTAAAAATTTGGAGGGAGTAGTGAGGTAAATGGATTGGAGAGTATTCCAACCAGAAGGAGCTACACAAATGAAGCTGAAAACCAAAAACAGTTTGGTGTGTTGACAAAACTGAGAATGCAGTATGACTACAGTGTAAGAGCGGAGAGAGAAGGTTAGAGAAAGAAGGCTAAGAAATTAACAGGAACCAAAATCCTGAAGTATTTTGAATTGAATCTGAACATTAATGTCAGTATGGTGACAGAATCAGATCTGCACTTTGTAAAGGAGGCTCCTTCTGATTACGCTGGGAAGAAAGGATAAACAGAGGCAAGATTGGAGGCGGGAAGACCACTTGGGAAGCTGTTGTAGGAACCTACACCAGATGTGAAGATAGCCTGGAAAACAGCAATGGCAAAAGGGAAGGGGACAAGGGAGATATTTAGAAGAGAAACTGATTAGTGTGAGGAAGATGGAGAAATTGGTGACACTTCAGGTTTCTGGCTTGGACAAGGAGTGCATGATGGTGGCGGACCGTAGAAGAAGCCATGAGAAAGTCAGACCAGCCTGAAATGTCAAGTGGGGGGTGACTTGGAAAGAAATAAAGCAGGAGAGCTTGGTTGGGGCAAGATCAAATTTGGCTTCAGGTCAAATTAAGATTTTGTGATGTTATTCTAAGTGAAATGGGAAGCCATGGGGAGCTTTATTGTTTACACCACTTACTCTCGGGGAAATAAATGAAAATGAAGACTGAATAATTCCCAGGTCCACCATGAATGGCCGAGCAGGCTGTGTGCTGCACAAATCCAGGGGATGCCACTCACATAGATCATGATATAAATGGTACACCCAAAGTCATGCAAAGCACAGCAGCCATCCTTGACATAGCATCTTATGTGGTTCTCTAGTTTGTTTATGTAAATGAATTGCTTATTTCCATAGTAAAACAATAAACATCTCTAGAGCAGAACTTGTTTTATACTTGTTTTGTTCCTCAAATTACCTAGCACAGATCTGAATACACAGCCAGCTCTTATTGAAAAACGTGTGGTCTTGGCTCTAGAAACCACCACTCACTTTGATTTTACTACTGTAAGCACTACCTGTTTTATCCCAGAGTAACTCCAACTACACTTACCAACTTTAGTAGATTTAAAATTTTTATTTCTATAATAAGATATTATATTTACATGATTATACTTTTACTGAAGTAAGTGTCATGACACTGATGAATTTTATAACTATTTCTCATTTTATAACTATTTCTCATTTTCCTTCACTGGTCATCTTTTATTTGAAAATATTTAAGCATTCCCCCCCCCCCCCTTGCATTTTTTTAGAGTAAAAATTTTCATGAACTGGTTTCATGATTTGGTTTCTCCCAACCCCTATGATTATATACCTCTGGCCACTATTCCTGCATTTGATTTAAAAAAATATAAATTTTGGTATCACATGTCTGTTTTGTTTTCTGTATAATACTTTTTCACTGCCATTACTATCAAATCAATTATGATTTTAGGTGTTATATCCCTTACAACACAGAGTCTTATAATTTATTTAAAGGGTCATAATGAATCACAAAAATCTATGTATAAGCTTTTTACATGATGATCAAAAGTAACCCATTTTCTCCTTTTAAAATTATTCTCATTGTAGTTAATACTACAGTTAGCATCTTCTGAATTTTGTTTGGTGATTCACTGTTAACTCAGTTGTTTATGAGTAAAGGACTACCACACCTGATATCTCATTTTTGTGTGGGGAGAGGTGAGAGGAAGATGAGACCAAGACTACTGACTCACTGCACAAATTAGCAACAATTCTAAGAGGGCAAGGAAGCACAGCATGCATTTATTTACTTATTTAACATATACTTATATAGCATTTACCATTTACCAATGAAACTGGCCTATTGCCAGGGTTAGAATGCATACCAAAGGGTATAATCTCTGAATTGATATTATTCTGCCATTAACATTACTGTAGCTGTCTTCCTTGATTACTGTATTAAACTAATTCAACTGTCTGACTAGACTAGGTCACAGCCATCACCATGAACTGAGTGAGCATGTAGAACATACAAGTTATGGCAGGTTCAATTTACATATACTTTAGATAAAATGAATGGAACTCACATGTTTATAATTATATATAGAAATATGAAAATGAGCTTTGACTATAGTTTCAAATGAGCATGTAAGTTCCACACTGGAGAGAAGGCAGTCAGTCACAGGCAACTGACCCCACTGGGCTCTGATGAAATCTCCTCTGCACCTCCCAGATCCAGGTAGGGTCTCAGACCAACAACTCTCCGAAGTACTCTCTTGGGTCTCAACCCCCTGTGGATTATACGCTCTTCCCTGGGTGCTTTAACGGTCTCTGGATTGATACGGCTTTTCCTTAGAAGCCACAAGAAGCCCAAAGGTCCTCCTCTAGAGCTCTAAGACCAGTTTAAGCCCTAAATACAATTTCTCCCTCTAACCTCCAGATATTTATCAAAGTTAGTCCTCTGCATCTGGCCTCCACAAAAGCTCCATAATGGTCCTTAAGAAGACCTCAAAGCCAGTCATGCACAATTACTGGACAGCCTTCTTACCCAAAGGCCTGAACAGACAACTTGTTTTAACAGTTAACATTGAGGTTTACTAGGAATTTCTAAAACCACTTAGAAATTGTTTACTAATTCCTACAAGCAGAAAGATCACAAGATCAGACAGCAATTAAGAAACAGGTCTTAGTTCCACTTTGGCCTCTAACTTGCTTTGTGATGAGGGCAATTATCCATCCTTTTTGGGCTTAAAATCCACACTGAAGAAGATACCTACACTACCTACCTGAGCTGTTACAAGAATCTGATTTTTTAAGAGATGTGAAAACACTTAGAAAATTAATTACTCCTTCATTCTATTTAAACATGTTAAACATCTACTCTATGCTAAGCATTATGCTAGGCATAGAATTTACAGTTAGTGAAGAAAACAGAAAAGAAATCATTGCAATTATGAGAAGTATTATAAAAAAGAAATATTAGGAGCAAGGAAAGCATAAATCAGGAGACTTAACTTACTCTGAGGGCCCAAAGAAGTTTTCTCTGAGGAATTAACATCTAAACAGAGCCATAAAGAATGAGCAGAACCTTGGCCAGTGTGGCTCAGTTGGTTGAGTGTCTCCCTCTGCACTGAAAGGTGTCTTTGGTTCCATTTCCAGCCAGGGCACATGCCCAGGTTTCGGGTTCCATCCCCAGTGGGTGCATGCGGGAGGCAACTGGTTGATGTTTCTCTCTCCCTCTCCCTTCCTCTCTCTCTAAAATCAATAAAAAGATATATTTTTTTAAAAGAATGAGTAGAAATTAATTAGAAAAAGAAGTATAGGAAAAGGTTCTAGTCATAGCAGCAAAGGCCATGAAAAAAAAACTATTAAAGTGTAAAGTGGAATTAGAAAATATTTAACCTTTCAGAAACATTTAATATGTAACATTTAAATGTAATCCACACTATTTCTAAGCCCCACTCTCATAGGTTCATCAATAGCTTGGGGTTTGTTTTAGTTCCTTAATTGTCTAATTTTTCCTAAGAAAACAGAGACCCTAGCCTTCACTGTATTATTTTCTACTTATGTACCAAAGCTTAGATAACAAAACAGATAAATGTCCATGTAGGAACAACGATTTGGAACACAGAATCAAATTCTGAATAATCTTGTTTTTAGGACATATTGTTAGGGGCTACATTTTCAGAATTTTTATAGTGCCATAGAATATTTTTCACTTAAACATAGGTGAAAAAAACTATATACCGATCTTAAAAAAAAAAGAAAAAAGCCAGTGTTTTGAGTTATAATTTACAACTATAAGACTCCTTTTATATTGACAAAATGCATCAAATTTAAATAGCATAATTCATATTTTGAAGTTGCTCCACCAGTTGTCTTTATCTTGTGGAACAGTAGTTTTTGTAAGAGAATCATGGTACATTTACCTACTAGGATATGTTTAGATACATTATAAATGCTTAACTCAGGCTTTTCCTTTTCATAGCAAATTGAGGTGCTAGATCATTAATTTGAATATTTTAACACTGCCCCAGACACATGTAATTTAAAATCATTTTATGTCAACATATATTACTTATTTTCTTGAACGCTGAATCCATTAAGTTGATTCAACTTGCAAATTAGCTTCAGACAGATGCACAAAGTGTTATGCAAACTTCTGTAGTCCTACTCTTCTGAAAATGTGCATACTTACTGATTTGCCATGCTCACTGTTTTACTATAGATTATATGTAATATATTACAAAGTATTAATTTAAACTTTACCCCCACTTTACTTATAGGAATATCTGCTTCAAATAAGTTTATTTGATTTAAAAATAATTTTAAAAATAACTTTCTTGGAACTTTTATTAGCTTTTTTCTAAAGACCTCCTAAACAACCTGAGTGGTCTGGTATTCCAATATGCCATAAAACATGATTCTCATATTTTATAACTAAACAACCACCCTAAATTGCTCAAATTCTACAATTGGTAGAATTAACAGTCATTATCCAAAGAGGAAAGGTATCAAAATTCATTTTTTGTTTTAAATTATTTATTATTATTACTATTTAAAACCATATGTGCATTATAAAAATTTGAAAATACAAATTAACAGAAGAAAATAAAAACATCACAGATTGTGGATAATTCTTACATTCTCTGTACATTTAATTTTTAGAATATGCATAGATATATAATCATTAAAACATTAAAAATGTAGAGCCTATTTTTGTTTTGGTTCACATTTATAGCTGTGAGATGTAATGGTCCAAATGTACAGGGTTTGAGGTTTTAAACTTTTTAGTGTTTTCATGTATGCTCTTTTGATTTCAAAGGAATCAAATCTCAATGAGAAAAAAATAACTCTAAGTTATAGACACATTGTACACAGTTCTTTCTAGAAACAAGTTTAATTAGGAATCAAACTTATTTTTGTCCAATTATTCTGAAGAATATTGTTTGCTTTAGTAATTACTTTGGACATATTTAATAAGGCAGATTCTCTCATAAGACCATCAAAAGCACAATGAAAAAGAGCAGAGATTTAAAATGAAATAAAATTTTATTGATAATTTTCACCTTTAAGGTTCCTTTCACAGTGAATGAATTCAAAAATTTTTAACAACCGAACTACTGATTTATCATGATGCCCATATGGAAATGGTTTTCACATTACCTTGAATATATGATATGCTATTTTATATAAATAGCTTATATAAAAGTAAGAAAATAAAACCCTCCCAGGTATGCAGAAATTATGTCAAAGTCAGGAATAAAATGTAATGGTGTCTTAGACTACCAAAATGAAGTCACATAACTGAAAAAAAAAAAAAGCTTGATCAGAATATATAATTGATGTATACATTTAGTGGCTCATTCAAAAGCATTTTTGAATCCAGGTGATTTTTTAAAAAGAATAAATTATTTGAATGTTTAAGTTAGTTTACTATTAAGAAAAGTTCTCATAAAAAAGCTTACAGGTTATTTTTTTATTAAAAGAATAAATATATTAGAATATTCATTATCTGTCTCTACTTAAAATAACTAAGAAGTACTTAGCCCAGCTGGTATGGCTCGGTGGTTGAGAATTGACCCAGGGCACATGCCCAGGTTGCAGGCTCAGTCCCCAGTGTGGGGTGTGCAGGAGGCAGCCAATCAATGATTCTCTCTCATCATTGATGTTTCTCTCTCTCTCTCCTGCTTCCATCCTCTCTGAAATCAATAAAATATATATTTTAAATATATATGTATAATATATTTTTAAAAAGAAGTGCTTAAATTAAATCTCGATAACATGAAATATGTTCAAATAAATTTCTCAGGAAAATAAAAATCTTAATGTTCCAGCAAGTTATTAGTCAATGAGTGGATTAAAAAGCTATGGTACATTTACACAATACAATACTACTCAGCTGTTAAAAAAGAAAGAAATCTTACCTTTTGCAACATCATGCATAGACCTGGAGAGTATTATGCTAAATGAAATAGGCCAGTCAGAGAAAGACAAATACCACATGATCTCACTTACATGCATCTAATAAACAAAATAAACTGACAAAATAGAAACAGAGGTATGGATACATGGAACAGATTGACAGCCGTCAGAGGGAAGGGGGTTGAGGGTAGGTAAAAGAGGTGAAGGGATTAAGGGGGGAAATATATATATATATATAAAATTTGTTTGGACACAGATGACAGTGTGCTGATAGCCAGAGGGAAAGACAGTGTGGTGGCAGCCAGAGGAGAAGGGGGCGGGTGTTAGGTGGAGGTGGATAAAGGAGGGGGAATGGGAGTGGAAAGAGGCTTTGCTTTGGGCAAAGGCGCACAATGCAGTGGGCAGATGATGTTTGATGGAGTTGTACACTTGAAACCTGTACCCCAATAAATCCAATAAAAAATAAATAACTTTTAAAAAGACATTAGTCAAGTGCAGATCACGTTAAAACATTAAGTTATATTCCTTTTGTACTCCATTTCTTCATAAGTCAGAACATAAGTGAAAATAGGTGGCTACTTAAAATGCCACCTCTAAGTCACTTATACTTTGGTGATCATTTAGCCTAATAGTTTGGATTGATTAAATTCCATAATATATTCTACAATGTACACTTATGGGAAGAGAAAACCTACCACTATTATACTAAAACATGATATTCTGTATTTTAAGTGTTATCTATACTTCCATACTTCAGTATCAAATGTTTAATATAATGTAAATAGCAAGTGTACATTCACAAAGGCCGTTAAATGGGACTGAGGGGGGAACCCTGTTAAAGGTGCATTTTTAAAATGTAATATGCTCTAATGAACTTTAATTAACCAGTGTATTAGGTTCTGAGTACTTTGAGGAGTATACATGCATGCATTAGAGCACACACACATGCAGAAGAAAGTAAATTAATGCACATGAAACAACTGCACAACAAAAGATTATCAATTTTGAAATAACAAAATTTTTTTAAATGGAAAACAGATTAGTGGTTGCCCTGGGTTAGGGACAAGAGGGATGTGGGTGTGGTTATAAAAGGGCAACACAGGGAGGCATCCTTGTGGTGATGAAGGACTTTTGCATCTTGACTATTGTGGTGATTGACACACAAAGGATAAAAATGCATACCACACACACAAGCACACAAATAAGTACAAGTCAAACTGGGGAAGCCTGAACTAAATCAGTGAATTACCAATATCAACTCCTGGTTGTGATATCATACCACAGTTTGCAGGTATACGGGATCTTTTATTATTTCTTACAACTACATGTGAATCTATAATTATCCCTAAATAAAAGGGTTTTTAAATGATTATAAAATGCACTTTCTCCATTCTAAATACATCTCCTGATGCCCCCCCCCCGCCAAAAAAAATACAGGGAATAAATAAAATACCAAAATCTCTCCCAGTGACAAAAAACAAAACACCCCCCCCACACACACACACACACAAAATCTAGGTGCTGTAGTAATTCCCCTAAAAAACACAAAAATCCACAGTAAATACTACATCTAAACATTCTTGCCCTGTCAATATGTTCTTAAATTTTTTTAATTCCATGTTAATTTTAATGTTTTAAAGATCATATCCAATGAATTGAAGGTTTCTCATGACACAGTGATAAAATGCTATCTTACTCTGAGTTCAGACGGTGGTGGAATCGTGCTAAATGAGAGAGGGAGGGCAGGGGGAGAAGAGAGCCACCATTATCTTATCTCTTTACTAGAATAGAAGCCTCTCTCTCTCTCTCTCTCTCTCTCTCTCTCTCTCTCTCTCTCTCCCTCCCTCCCTCCCTCCGTTCCTCCCTCTCTGTAGTCTGCACGAGTTCTGGCTGAGGGGTGAAATGAGAACACCATAATGATTTCTCAAAGTTAGGTCTTTACCTACTTTGAATCTCCTGGGAAATATTCAAGCATATCATGGCTCTTTCACTAATGCAAAATGAGAAATAATGTGTCAGCGGCTCTGGAATTCCTTTGGTGTGAAGAAGTGAAGGTGATCAAAGGCAGGGTGAAGTGTGGGGGCACCCGGATAAAACGGGAGTGATTAGGGTAGATTCCCATTCGCGTAAAATGACTTCCAGGCAATTCGTTTGGCTTTGACTTTCAACCTGACACAGGCCTGGTTGCGATCAAGATGTTAATAGGGGCGCTGGGCCCCTCACACCAGCCTGTAAGCCTCAGCCTCAGCCTCACCCGCAGCCCTCAGAGACCGGCTGCCTCCACACCCTCACTGAGCTGGAGGGATTTGGGGGTGCTGCCCTCCAGTCCCCGTGCTGCTCCTCCCCAGAGCTCCGCGGGCAGGGCGTGGGGGTGGGATGGAGGCCGGGGTGAGGGGAGGGTTGGGGGCGCGAAACGCGGCGACTGGACGCGAGGCCGGGGCTGAGGGCTCTGCGACTCCTGCCTGGAGGCGCGGGGCAAGGCCTGCCGCCCCGGGTGACAGCCCCGGGCGTGCGGGGTGACGCGGTTCAGGTGAGGGCTCGGACGCGCTTTTGCAGGGTCTTCAGTGTTTTTGGGTCTGGTCGTCAGCTCTGCCGCAA
>NW_005871180.1:1799593-1803403 GCF_000147115.1 Myotis lucifugus
CTGGGCAATGGACTGTCCTGGTTTCCACAGGCAAGTGGAATCTCACACATGACATTGTGGAATCTGATAATCACATTACTGTCAATGCAACTTTAAAGGTCAAATGTTTCTCCCTCAGTCCAGCTTTTATATACCTGGCACTTCAAGTTTCCGGAATTCCTGGTGGGTCAAGACAACGATGTTCACACACTGAATTATGTTGCATTGAAAGCATTTAATAATTACTCCTAGATATTCAATGAGAAAAGCGTACGAGGAAACGATGTGATAAATGTCCTGTCTTCCGTGACTTTCTCCTACTACTAGCTTTGCTGTTTCCTCATTTTTGTGTGATTTTTAAACATTTGCACTTTTTAAAATTTAGGCTTTATTTATTTTTGTTGAACGACATCCCCCCCCCCAAAAAGGGAGGGGGGAGAATCTTTACCTGGAAAGTCTTAATTCAAATTATCTTACTGGGCTTCCCTAGCTTATATACCTTTAACTCTGTACCGAGTCTCTCTTAACAACAACAAAAATAGGTACTTAGTCTATTACTGGTTCCTAGCTTCTCTAAAAACTGTATGCCAAATGTTTCAATCACAGGTGTCCACTTAAGACGTTTCTCCATCAGAAACTACAATTTCACCAGGTGTGGGTAGATATCGCCACAGCTGCTGCTGAGTAATGCCAAGGGAGGGAACCTCTTGAATTCTCTTCTTCAATAGAAGGGAGCATGCAAACTTAGCTGGCTCTTATATTTGGTGTGAGTCCTATAAAATAATCTTGAAGATCTCATTCTGACTTGAGTTCTCTGGCATTTTGTGGAGCCCCAAATAGTTGGGAATGGACCCACAATCAGAGAGAGCCATGTGCTCAGTAAGGCAGATGCCTGTCTTCTGCTCTGCAGTTCAGAAGCCAGTGATACCCAAACCCCTCTACTTAACTCCAAGGGTTGTTTCACAATGATCTCCACATTAACCTAAGGAAACAGATCCTTTAAAATTAAAGTTGTCTAAAAAAATAAAAATAAAGTTGTCGTGTTTCCTCTTTTGAAATGTGTGTGTGTGTGGGGGGGAGATTCAGCAAATAATTAAAATTGCAAATAAACTTTCATTGTAATTTTGTTTTCAATTCCTTGTTGCATTATGGGGGGAAGGGGGAAAATCCCCTTAAAACTAAAAGGTTCCATAATTGATTTCAGTCCTTAAACTCCCAAGTTAGTACAGCTGCCATTTTTAATGGTGGTTTTACTATGCATTTTCTTTTCTTTTTTTCACTATGTATTTTCTACTTTAAAAGTATTGAGATAAGAGCTCGGTGGTGAAAAAGGTGTAAACCTATAAACATGTCTAGTTATGGAATGCTACAAAGTTTGAAAACTTTAATTCAAATGGTATCTAATATATTTTAACTATAGATTCTGAGAGTCTGTCATCATTAACAATGTCTATGGATTAAATTGTTCTGTACCTGATAAGACACAATATAGGATTCCTACTTTATATCTGAAATTAGAGATATTAAAGAAGCTAGATCCTTGGCTCCTTAATTCTAGCTTTCTTTTTTTAGAAGTCTTTAAATGGCTAATATAACATGAAATGATTATAATATACATATAAATTGTTAGCAATTCAAATATAAAATATGGCAACAGATTGCTTTTACTGACAAGAAAGCCAGTCTATATTTTCTGACCCACGTTTCAACTTTTTAACTTTAAAATAAAATACTATTGTTTTTACAAAGTTAATTGAATGCCCCCAGATCACATGCACACTTCTAACAGTGAGGGGAAAAAAGCTATTTAAGGGATATTTTAGTTTTTTTAAAAAAAAATGCTGTTTAAGATAAATATCTTAAAGTAAGTGCCAGCTGACTTTAAATAGACATACAATGTTCCTGACACATTAAATTATACATTTGATTGAGAATGAAACATTACCTGAACAACTTGCAAAAATGTTTCTATGAAAGATTTGTTTGGAAGACTTTGGCTCTTTTATAAAAAGCGAATCTTATGTAACTTCAAAATCATCTTTGCATTCCTCTATGCAAATGAGACTAAAAAAGATGACAGTATAAAGCCAGCTGAAAATTCTGTCCCGTTTCTCTTTAAAAATTTGCTTTGGAAATTCAGAAAATCCCATCATCATGGGTATATATTCTACACAAGCCTAAAAGAACTTTAGTTAATTTTAACATACATGTTACTTTTTCCTTAGCTCCTAGCTTAATTTTAAAATCAAAGCTTTATATATATGCTAATTAGATATTAACACCCAGATTTTAAAAACTGCTGCAGAGGTGAATCAAGTATGTATCCATATGTGCTAGACACTTTGCTAATAACAGACCGTGTCTGTCTCCTAGGACATGAAATCTAGTGGGAGACAGACATGCAAACAAAGTATTAATTCATTCAACAAGCATATACTGCAGTCTGCCCTGTCTTAAGGGCTGTAATTACTCTACAATGTGCTTTGGAAGTAAAGAGGGGGGACTTAGGGGAGCCCAGGTGAAGAGGCGAGGCTATCTAAAACATTCCTTAAATAATAAAAGGCTTCTTGTTTTTAAGAAAAATCAGCTGTTTTATCTAGGTATGAAATCTCCTTCCTTCCTCCCCCAAATAATAAAAACATAGTGTCAGCATTTAAACAGGCGTTCATTTGGCAATTGCATATATTTAAGTTATGAGAACACAATAATCATTTTGCCAACACCAAATCTAAAATTACTGAAATAACTCATTTACATACTTGAATTAAAAATAAGGGATTACATACCCCATTACTAAGTGGATTCAAAATATTATCTATAATGAGGAAAGCAAACATACTACATTTTAAATATTGCGTTGCCACTCTTTTTTTAGGGGGGTGGGGTGGGGGAGGGCGTCAGGATTTTACGTCCAGGTCTGAGCAGACCGTCTCCCTCTGCCAGGAAGTTTGTCAGCAGGGCAGAAGGCTCTTGGACACTCCCTCGAGGAGGGGAAGATGAACATTTCTATGCTTGTGTCTTATTTCCCATTCTTTGCTTTAGAAGCCTTTTTAAGTCAACTCTTTACAGTTTAAACGTGAAAGCTTCTAGGTTTCTTTTAGTGTTAAGGTCAAGGAAATGTTATGATGACAGTGATTTGGCTGGCCCCCAAATTCTAAAGACACAGGTGTATCTTTTCCACTAATTCAGTGATGCAGAGATTTTCCCACTCCTACGGCAGGACCGTCATTGGTGGGATTACACAAGAATAATTTCATCTCCAAAGACACCGTGTCGCACAAAGTGATGGATACTAAAAATTAATGATTCTAACGTAGAAGTCTGAAATACAGCGTGACATTACCTAAGACAATGGGACATGCATAAATTCAAAACTGCTGCCTGGTGAGAGAGACACACAGATGTGTGCACATCGTCTTCCTGAAGACCCACGTGGGTGTTCCTGGAAAAGGGCACCCAAGCCCCTGCCGCCGACAGAACGCCGGTCGCCCTGCCCGCGAGCCTGTCGGCCTCGCTCCCGCCGCCAGGCCACCGCACCTTAACGCCCGGGTGGCGCGGGGCTTCTCTGGGAGGAGCAGATCGACTCCTTCCCCACCTTCCCGTCAGCGGGGACACAGGACACAAAGGTGGCAGGTGCCACAGAGGAACTCGGCCCCGCACCCGAGCTGCGGCCGGGAGCCCGCGGCCCGCGCAGCCCTCGGTGCGGACTCCGCCCGCCCCGCGCCGAAGGCTCCGGGGCCAGCGCCTCGGAGCCGGCGCCGGGAGGCCCTGCGCGGCGTGGGCGCGGGTCCGGGTCCGGGGTCCACCGCCCTGGCCCCGCACACACCTGCC
>NW_005871180.1:1803883-1808168 GCF_000147115.1 Myotis lucifugus
ATCTGTCCGTGATCCGCATCACACCGGCAGCTCATGGGATCCCGCAACATCCTTTGGGTCCGTGGTCCCTACGCGGAGGGGCACCCCCGCAGCGGCCCGCAGCCCTGACCCGGATCAAGGCCCGTAAGGCGGGGGCATCAGAAAATCTCGCCGCGGCGGCTGAGGCCGGTCCGGCTTCCTTCGCTTTCTGCCCTGGGGTCGCGGGGTCCTGGGGGGCGGGAGGGACGGAGGGGGGTCTCCTACGCGCTTTGCCCGAGTGGGTGAGGGAACCCGGCACCGACTGGCAGCAGCCCGCTCCCTAGACCTCGCGCGCAGAAGGGATCCCAGAGGCGGGGTGAAGAGCCAAAAGCTGACTTAAAAAAAGAAAAAGCTGTATCTCACTGCGCATGTGCGAGCCTCAAAAATTTTTTTAAGTCATTTCGCGTTATCAAGTCCCAAGCCAAAACTTATTGCTCATTAATTACTCGGAAGAACAATTGACTGAATGCTCCGATGCCTAGGAAATAATGCAAAAGTACAGAGAGAAGGCGTTCAAAGTTTCTGCTTTCACAAAAATAGCATAGACTACCCACTCTGTATACCCGACAGAGATTATCAGTCTAAAGTGAGCTAACATGCAGGCGAGGTTGGAAGACGTGGGTGCACAGCAGCTCATTCTTTAAGAGGAGATACTTGCTCTGCAATTTCCAACTCCTGTCATTTTATTTTTTGATATTTCGGAGGAAACATCTGAATGCTGCTAAAGCTGAATTACTTTCCCTCCTACTCCAACATTTTCCCATAATTATTTTTTAAAGTTCAGAATAAAGTGTCTTATATGTTAAAATATAAGAAAATACTAATGACCATCTATAAGAAAAAAATACTGATACCTTTCCCTTTAGTAAGATAGGAAATGGATTATAAAGAAAGGGTATTTATTCTAGGAGTGTTCCCTCCCCACCCCCACCCCCGTGAAATAATACATAGTTGCTTATTTTAATTATAAGTAAATGTCTTAGAAGTTTATAAATACACTTGGAACTATTCAAATAATGCCAGTATGTTTATGATCAAATTCCAAAGAGAAATAAACTTACCAACTCTTTGGTTAAAGAGTACACCAAATGAGGACAGTGGGAATACAGACTTCTTGTAGCACAGATGGAGAAAAACGTTACTTTTTTTAATGTGATGCTTAATGCTTTAAATGTATGGCAAATGTTTAAGATTGCTACAAATAACTGGCATCAATTATCTTTCCAAAAAAGGATAGTCCCAGAACCCATTGCAGACCATTAGAACATACTAGAGTGGTGTTGCACTAGAGTCTCTAAGGTTAGAGAGCCTATATGACTTGTGTATATTAAAGTTCATGAAAATGCATCTTTTTAAGTATTTTAAAGGTTGTTCTTATTATTCTATTGTAAACTTACTTTATTGTAATAAATCTTCTTAAAAGTGTTTCCAAAGTGACAAGAATTTTAAAATGTGAGCAATTTGAGTAGAATGGTCATTTGATAAAAGTGAGTAAGGTCCACTGGATCACATAACCTCTTTCTCCTTAGAAGATGATGGGGTAGTCTGAAGAGAACCCATGTGAAAATATTTTAAGAAAATTGTGATGAGGCATATTTAGAAAGAAACAGCTGGTAAACACATTTCCCCAAGCTTACTCTGAGTTCTTCAGTTACACTAGAAAAACTGTAATGAATCATGTTCAAAGCAAAAATACTCTCCTGAGTTAATTACTGATAACATTAATTTTCTGATTCATGAACAGCTAGATGCTTTCTAAACATTACTCTATTTTTCCCAGTACAATATATACTTCTGTATTTTGGAAGTGAGTTCATTGAACTTTGGAGTTTTGTTCAGGAGGTTGGAAAGGAGTAAAAAATTACGTGATAAAATTCTATAGAAATGTAACCAATTCCAATAAAAGGTCCTCTGTACGGAAGTACATTATGGAAATGACGTGGTTGTCAAACCTAATTGCTTGGCTTTTGAGTCCTCTTAGAAGAAATTCTACAGCCTTAGGGGTGGAGACTCAAAAGCAGCAGCATTTCTGGTTTCAGATTGAATAAAACAATGAAATCCATCATTATTCAAGTCAATAGTGATAATTCACATGAATATGAATGCACTTTGATCTTATCCTTCAATTCATTGAAAGACACAGTTGTAATGAAAAAGGGAGATAATCTCTTTAACTTGGTCCAAAGCAAGTTGTTGGAGCTTTTCACTCTTGAAAGACCATAGAAAGGAACTTTTCACTAAAGCCTTGCTTTCCTATTTTTAAGGTGGTAGGAGGGCGGGGGTGTTTGGGCAAGCTACAGGTCATTATGTTGCCTCCAGGAGCCAAGTAGCACTAACTTTCTTCTTTGAAGTAAACTGTCTTATTTAGTGAACTTGACATTTTGTGCAGCTTAAAGGTGACACCTTCTATAACACCATATCTAGGAGACATTTTAGGAGTCATCTTGATTTGAGTTTACCATCTGATATGGTTAAGACATTATTACTTTCAGTATGTTTTAAAGCTAATTTACACTAAATAGGAAATTTCAAGGTGCATTGTCTTAGCTTTGCAATATCCAATACTAGCCCCTTCAATGTTCCTGTTGAACTGTAAAGATAGTTAATGCCAAATCTGTACAATCTACCACATTTGAAATATAATTAGGTAAAGGTATAATGAATAAGGATATCTGACTAAGGCCACTAGTCTGGAAAATGTTTAGCTTTCCATTGGGCTCATTAAAGATATCCAAGCTTTATTGTAGTTATTAGTAAGTTTTGTTTTTCTAACAAGGGTTGTTAAACTTCTGGAATCCTCTGGAAATTGTTGAGTCATGTTAAATGGACTCCAGAGCATACAAAGGTAAATTAAACAGATGCTTGTCCTCATGGAGCTTTAAACTTAGGAATTTCAGCACATCTATAATTTACATGAAATTTCAATCCACGAAGAACACTCAACTAAATAATTATTTAAAGCCAGGAAAATGATTAACAGGGAAGAAATTTAGCAGTGCACATATTTCTTGAGTTATTCTACTTGCTAAATTAAAGACTTTGCTGGATACTTTGAAGATTATTCTTCAATAAAAACCTGCTTAAAACACAAGAGTTCTACTTAAAATAAATCAGTGTCCTAGAACCACAGAAAACAGATAAGGCAGAAAAATTCATAAGGGTTAATGTCATTCATTTTCTTTATGCATCAGTGTGGTCACTCAGTCCACATTGTCAAGGGGTGATGTGGACCATTAAATGAATGGGGGGGGGGGGAAATGTCCCATCAATTCCTGTATAACAAGGACAAGTATATGGATATAATGTTTGCCCTAACATAATCCACTATGGTTTTCGTGCAAAATATTCGTGGCAAACTAAGACGAAAGCTAGTAGTGTTTGCCTGTGGCTCTAACCCGGAGGAAAGCCATTACCAAGAGCAGACACAACCATACGCGCTCTTCTTTGTGTAACTAGAAAGGGAGTCGGTGTCTGGTCTTGACTTCTTTCTTTTCCACCATCCTTATTTCTGATGTCAAAAAAAGCTTCCTAATGGAGTAGCCATTGACCAAGAATTTCGGCTCAAGGTGGTGAGGAGGGCACCTGGGACAGGGACTAAGCAAAGCACCCCTCTCTCGGGGGCTCAGGTGCCTGCTCGCGCGCAGCGGGCGCTCGCAGCTCCCCTATTGTCTGCCGTGGGGGCAGGGCCGAGCCCGCGAGCTGGCTTTGGAGCAGGAGCCGAGGATCCTGAGGAGATCCCGGGGCGGGGGCGAGAGGGCCACCCCCAGAGTTGCAAATGCTCGACCCCGAGGTGTACGAGGCGGCGGCGGTCCCGGCGGCAACCGCGGCGTCCCGGCTGCAAATCGCCGTCGTGTGGTTGCTACTGGCAACCGAGCCTCTGCGGAGCGCGCAGCCACGCAGCCGGGAAGGAAGGTGGCGAGGGAAAGCGGCTGCGGCGCAGTGGGGACGCCGGCTGGCCGCCCGCAGGGCCCCCGCCCACCCGCGCCCGGCGGTCCCTCCGGGCCGTGACCGCAGCTGTGTCGCACGAAGGGCCAAGGGGCTCCTGGGTTGGGGGTGTCACTGCCTCTGGAGCGTCAAATTACTGGCGCCCTCCGTGAAGGCAACATGGCAGCTGGGTCTCGAAGACCCGGCTCACTCGGTCCGCCGGAAGGGGGGGCGAAGGGGGCAAGGTTTCGGATTGCACTTTCCCAGGCCCGCGTCGCCGGGGCCGCCTCCTTGGGCAGTTTCGGGGGCGCCCCCGCCTTCGCTATGACCCCGGGCCCTTTTT
>NW_005871180.1:1808303-1821797 GCF_000147115.1 Myotis lucifugus
GGGGGGCCCCCGGGGTTTCCCAACTTTCCCGTGAAGGTTTTAAGGGGGGCCAAGGACCAGTGCCCGGTAAGGGTTCCCCCCCGGGAAATGAGGATCCTTTTTTTTCCCCCCCCGTGGGGGGGGAAACCTTCGGGCTCCGGGGAAACCCACCGGGGGGGGGAAACCCCCCCCCGAAGTTTGCGGGCTCCCTCGCCTTCGCACCAGCCCTCGGTGGTGCAACGGGTGCGCCCCGCGGCAGTGCGCCCCCCGCAGAGGCCTGGAGCCGTCGCGGGGAGCGGGGAAGGATTCACTCCCGGGAGCACCTAAGGGGAAATCCACTTTTTTTTTTTTTTAACGGCGGCTTTAAAGAAATCATGCCACATAGACAAGCCAGTTGTGACGTGCAACACATGCTACTGAAATCCTGAAATCTGCCACCAAATGGCGGCTCCTGCGGTCGGTCGGCGGCACCGATGGAGGCCTCGCCCGGCAGCGCCCATTTCAGGCCGCTTTCACTTCTCTGCCGCCACCGGGACCTCCCTCCCCAAGTCCTCCTTCCCTCGCCCGGTCTCTGGGGTGCGCGCGGGACTTCGGGGGTCCAGCCGGCGCGGGCTCTGCAGGGAGCCCGCTGTGGTGTCCCCAACGCCTTCGGAGGCGACATCCCACCTCGGGCCGCTCTCGCTCCGC
Organism: Myotis lucifugus; assembly: GCF_000147115.1. Lineage (NCBI taxonomy): Eukaryota > Metazoa > Chordata > Mammalia > Chiroptera > Vespertilionidae > Myotis > Myotis lucifugus. The sequence continues at coordinate 1,808,970 of NW_005871180.1, forward strand.
CCCGGGGGCGCGAGGACAGCGGGCCTCCCAGGTTGTCCCCGATGGAGACTCATTTAGGCGTCGCCGTTGGGCCCCAACGTGTGGTTCTTGGCCCCGATTTTGAGATTCTTGCCGCGCACCGCCCCCTCCCTCCACCATGTCCCCGGGTCCAGTTCCCTTCCAGGGGAGCAGAGCCTGTTCCACCCATCAAACAGGCTCCACTGGGGGACCCTCTCCAGCCACCGCCCGCGAAGCGCGGCCTCGGGGAACCTTGGGTGCTGGTTTTACATTGTGTTAATTTCGTTTCCAATCTATCCACCCGAATCCCCACCTCCAAGGACACCTGGTTATTGCAGGGGGAAGGGCAGAGGATTTGAAGCGGGGCAGAGGGCAGAGCGAGGCGCTGCTCAGGAACAGCCCCGCACACATGCTCCATCGCGGGCTCCCGAGGGCGGGCCGCGGCCTCCGGGCGGGGGTCCGTTTTTGCGGGCGCTGCGCCTCGGCGGCGGACCCGCCTGTGCCTCGCCCGGGAAGCCTTCCTCGTCAGGCCAGGCGCACCCCGCTGTCGCCGCCGGTCGCCACGGGACCGATGCTGGAGAAACGACTTCGTTTCCCCGCCAGCCGAGCCCCGCAGGCCTGAGAATCGAGCTTTCAAAATTGGCGGGACGCGAATCCGCCCGCCGAGCGGCGCGGGGCGAGCGGCGCACGCGCAAAATGGCCTCCGGTGCCAGCGGCCTGGGCTCGCGCGGGGCGGCCGGACCCCGCGGCGCGGCGGGCGGGGCGGGCCTGCGCTGGGACTCCCGCACCCCTCGGAGCGCGGCTAGTACAACCTCGGGCGCGGGAGAAGGGCCCTTTCTTCCCGGCGCGTCCCGTTGGGGAAAAGGCCCCCCGGACCCGGGAGGCAGCGCTGCCGGGAGACGGAGGGCTTCGGCCGGCGGCGTCCTGCGCGCTCGCCACCAGGCACCAGAGCATGCAGAGCCTTGTTAGGGGCGGGGGGGCCGTGGATCTGTCCACCCCGGTCACCGTCGCCCGGGTTTTATCTTCCAAGTCGCGCAGTGCGCGCCAGTCTTTGGCTTTGCTCGCGTATCTTCCTCTCCAGGGGGGGCTGAGACCTACGGCGGCGGCTCCCGGACAGACCTCCCTCCCGCGATCTTTCCTCTCCGGTGCGACGTTCTCACTCCTTCCATCCCAGTTCCCAGCGCGCTCCCCCAGGACCCCGTCCTCAGCCTCCCGAGTCTCTTCTCTCAAATTGGGTTCTGGCCACCGAGGAGGCCAGCGGGCTGGAGAGCGCCGAATCGGTACCGAACTTGAAATCACGTCCTCTCTGAAGTTCGGATTTCATGCTGACCCCCAACAATCAGAGCAAGAAGTAATATTTGTGTTGAAATGTAAGTGATTCTGAGGGAGCCACACCTGCTGTTTTTGGGAATTCCTTCTGGAAGGGACATTTTAAGACAAGAGTTAAAAGATGGGAAGCACTTTGACTCATTCATTGGAAGCTTTTGAATGCTTACTAATTTTTTGGAGGTTAAATAGACTTCGGGATGAGTTTTCCACATACACTTGAACTCCTTCAGAAAGCCCACAAGGATCTTAAAGTAGCCTTTCCAGAGGTAAATGACTTTTGATGCCGTCGACTTGAAGACAAGTTGATAGTGAAGTCTTTGTGCGACCTAGAAATTGCACACTAAGAAAAAGAAACTGGTGCAAATAAAGGAAATCCGTTTCAAGAACCAAAAGAAGAAAAAACGGTAAAAAAAAAAAATTAACTACGGAAACAGGAAACACTCGACTGTGTAAACATTTTCAGAGACTTTCATAATCAAAACTGGCCCGATCTTGAGATTTGCAAGATCTAAAGACTCAAGGACTTCACGGGGCTATTTCCCAAGTCAGATTTACTGGGAGGCTCTAAGAGGTGATGCCATCTCTTCCTTGTAAAGGACCAGACTACCTAAAATAGCCCAGTTTAGTTCAAGGTTTTATTTTGGAGGTGTTAGATTTTTTTTGAGAGACCTTAGCAAAAATCACCTGTTGTACTGTTCGTTTTATACATGAAGAAATACCCTCAAGTGAAATGACATTATCTAATTAACCCGAGAGCCTTACGCTGGAGCTGTGTTCTGTCCTCTTTGCACCAATAGATGTCTTTAAAAGTATGTTTTTTAAAAGGGTCATTTACATGTAATGTCACCAAGGCCTTTTGTTTTGGATAAAATTCGAGTTAGGCTGTATCGGGGAAAGCACTAAACTAAATCAGAATTTCCATTGTCATTCCAGGGGCAATGAGAAGATATATATTTACCAAACCTTTAAAACAAGTGAAAAAAACTAACTTCCTTCATTCCAGGATTCTAAAAGAGACTAGGGTCCCTATGCAGATTGTTTCTAAAATTGAAATCCCATCCCCTCAAAAGATGACTGTAAGCTATTTTTGAAAAACCAAACATGTTCATCTCTTGTTGGACAGTGCAAACAGCATGTCACATGGGTTCTTATTAAGCGCCTCTTAAGTTTTCATAACATAACTTTATCTTGGTAGGCCTATATGAGTGTGCCAAATTTCACACGTGAACTAAAACTCCAAATATTGGGAAAAGAGTAAGGGAAAAGGATGAAGAGAAGTCCCTACCAGATTACTCTGCCTGTTGCATTATACCTCCGGAGATCCTAACATTGGCACATACAGAAATGGGAACGGAGTAATGTGGTTGATAGGTTAAGTCAGCTTTCTTTTTTTCCAACTCAGTGCAATTAGCGGTCGGCTGGCAAAAAGTAGTTGTAAAGTAGTATGCATGTGTAAAGCAAGATAGATCACTATTTACACAACAGCAACTAGCTTCATTCTCTCTCCGCTTTTAAGCTAAAATCTGTGAAATCAATTTAGGCATTTTCTATGGAATATTTTGTTAGCACTACCTTTGTAGTATAGAATCCTAGAATAGTTTTCAGAAGCAAAAGCCAAACTTACAAGTTAATTTTTCACGTAACCTGCTTTTACTCCTAAGAGTTACAAAGTTAGCTTTGCTATAGGTTTTTGTAAGGTTGAAATTTAAATGGTATTTTAACAAAAGTTTTAAATCTTAATTGCCAAACTGTGATGGCTGATTATAGAAAAATCCAAAACATTGTAATCTTCTATTTTATTAAAAGACAATGAAGTTTTGGCTGAAATACCCTTTAATTGCTTAAGCAATTTTCAAATTGAGTAGAGAAAAAAATCCTTTCCAATAAAATAAATGTACGTTTTCAAATATAAGTCTTAAGCCATAAATGCAGTATCTGATATTTTAATAACTTCAAAAATAAATTCATCACTAAAGTCTAAGTCCCATGTTGATTTTACAATTTGGTTTTGAATAAGTCAAATGACAGTCCACTAGCATCTGAAGTTTTTAGCCTTTGAAAAGTTTTTTCATTTTTTAATACATACAATCACCCAAAGTAAAAATACCACTTGAAACTTTCATTAACTTTTCTTTGTCTTAGATATGAAAAAGTTGAGGCCTAGAAAAAGAAGTTAAATTCACCAAAATTGGCAAACATGGGTAACTTTTACTTCAAAGGTTATAAAGTAAATAAACAGATACATCTTTCAATTGGGTTTTTAAGCAATTATACAACAAATCATGTACTTCTTACCAACATCACTACTTAAGACAGCAATGGATTCCCTTTAGCTTTTATCTGTTGTTATCCACAATAGGGTTTCCAAAACTTCTGCACATTGTGCTTTTCATATCAAATTTTTATTACAGTCTTAGCTATTTTCTAAATGAATATCCCTTTTATTGAACTTTTCCCAATTACAAATGAAATTTAATTTTACATCTATAATTAGAAACAACACAGTGGGACTGTACAAATTTAGGTCAAAATAAAAATATATGTATTTGTAGTTTCATAAAACTTCATTTACTGTATTTTTAAAGAAAGCAGAAGTAACAACAATATATGTAAAGTAATGATTTAATGACTATAAGCAAGACAAAGCAATAGAATTGTGCTTCTTTTGCAGACTGGGGACAATGAAATTGTTTACAATTTTCCCATACAAACATGAAACAATATTCATATAAACACCCTCACAAATAACTGATGGGTGATGAACACACACCAAGTTCGACCAAAGCAAAGTACAAACTGAAAATTGTTGAGGTTATTCATATTTTAAATTCAATATGCTCACTCTATTTAAAAATTAATACCTGTAGAAGCTCATAATAAATTGCTTCTATTTACAGACATTAGAGAGAGGGCATATGCCATTGTTTACAACTATAAAAGCAACTCTTAAATTTTAAATTACTGTTATACCACATATTAAAATAATTTTAGATAATGTCTTCCTCCAGCAATTTGCTGGTTTATTTTAAAATTTGTCTTAAGATTATAGTGATCAATATACATTTGTAAGACACAGTAATTTCATCATAAGCAATGGGAAATGAAGACACTATTTCCAAATTCCTTTGTTAAAAGTTTTTCTGCAATATATTTTAAAAGTAAACATGTATCACTAGAGAAAGTCAATATGATTTGCCAATTACTTCCAAAGGAACAGACTTTAGAATTAGATATCCACATTAAAAATATTCTATGCCGAAAAGGCTCAAATGTATGATATCTGCAAAGGTCGAACTGGTTGGGAGAATTTTAACAACCATTTTTGAATGCATGAAACACAATATTTTCTTTAAAGCATTTATAAATATATCATACAATACTGTTTCCTGTTATGTCATATACCAATATGGCATTGTACAACAAGCATAATGCCATCTGATTCTTACAAAAGCGAATCATTTAAACAAGTCAGTAAAATAAACGGTAGTACCCGCTTTTAGGCATACAGATTGTAAAACTGAAGTTTACTTTCTTTTGATCGGTTTTGCGTAGCAACAGAGAATTAAAAATCAAACAGGAATCAAAATGGCTAAATATGCAAGAAATCGTTATTCACAGTGACATGGCTACATAGAATGCATTATTCTATGCATATTCTTTCTGTTTGTTGAATTTTCAGGTAAAAAGCACTTGTTTTCTACAGGTTCACAAAACAGCGTAATAACAAGAACAATCAAGGAGAATGTAACATAGGCAGCGTTAGTTGAGATTAACAAACTATGGCCAAATGTTTATATCCACTGCATAATATTTTCAAATCCAAACAACGGTTACAGAAACCATTTCATATCTTTCCTAACACAGAAAAAAATCTTGTCTGCCTCTCAGAAACCAATTCTTTATAGGAACAATCTTCCTTTTCGATTAACGTCCATATCAATATCACATCTAGTCCATCTTTTATAGCCAACTTTAATGCACTACAAAAGAAAGCAAATTGGACGATAGTCACATGTATTAACATCTATAAAGCTGTAATGGCATGAAGATATCTATATAAATCAGGGATTTAAAATTGTTTTCCTTAAGGTCTCAGGTATCAACCAGATGAAGTTGCTGATGACCCATTTACTGAAGATTTTCGAGGTCTACTGGCAAAGGAAGATTGGTGGTTACCGCTGGGGCTGTTGCTGGTTCCGTTCATAGTACTGGAAATGTGAGGAAACTGAGGATGAGGAGACTGAACTGGAGTACTAGGGCTAGGCAAACAAGAAGAGGTGGAGGGAATACCTCCTGCTGGGCTGTTGGCCTTGTCGCTTCCAGAGTCACTTTCCAGTTCTCCAGCATTTGTCAGTCCATCTCTCTGGTGACTGATCTTCATTCTTTTACAAGTAGGTCGAACTCTGTATTTCAAAGGAAGTGGACCATTCTACAAAGTTAAAAGGAAGAAATTAATCTTAACTCTTTAAATACAGTTTACCACAATAATCTGTATCAGATATGCTACTGACCCTTCTCCAGGTATAAATGTAGGCAATATCCATTAGTGTATAGTAATCCTTTAAAGGTTCCTCTTCATACATGACATCAATCTATTGAAAAATGATATTTCAATTAAATATCACAGTGCAAAAGTAAATCTAGATTTTTTTGGTCTAAATATAACCCAAAAGTGCTTTAAAAAAACATTTTCTCCAAACATTTAGACAAAGGATCACTCTTGAAATCTCAATAAGGAAAAATATTTCTTGAAATTATTAAGGGATTTGTTTTCATAGCATAAAACAGAATTTATTTTAAGAGATATTTCCAAGTTAAATACTAAATTAAATTCTTAAATTTTTTTAAATTGCTTTTTGGGATTCAGAATCCAAAAAAAAAAAGTAATTGAATAAAAAAAAAAGATCTCTATAAAATGCAAGAACACTGTAAAGTACATACCTGGAAAGTATTAGGTATGTCCATTTTACTTCTGAGAAACTTTCTTAGGTGCATTACAGTCATTGCTGCTGGGCATCGTAAATATCTTTTGTCATTCACCTAAGTACATTTAGAAAAGAATTTTTTTATTCTTAACTTTCAGATTAAAAAAAAGTTTTAATTAGATTGTCTGGGTGATAAAAGGTATCCCTAAAAGTGGGATATGACTAAATTCTTAACTATACTTTGCATTTACTATTTTTATAAATATTAAATGAACAGATTCTTGATATAATAAGACCTTAAGTATATCAAAGCATTAAACATTACTTATTTAAAATATTTTGTAACAATAGCAATCATATATAAACTAAATTCTATTTATAAACTATCAGATATGTCACTTTTAAACATCAAACATGACAGTTTTCTTCCACTTGACAGCATCATCTGACCCTAGAATATTCTAAAGGGCAACATTCACTCATAAAATTTAGAACCTAAATTTTTTTTATGCTTTTGAAACATGGAAACTTACCTCCTCCTTAGATTTCTCCTTGTCTTTGTTTACTTTCCGATCCAATCTAAGAAACAGATCATTTATTAGTGGAACAATGTATCTAATAAACATATAAGTATAAATCACATTTCCTAAAAAACTTACCTGTTCTGATCAAAGAATTCAATGGATAAGCTTATTATCTCATCATCGGTTATAATTCTCTTATCTTCATCTGCAACTTCTCCTCTATCTTCATTAGAGCCATTGGTGGCTATAAAGACATTATGAAAGTCAAATTTTAAAAATTAAGTATTTAATTATATATTATATATGAGAATAGAAGTGATATTTGGGTTAAACTCAATTTTAATAAATTATTGAAAGTTCTCCCTCCAAATAAAATGTCTTCCCCCCTCCAAAGAGTTTACCATCGGCTGAAGGATGAGCTGCATAAAAATCCCTTCTTCTCTTCATTTCATCTAAAGGGGGGGAGGGGAAAGACTTAAACCTTTGGTATAGCAGGTAAAACTGATAAAATACTTTTTAAAAATTAATTTTTAAGCAAGTTACCCACTTTTGAAAAGCCCTGGAACTAATTTGTATACAATATCTTGAAGAGTTTTATCTGACCTGAAAAATAAATTAAGAAAATAAACTATCAATATGACAAAAACTAAAAATGTTCACAAATTATTATAGATTCCCTGTTTTCCTGCTGCTATTGTATTTTACTTGACTATGACTCTGTCTATAACTACATTAATAAGATAACAAAAGTTCTTTATGTAGTAGCACTATTTTAAATCAGTAGAAAAATACTTTATTTTATATTCAATAAATTCCTCGAATTTTACTGAGTCATGAGATGTATGCCCTTCAAGTTACTAAATTAGCTATGAAAGGGAATAAAGGAGAATAGAAGCACTTTGAACACATTCACTTTTGCCTATTATTAAATCAATAAAACAATGAAAATGAAAAACTGATTCAGTTTTCAAAAATCTTAAAATCACTTGAATAACACTGAACTTTGTTTACAATTAGTCATTATTAACATGGCATGAAATTAAGGGCTACCCTGCGAAAAAGCATACACATTGGGTGGGGATTCGAGGGTAAGTTTTCTGTGAAGAAATAAACAGGGTAACCCTTCACTAAATTATGCAATTCCAACAACACAATGATTTAAAAAATTTTCTACCTTATGTTCAGTAGTGGTCTGGTTTTGTGAACTTGGACATCACAGATAGGACAATACTTGCTGGTCTCCAGGTAGCGCACAATACATGTTTTACAGACTAGAAGTAAAAACACATTTTTGCAAGTTTAGAAATTATATGCTAAGCATTAAAATTAGTGTTAAAAATGGAGAACAGTAGCAAACTGGTAAATGCCAAAATATATTTTTAATTAAATAAACTAATATCCTGAGAACATTTATACATTGCATACTTATATAATATTTTATTAAATATTTGTCAATAAAAAGTCACTAAATGCAAGAGAAGAAACGATTCCACCACTTTGTACCAACATTCCCAAGGACTGCGGAATTGTTAGTTTTCCTATTTCAGGATGAAATGTGAAATATGACACAAAAAAGGTCTAAAACTTTGTACTTACAGGAATGTAGACATTCTATTATGGTTGTGGCATCAATGAAGTACCCTCCACAAAGCACACACATCAGGTGGGGATTTAGCTCAGTGATCTTGATTCTGGTTGTTCGATGCATTTCTGCTTAATAAAAGATCCTGCAAGACATAGGAATATTGGCCATAATTGACAGAAAGAGAATCGACATTATCTCCAACTCCTAGTAACCTTACACTCTGAAATGCTGAGGTGTTCATGAAACTCGTTTAACATCGCACAGCTAGACTGTCCCAATGAATTCTACAGAAGAAATCTACTAATCAGGCTTGAGTCAATTATCGTGAAACGGTGAAGAAGGTTCCAACTAAAGTTAACTTGTGCTCCTCAGGTCATTCCAGCAGGACAAGAGAAGGTCTGGGTGGGGGCAGGGAGCTGAGTATTCGGGTCTCTTTCTTCCATTTGTCCTCCAGCCTAGAAGCCCCAGGGCTGCTGCTGTCGCCAGTCCCCACAGATATTTACCAACCGCTAGGGCTTGTTCAGTCTCCCAAGTTTATTGTAAAACTACCTTATGGATCTTCAATCGAAACCCAGGAGCATGCCCTGGCTTTCCAGGGGTTCCTGTTGTTTTAGGCGCTTCCAGCAACCAGAACCTGGCACGTTTTTTACCCAACACAAAGGGAAAATAAATTCTGCTCGATCTGCATCCCTGGCATTTCCGGAGCTGGGTGCTGGGGCCTCAGGAGAAGCACCTCGAGTCAGCCTGGGGCTGGGGCCTGAGCGCGCGGGCGCCCGGGGCCGGGATGCAAGGGGCGGATCCGGCAGCACCGGGGCTCGCGGCTCCGTCAGCTCCGGATTCGGAACTCGCCTCTGTCGGGGTTTCCATAGCAACTTACACTTACACTTGGCATCCGGCCACAGCTACAACTCCTTGCGGACCCAGGCCGAGCCGAGCTTCGGCGGGCGTGCGGGGTGGTTGGGGCACGCGCGTGGCAGAGGCAGCGGGCGCGGGGGAGGGGCCGGCGCGCGTGTTTGCCAGCAGACAGGACGGAGGGCGGGGTGTTCAAACGGGCGCCGAGGCCCGGGGGTGGGGCAGCCCCACGAGGCCCACGGTTCTGGGGAACAAGATCCCTGCCCGCCACGACCCAGCGGGCAGTTTTGGGGGACCCGGAGTGGGCGAGTGGTAAAGGGAAATGCAAACCGCATTCCCGGCCATTTCGGACACTCTTGGGGGCCTCATTCCACCTCGATTCTGTGCGAAGAGCTTCTTTTAGATCTTGACTCTTTCGGTCTCTCCTGTTTGCAATCACTAGATCAAAAATTTCACGAAGGGATCTTTTGAGAATTGCCAACTGTGCACTTAGCCCGAAACCGTCAGAGCTCAAATTGCAGAGATGTTTATTGAACTGAACTTCTTTAAAGCTTTCTTCTTTAATATGAAGTTCTGCTGTAGATTAGATGAGCGATACAAAGTTTTGAAAAGGCTAAAAACTGAAATCTACTTTACAAGAAGAGGAGAAAGGGAAAAGCCCTGTGTTTTATTTGAGCTATGCTGGAGACAAGAAAAACTTCTTTAATCGCCACAATAGTGACAATATGTAAAGAACCATGTGACCACAGCCCATTCCCAATGCTAAATCAACACCTTGTCAACCCAGAGCAACCATGGACGAGGAAAACAAATGCCATTTTCTCAGCCTAACCTCCACAGAGACCCCCACACGATGAAATGATATTCCCAACAGATATTACATGTTATAAAAAGTCACAGTAGGGAACTATCATCAATGATACACCAGTGTACAATCAAGGAAGTCAATTATTTTGTGTAGTATTCTTGAAAAATACATTTCTTATTCCCACTTCACTCATTTCAGAACCTGAAATAAGACTAAGTTTCTAGACCTGTCTTGAAGGACATTCTCGAAGTTGCCTTGAATAGAAATCTGGGAGCTTGTGAAACTTGAAGATGTATCTAAGGTTGTAATTTTTAGGAAATTTTTATGTAGAGGAGGGAAATACCAATGAACATACATCAATGGCTGAAACTAAAAGCTTTAGAGTACTAAAAATTGGTAAAAACAAAACCTCTTTTATGAAAGTGCCTACAGGGGCAACCAGCGACTTCAACCAGAAAGCTTCATGTGTGACTCCTCAGTTATCTTTGGGTTACTTGTTTAGAAGAATATTGTCAACATATTATTGATTAAGTCTAAGAGGGGCTGCAGAGGAGTTGTGAGTGGAGCAGTATCCCTAAAGAGTAGCAATATTTAAATCCATTGCACTTGGTGATTAAAAACAAGTATTCTTGGTTAAGAAAACTCTCTCTGTGACACCACAGGACCTGCCCTAGCCGGTGAAAGCACACCACACGAATGCCACGGTCACGAAGATTAAGTTAGGGGCTTCAATAAAGAGAGCTGCCTTTACTTCTCTACTTTATAGAAAACCAACACCAAACACAAATATTAACACACCATGACAGTCAAACCTCAGTGGAGGGTTATCTACTGATGGGCTTTAAATATTTAAGTCACATATACTTGACCAAAACCCTTTCAAATTCATCTTAAAGTCTTAATTCACACAACTCCTCTAAAGTTCAGAAGAATTTGGCCACAACCCTATTATCATTTATGATGCTAAGAAGTATCACTTTGTTACTATATAAAAACCAGGTCTTGATCTTTTTACACCATTTGAAAGTACTGGCAGCTTAATGAAGACTGGAAACATTTGACATGCTCATAAGGTTTAAGAAACACTTGCACCTTAGAAGTGAAAACCTTCTAGGTTCCAACATAGAAACTGCCAACTAAGCAAGCAAAAATGCATCAGACATACAACGGTAAAAACAGTCAATAGTTAAAACTTGCCATTATGGCATACTTAGTTGGGGCTGTCAATTTGATTGGAGGCCTAATACCAGTAATGTCAAAATGAAGGAAAACAGAAGCAAGTTCCTATTATGTTAACAATTGGCTTGACTATTGCAATCTAAGAAATGCAAATGAATTTCAAAACCCCAGTGGAGGCTCACAGCCCAATCCAAGTATGGGTGAAGTAGGGGTTAGCTTGGCTCCTAGGGAGAATTCTGCTTCATGCTCATCCAAGGACTTGGTAGAACATCAAGTACAATGAAACGCTCAATTTTCTTACAAAAGTGTGTGTATGTGTACACACAAGTGCACACACCATGACTTATCCATGACCTTAAAGACATTGTTACTAGATGTATAACTTGCACAGGTAAGTTATTTCAAACACTTGCACTCTGGGGTAGAAGTATGGGAATGCACTCAAGTATTAAAAATTTATAAATTTGCTCATAAAATCAACCTCTGAGAGATTCTGATTAGACCACTTAATTCAAATGTTAACGTGGTCTCATAAATTAGTATATATATACTGTCAACAATTTGCATCAAGTTTCAAGTGTTTAATAGAGCTTATAATGTGTTTCCAGAATTTGAAGGTTAAAGATATAAATTGAACTACTCATAACATTCCAGGTACCACCAACCTACACTTGTATTTGGAAAAATATGCCCAGAATTTTGCCTAGTTTAAGGGAAGGGGTTAATGCAGCCTTCTCTTTCAAATATTGAACCGTGACAACTAAGCCCACTAAATCCTTTTATTGCAATTGGAAATGATCAAAGTCTCTCTACTTGTTTATTTCCAATTATTAACTGTAAATCTCTGGGAATAAAAGATCAGACAATATCGCTGCCAAACCCAAAAGACTGCGTAATTATATTCAATCACTTTTTGGTGCCTCTTTTCCAAAGCATCTCTTTACCATATGACCTATGCTGACATTTAGCAAAATCTATAAAACATAGTGGACTTAAGTCACGGTTCTAAGTGCATCCCATTGTAGAGGGTGAGAGGAAAACTGTCGTCTCCGAGAGGGGAAAAGAGAGGAAAAAGCTGAAAGAAAGGGAACCTCCTGCAAGACGAACGTCCAGTCACCATCATCCTTCCAAAAAAAAGCTCCAAATTTGAAATGGCCACTTCCCGGTGAGCACATCCCAAGTGATGTTTAGATAACTCACTCAGGACTAATAACAAACAACACCTTGAAAACTTTACCATTTTAAACACAAACGCAGGAAACCTTGCAAACAACTGGGAACCGCCATCTTACAAGCCATCCAATTTCACACAAGTGTCCCTCCAACTTAAGTTAATAACATTTTTATTTGGGCTCCCCCCAGGCTAACACTCACCTTGGCGGGACCGCGGCCCCCCACGGAACCCGTCCCTATAAAATGGGGGCGTTCTCTGGCGGTTCACACCCCCCCAGAGCCCTTTCTTCGGGAGAGGAGGGGAGCCACTTGACCCAAGCAGCTCCCGATTTCAGGAGCCCGTCCCCGTCTCATCCAAATCTACCTCCCAACAAAAGGCGCCGCGGCCGCGGGAGCCGCAGAGGCTGCAAATACAAGTGTTCTTCTCGGGGGCCATGTGCGTTCGCGAGGGTGCAG
>NW_005871180.1:1822533-1823536 GCF_000147115.1 Myotis lucifugus
CAAAATGAGCCATCTATTTTCTCACAGATACCCTAGATCCCCTCTTCCAGTCCCTGTAAATGTGCTCTTCCCTCCATAGGGGGAGCCCCCTTCCTTCCTTTTTCTGTCTTTCTAAATCAGTGGTTCTCAACCTTCCTAAATGCCAGGGACCCTTTAATACCGTTCCTCATGTTGTGGTGACCCCCAACCATAAAAATTATTTTCCATTGCTACTTCACAACTGTAATTTTGCTACTGTTATGAAATCCATAATGTAAATATCTGATATGCAGGATGTATTTTCATTTGTGACAAAATTGGAACATAATTAAAGTATAATGATTAATCCACAAAAAACAATATGTAATTATATATATGTTTTCTGATGGTCTTAGGCGAATCCCCTTTGGGGGTCGAACGACCCAGAGGTTGAGAACCGCTGTTCTAAATGTTATTTGTGTCCTTCACACAAGGATGGGTGGCGGGGTGAGGAGGGGGAGGGGACGGTGGAAAAAAATGCACCGCTGAAGGCAGAGTGGAAACTGACACCGGCTCCAAAATGGCTCAGAGTCCGCCCGCCCCTCCCCCGCCCCCTGGTCACGTGCTCCCCTCATTCCTTAAGGGCGGCCAGGGAATTAGTGTCATGTGTAGTCGGGCCCGTGGCTGCCCCCTCCCCGCGGAGCGCGCCGCCCGGCCCGGCCCCCTCCCCCTCGCTCTGCGCGACGGCCGCGGCTTCGGAGGCATTTCTCCACCACGTCACTCGCGCCTCCCAGCTCCGGACGCGGGCATCGCTCCCGCCCCGCACGCAGCCCAGCCCACCCCGCGCACCCACCCCCGTTATTTCTTTTTTCTGTCCTCGCCTCCGCCCGCGGCGTACCAGTCCACAGGCTCCAGCCGAGGAGAGGAGGGCGCCGGCCACCCCCCTCTCGGCCCAGCCGCCCCCGCGGGCTGCGGCCCAGACTCCGGCGCCGCCGCGCGGAAACCTGCGCCCGCTTTGGGCTCGCGGAAAAAACAGCGCCTGCCC
>NW_005871180.1:1823852-1828065 GCF_000147115.1 Myotis lucifugus
GAGGCGGGGCGCGCTCGGGCAGCCGCTCGCTCCGGGCAGGGGCTCCGCGCGGGAGCCGGCCGGGCCGGGCTTCGGGAGCCCCGCGGTGGGAGTCCGGCTGCGGCGAGTCCCCGGCGCTGGTATCGGGACGGGCCAGCTCCCCTCGCGGGGTGACTGCACCGGCTCCCGGCTCCAAGCTGGAGTCTTCAGCCGGGAGCTCGCCTCTTTTCCCACCGGGTTTAATTTTAATCCAGGGGAAAGACAGTCGTTAAGAATTAACGCTAATTGTTCTGTCTTCAGAGTAATAACTGACACACAAACACATCCAAACAAACGCTCAGTTCTGGAGAGAACGAATTTATTCAGAATGTAAATACTGTCTACTTCCTTTTTTAAGACTTGAGAAATCAAAATGGATCAATGTACAGTTAATACTACGATTCAAACACGTAGGCAGACTTTCCCTCTAAACTTTTTCGTAAGTAAAAAAGTGTCAAAACTGATGAGTGGCATAAATCCAAAAAGAAATTTTTTTCTATTAAAAACAGGACACAAACGACGGTTCGGCCGACGGGACGTCAAGGAGTGCTGGTCTTCCAGGCGCGGGCGGTCGCTAACTTCCCCAAGTTAAAATTGGGTTGCTCTTTCCAGGCTTTTCGAAGCATCTTTAAGTTTCCCCACTAAGTCCTAAAAGACGTATATAATGCTATGTTTTTTAAGATAAAACACGGGAAAGAAGTATCCAAGTTTGAGAAAGATTCAAGAAAAAAGTCGGGAGACACTTTATAAACAAGTTTAAAATTCACGAGGATGTTAACCTCTGACAGACCATCAAAAGAAGGTTTTCCTCTAAAATAGTTTATCTTTAAATCGGCTACTTGCCCTCAGATTTGAAATAATGATTTACAACCGAATCCTCTTAACAGGCAAGGTATATATAAATTAAATTTCTCAAGTTATCTAACAAAGATTATCCTGTATTCACATTTTCTGAAAGTTTAAAGTTGATTAATGGTTACATTTAAAAAAAAAACTGCAGAAGATGCCTTTTGGAAAATTCAATTTCACTAAAATTTGAAGCAATGATCTTCATTTTTAAGTGGAAAGAAATTCGTTGTCATGTCCATTAATCAATGTAGTGGTGAATTTCCCCAGCCTTACATTGGCAATATAAAATTTTAGAATTTTATGTATAGTTTCCCCTTTATAAAAAGTCTTTTAAAACCACAGTTTAAAAATCCTCTTTTGAAAGTTTAATTCAATTTCTGAAAACAAAGAATCCATTTTCAAAGCCATGTTTATAATTTTGCTTTGTCCTATTGGATCAAACTCATCACAAATAGAAGGAATTTACACTCAACAGTATACTCAAAAGTTTACTTTAACTGAAAGGAACAGCCAATATAGACCAATTCTCTATTAGTATCATCTTAATTCCAAAAGTGAAGTCTACGTTAAAATATTGCTCTTGAAGTCCCCTTCCCATTAAATCCTTACCCAGTCTTCATTATCTACTGACAGATGATTAGATTTTTCTTTTGAACTTTCCAAAAGCATAATTCTCAAACATCTATAAAAAGATGGACATATTCACAGATCCTAATACTGTACCTGTAATTGTTCCATGTTGCAACTAAAGCTAATCTCTGGGTAGGATTGGGAATCAGTGTTCTAGAGAAGGAAAAAAATGCTGTTTAAATCAAGAAAATTAAAATTCCATTACACATTTAATTTTTAGACAGGGCTAATGTATAAATACCTCTACATTTAAGGTCACCAAATATGCAGGTCTGTACATCTTATGAAGTTGATTGGTCTAAAACAACACAACACATTTCAGTGTTCAACTCTGCTTTTTTAAGTTCCTAAACACCCTGAGAGAACAGTTAAACTTTACCTTTATCTGATATTCCAAACGCCAAGAAACATCAGTTATATGAGGGAGAGATCTGCCTATACTGAAAGATACAATGATAATTTTGTACATAATTTGCACAAAAAACTTTCAGTATTTTTCTTTACTAAGAATGGTTTCTACCTTCCACCTCCCCCCCCCCCCCACAAAATTTGAATCCATTCTGAATTTAAAACATTGTTAAACTTCAAGTTTTGAATAGTAAAAGATCATTTTAAAAATTATCTCAATTATCTTCATCTTTTAAAAACATTAGCTTAACTTCAATTGTTTAACTTGCCCTTTGGCCCCTTTTCTTTTGGTCAAAATCCCTGTTTTTTTTTTACCCTGTTTTGTTTCACACCAGCATTCTTCATTCATACCTGCAAGTGAAAAGTGGCTCAACTTGACACCTTACACAGTACCTACCTTCCCAGTAGGATTTCTAGGGAATCCTTATTATTCTGGAGGGTGGAAAAAAAGAAAAGAAAACATCTTTGCAAACAGAATAGAAAAAAACAGTAATTGCTCATTTTAAAAAATTGAGGTAAATAACCTGATATTCTGTGCAAAACAGTTCTATTCGCTCTCTATCAAATTTACAGTCTTCTAGATAAGTGCTAAAGGAAAAAAGAAATCAAAGTTTAGTTCCCATTTTAAAACTAAAATTGTAATAATAAAGATATTATTTGATAATAAATGGAATTTAAGTAAATCCTATACCTTAGAGTTGATTTGTCAGCTCTTTGCTTTCCTGCTTCCAGTATGTAAGTTGCAGCTGCTGTATGACAATGTTTTAAAACCACTGGGTCGATATGTTTCAAGTCTGGGTGATCTAAAATAGATTGATTGCCAGTGATGCCTTTGATAAAATTTTTATGGTCATGTTTCTGTAAGGGATATTTTCATTTGGGTACCCCACCCCTCTAACAAGATAACAAAAAGAATTCCACTGTTAGGACTGGCAATTATAAGTAAATGAGATGAGCAAGAAGGTCAATGGCAAAACAATAAAGAGCACACATCAATAATTCTGGTATTTCCCGGCCTCAATTACCTTCTTTAATTTTGCCTTCATATTTTTAGTGTTCTTAAAAAAGCATTATAGTTCCAAAGAAAAAAATAACTATACAGTGGCCATTCCAACACTGGATGGAGCAAATTCAGAGGAAAATAAGGACATAAATATTTCACTTGGTGCAAATTTAAGAATGAATACATTCCCTCTGAAGATTAATTATAGTGTAAATGGCTCCATGGACAGTAACACATCAAGGGAGGCAAGGGCACGGGTTCAGAATATTAAACATAATTTTCAAAATGTTTTCAGGTTTTGAGAGCCATCCCTTTTTTGAGATTACCCAGGTGGTGGCTACTATTTTCGTTTACAGAACTTCCACTTTCATACCTTCTGTACGTGTATAGTTCATGAAACTACAGAAAAAAAACACAAACATTTGAATTGTTGGGATATTTATATTTAAGAAAAGTACCTAGACGCGACCTGTCTTAAAATATGTCTTCAATCCGTACAAACACCGCACTCCGCAATCGCTGGCTGCACCACCGAGAGTCGCCTCCTGGTAGCTGGTGCGGAACAAAACATTGTGCACCGCATCGTAACCTCTAGGTGTGCAGCCTGTGCAGAAGGTACCGAGCTGCGGGCTGGAGGGATCCCAGGCGCCGGGGGTATTCTCTAAGCTGGGAGATGTCAACACGATGGGACCTCGCCATTACTTTGGAAACAGAGCCTTTGAAACCGCTGCCAGCCTAGCACTGAAAGCTTGAATTGCCAGGGAGCTCGCCTGATGAAACCCAAGTGTCAAAGAGCCTGCACCCCAGACCAGGCTGAGAACCTTAGGTGTTTAGGCCACAAACAAGACTTAAACACGGGTTTTACACAAGAACAAAGAGCCTGGGAGTGGAATCCGGCTCGGAACACACAGCTGGCTACGTGCAGGTGCCAACTGGGGACAGAGCAAGGCTAGGGTCCGCTCTGGGTCTTGGCGGAGCCGCCACCCCACACTCCGTCCGGAGCGAAGGGCAGAGCCCGGAGACTTCCTCTTCCCGGGGCTCCCCCTCTCGCTCGGTCTCGCACTCTCCTCCGAGCGCCCCTCCGCCCAGGCCGACCCAGCTCGGAGCCTAGCGGCTTACCTAACACGGCCTCGTCCGCCTGGGCGTCCAGCAGGCTCTGGAAAGCCGCCCGGAGGAGAAGCGTGAAGGCGTTGGAGTCAAAGGAGCCGGGATCGGCCAGCCTCTGGAAGCCCTTCTGCACAGACTCCGAGAGCTCCATTGTGAGCGCGCTGTGACCTTCGACACGCGCACCACGTGATACGCGCC
>NW_005871180.1:1828226-1863622 GCF_000147115.1 Myotis lucifugus
CCCCGGCCGCCAGGGCTGCGGACCCTGAGCGAGAAGGCGGCCTCGGGTGCTTTGTGGACGCCCTCGGCGCTCTCTTCCGCTCCGCGCTCCCCTGGACAGTCCCCAGCTCCGCGGGGCTCCGCGCCCCCCTTCCCCGAAAGGCCCCCTTGGGAGGTGGGGGAAGGTGTCGGGGTCCCGCCCCCCTTCCTTGAAAATACGCTTCCCCACTCTCGCTCGACGCGACAGCCTGCGGAAAGCGCCACTTTAAGGCAACTATTTGGGGGGGGGGGGGGGCGTTTCTTTTATTCAACAGCTTAACCCCCTAGCACTGCCCTTTTGTGCGACTTTTATGTAATTCTTGTGTATTTTTCCTTTCCATTGTCATTTCTGGAGTATGGCAATTGATTCCTTCCTGCGTGGGGTGAGAAAGTGTATACGCATACAATACATATAGCGCGCGTGTGTACTCAATGTACTAAAATGATGGAATGGTTAATTATTCAAAGATATTTGACATAATTATTAAAATGTGGTATGTTCCGCTGCAAATAAATATCTTCCAAAAGTAAACATACAAATTTTGTGCTACTCTACTCAGTATCTATGGGTCCATTTTTAATTACTCAAAAGAATCTTCACATGTTTATCTCAGAAAGTTATCTTAGTAAAATACAACTAGGAACGGCAAGAATTTTATTAAAAGTAATTACTATTTTGGGTAACCATAACTTTAAAAATTCAAATATTGTATAAAGTTTAACTTCGTCGTTATATCTCTGTGAAGTTGGAGAACAAGAGTGATTCTTTAAAAAAAAAAAACAACCAAGAAGCAAAGTAGATTATGCATTTTTGATGAAAAGAATTTAAAAAGAAGAGTCAAAATGCCCGTTTTTTACCAGTGGAGGTGAGGGATAAGGAACAAGAAAGGTGTTTTTGTCTTCAAGAGAGGTTATTTGACACAGACACAACGTGAAAGATGTTTCTGCGCATAATTTAGGTGCTTATTTGAAAAAAAAATGTTTCTAGTGAATACAGTCAACATTTGACCTTGCACCAATACGTAGAGAGCACCTGATACTCCAATAGGCTGCAAGTGGAATAATTTGGCATCTGTAACAGACTGAGCACTCAGGTTTTCGAGGGCTTTGGAAGGCATGTGAACTAGCTCTTCACTTCAGTGAGCCTATAGGAACAGGGAAGGATTTAAAAGAGTTTCCTTAGGCTCTTTAGGAAACAAAAACCTATTAATCATCTTCATCTTTTCTTCCCATCTCTTATTGTCTGTTTAAACTCTTTGTTTCTCATCAGCAGTAAAATGTCAGTCGACAAATTTCCAGATATCTGATTTACATAGGGGGATATTTTACAGGGCAGAGTTGTATAAATGTTAAACAATATAAACAATAGTCATTATATTTATTACACATATTTTTATGACCTTGCATAACATTGATTGTTAATACTCTAATAAAATTTGAGTTGATCATTGTAATCATACTCAATTTGGTATTGAATGCATTCATGCTGGAGCATAGATTTTAATATTTTAAATTTTTTAAAGAGTTGAAATACAATTAAATGGTTGTGAGTTTGTGGGCATAAAAGTTAGAAAATTCACAAGGATTGTTTTCCTAATAGCTGTTATGTTACTCTCTTGTGCATACGTAATTACTTTCTCTTACAGGGCATTTGTCTTTTGCCTGAATATATTCATGTGGTAGGCCCAAGTGATGGGTACATTTCCAGTTCACACAGAAATTTTAACCATAATGTTTTCTGATGCTAGAAAAGCTTAATTTTTCTACTGTAGATACGTTTATTTCAACTTCCTTTGAAGGAGGCACAGGATTAAGTATTTGTTTCATTGCAAATAGAATGTGTGTGTGTTTTTCAAGTAAGCCATTGAAATACATTGAAGTATGATCATTAAAATGTCATGGTTACCCAGATTTCGACTCTCTTGGTTACAGCAACAAAATGAATGTTTTTTATATTGTTAGAAAAACTATGTACTAACACATGCTGAAAGTGTGAAGAAAAACTTTAAAATTTGTGCTTTGGTCACTAAACACCACATTGGAGCTTTCACTAGAATTTTAAAAAAAATCTGTAGGCTAAAACTAATAGACTAACAAAGAACCTTTAAAAATAACCATTATGTATAGCTGAAAATAACAACATAGATATTTAAACATCTTCATGTTAATACTATATTTTTCCTTCTAAATTGCAAATATTAAGATAGACAATGATGATAAGTTTGTTTTTCTTTTTGAGAATCTAGAAGTTATTCAAAGAATTATAAAGTATCATTTTAAACAATGTTATAAAGTATTTTAAAATAAAATGTATCCTTTCAACTGGTTAAATTTTTTTAGTTTTTTTAGAAACCAATTTAATATTGGCTTCTGCACTGGGAGTACAATTATAGTGGTCTAGGGCGTTTATAGGATCTATGGTCAGCTTTTCCCAAAGGCCTCATTTGTATTTTTGTTAGTCTTATGAAGTAAAATATTTTCTAGTATTCTTTTAGATTGTGTAAGTACTTTTGCTTTTTTTTTTTTTTTAAAGAAAGCTGAAGGAAAGTATTCCTTTAGATTGAAAAGTTCGTTGAACATCCATGGGGAGAGGGGGGAAAGCCAATATGCCTAAGGGCCTATGAGACATCCAGAAGTTTTAGCTGCATATAAACTCTTTGTTCTAGTGGGGTTCTATTTTATTTCTACCCGTGGGGTGGGTACCTGCTCATTTTCTAGAGAGAAGAAAGTTAAAAACAATGAGAAACCATCTTCCCTATGCCCCTCTTGTACTGAGTCTTGGATGGTTAGTGATCTTCAAGCCTTGAGATATATATATTAATGAAAATAAAATTTACTGTTTTAAAGTTATTTTAACCACAAATGGACAGTTGGGGGGAATACATAACTGAATTATCCATGACATTTGAAAGTATAGATAAAAATTATTTCAGTGAAGTATATAACATCTATGCACATTCTTTTATTAAATATCTTAACTTAGTAAGGCTTGGAATCTGAATGGTCCAGTATTTGCACATTCATGATCACAGAGTTCAGTGGTTTCAAACTGAGTCTTATGTCCAATACGTTGTCAAACAGACCACACTGAGTATTAAGAGGGGACAACAAAGCTTTTATTTTCAAACTTAGTGACCCAGTGCATGGATTTGTGCACACTGAAAGGAAATTAATTAGAAGAAATATTTTAATATTGCTATTCACTCTTTATAATAGAAGTGTCAGAGATGAAAGAAAATTAGTAAAATGTATATGAAAATATATAAATTGATTAATAAATACTAGTAAACAATAACATGATATAACAACAACAGATATAAAAACAACAAAAACATGATATAAAACAATGATAAATTGATTAAACTTATTCTAATATCTCCCTGTATACCTCATTAAGAGTAAAAACACTTTCAGAGTGCTTGACTAATTTCCCTTGTGATGAAGTACTTACAACTTTAATGTCACACGCTCTTCCAACTGGAGAAAAAGCAACAGATAACTGACTATGTCCGAAAATGTGTTCAGGCAGGAATATTCCTACTCTGTCTAGATTGGTGCCAGCAAGAGCTTTGTATGTATCGTGCATCTGCGAGTCAATGTTTATTTTTAAATTGCCAGTGTGCATCATATTTACTGGCCAGATGGTCAGACGGACATACGGTCGGTCACTTAGCCTTTTACACACACACACACACACACACACACACACTGAGTGGCCAGATTATTATGACCACCTGACGTTTGTAGGCAAATTAGCTATAATTTCACGCTGAAATTGCCAGAGGGCCAGACCATTATAAGTAGGGAAGCAGGTTGTTTACCACAACAGAAGATATGGGTAAACAACGTGATTTAACAGCCTTTGAACATGGATGTGTGTGTATGTGTGTGTGTGTGTGTATATGGTGTGTATATATGGTGATTGCCATAATAATGGTGATTGCCATAATAATTAGTATAGGCAAATAGAGCCTTTCCCCCCTCATATAATATAGCCTATCTTGTATATGTGGACTTTTAGATAAAACTCAAATTCATTTAAGTGGAATTAGTGTCTTAATATGTGAGAAAGTGAAATGCTAGTCACATTCAAGAAACAGGAACCAAGGAATGAAAATCAATGATACAATGTTATCTAAAACACTTAGCAAATTCATGCTTATGGGTTGTCATGAGTGTTTTGAATTTTCTCCAAAAAAGTTACATTCAAAACAATTAGACTACATAATATAGTTGTTATTTCAATAATATTTTCGTAAGTTAATACCATTTTAAAAGTTCATTTTTAGATAATAAAGTTACTCAAATATAAAACTTTAAAATGTGATAAAGCAAAAAATAAAATTGAATATTTTAAGTCTAAGTTTTAACAGGTTAAATTATCCACACTACTAAGAAACTGAGTTTCTTAAAAAGATAAGTCTCAAAGCATTTTTTTTTGAAGTTAGGAAACGTTAATTTTGTTAAACTTTGCAAACAAGAAATTCTATAGTCAAGATATTGTCAAAAAAGGAGAATACTTTTGAATTTGTAAAGTGAAATTTGGTAGTTATCATTGTCATGCCATGATTCTAATAGCTTATACTTGAGTCAGAATAAGATGACTCTATCATTAAAGGTATGTATATAAGAATCAAATTATAATTTTTAATATAAAATCTTTGTATCTAGCCCTAGCCGGTTTGGCTCAGTGGATGGAGTGTTGGCCTGCGGACTGAGGGGTCCCAGGTGCGATTCCAGTCGGGGGCACATGCCTGGGTTTCGGGCTTGATCCCCAGTGGGGGGCGTGCGGGAGACAGCTGATCGGTGATTCTCTCTCATCATTGATGTTTCTATCTCTCTCTCCCTCTCCTTTCCTCTCTGAAATCAATAAAAATATTTTTTAAAAAATCTTTGTATCTAACCAGTCTATAGCTTTGAAAAGATTTTGTGCATATTAGAGAAGTCATATCTGTTCTTTAAGGCTTCTTTCAGGAAGTTTGATACCTTATTTTGAAGCAAAGCAACTAATATTACATGGGAATATCTGAGTTGTATAGACTACAATTGTGAAGTCTTTAGCTAAGAAGAAATGAAGAATTGGTTTTTCAAAGGAACTGACAACAAACAAATGCAGTTTGGCAAGGGATTAAGGTAAATTTTAATTTAAAGGCTAGGAAATTAGAATAAAGAAAGTAATCATACTCCATATTACACTTAATGAAAAAAGAACAGGTTGAATTATGTCTTAGAATTTCTTTATGTAGGCAAATAAAACTAATAACTTATCTTTAAATTAAGTAAATTATTTAAATGATTACAATTTACTTGTCTTTTGTATGGATTATAAAAAGCAAGTTTACTCCTCAAAGCACATAATTCCTATCTACTTCGCCAGTGATATGAAAATTAGGAGCTGACCAATCATCCAATAAATTCCATCAAATAGACTAGATAATAGGCACTGTTTCCACCTCAACAACATTTTTTCTCTCTAAGTTATAAAGATTACCACTTAAATTTCCTACATCATGATCTGGTATCAGCCAGAATGATCCATGTTAGCTACAAGAGAACAAAAGTGAAGAATGGACATGGTTGAAACAACCATGAATTCAACAAAGTAAATTCAACCATTTACTTTGATGAATATATCCAGTCAATTCTGCCATATGTCTACAGACTGTCCTTTAAATTATTAGCATGTTCTTTAAAAGAGAGAAAGATTAAATATTTTTAGAAAAAGAAAAGATAGGAAGGAAGGGAGGGAGGGAGGGAGGATAGTTTTTCCCTTCATCAGGAGAAATATCACAGAAAGCTTATTTACTGTTTATTTTCTCTGACACATCTATTACAGCCAAATTCTCTTAGCTACAGTGAATTCAACTGAACCTCACAATAATGCTGGCAATGGACTGGAAGTTTCATCTGTCATGTCCAGAACCTAATGAAAAATTTGACCACCACTTATCAAATGAATCATTTCTGAATGGAAATTGTATACATAAGAATACATGATCTGAATTAAATACATTACCAACACTAAAAACACTATACCAAATGTGTTTCTATCTCATTTAAAGTAAACATTTAAAATTAATATTTTAAAAAGAGCTTACTTGGCAAAGGAAGGCCTAGGTAAAAGTGTTTTAATATTTTATAATATGCATGATATTTTAAATAATACTAGCTAAGGATTTCACATTTTAATTGTGGTTATTTTGAATCTTATTTTTTTAAAAAACATATTTTATCTCATTTGTCAAAAGATGGATTTGAAATTATTTTATGCAAAATTCAGTCTAAAAATACTTTTGAAAAAAACTTGTAGAGTAATTGGATTCACTTATTTTTTTGCATAGATACATAAACCTATTCATATAATACCTTAGTTCATATATAACTGATTTGTACAGCATGATAAATGCTCAGGAAGTAATTGTATAGATTGTTGTGAAAATAGGCACCTATGAAACATGAAAACTTTCCATTCCCCTTGCCTTTCCCACCCCATAGGATCAGTTTTTTCTTCCTAAGCTTTTGATTGTTTTATTAAGGTTAAACATAAGTACAGTTCTAATTCTTTCAAGTATTATTTTCAAAATTACATTCCTTTGTGTAAGCATTTTAATCTGTATTTTATGGAAAGGGATTGAGGAGTAAATTTTATAAAATGTTTTTAATGTCACAAAATACCAAGAAAATACAGATGGTTTCTGTCTTACAACGGTTTAACTTACAATTTTTCAGCTTTACAATAGTGCAAACGTGATATGCATTCAGTAGAGACTTACTCAAATTGAGAATTTTGATCTTTTCACTGGATGGCAATATGCCGATTGATACTCCCTTGTGACTCTGAGCATTATACTAGTAAAACAGGCTTTGTGATAGATGATTTTGTCCAACTATAGGCTAATGTAGGGGTTCTGAGCACATTTAAGGTAGGCTAGGCTAAGTAAGCTATGATGTTTGGTAGGCTAGGTGTATTAAATGCATTTTCAATTTACAATATCCTCAATTTATGCGTTAACTGGACACAACACCATTGTAAGTCGAGGAGCTTACAATCTGTAATGCCTAGCAACAAGGTGAAAGGGAGAATTGTGTTAACATAGTCAATTTAGTCCATGTAATTAGACACTGGGACCTAAGTTATTAGTATCTGGGTAATTACTTAATTTTCTTTTTATTTTGCTCTAAAGGAAATAGGCCTGGATCATTTGGAGCAATAATATTCTAAATCAAATTAAATGTTGGCAATTTTCATTTGACTTTCAGTGCTCTAAAATTATAGACCAAAAAAATGAGAAATTTGATAAAGAAAAAGTATAGATGGAAATATGTCAGTAAATGAGACCTAGGAAAACTGAATATTTCATTTGCTTTTCTTAACATTTGAAGGTGACAGAAAATTTTAAATGAGGTCCACCTACAATGTATAAGTGAGTAGTTGTCAGAGGTTTAAGAAAACTTCTGTTTTTGTTAATATAGTAATTTAATTAAAATATTTGAGAATTGCCCTGCTGGTGTGGCTCAGAGATTGAACATCGACCTAAGAACCAGGAGATCACAGTTTAATTCCTGGTTGGGCACATGCCCAGGTTGCGGGCTTGATCCCCAATAGAGGGTGTGCAGGAGGCAGCTGATCAATGATTCTCATCATTGAAGTTTCTGTCTTTCTCTCCCTCTCTCTTCTCTGAAATCAATAAAAATATATTTTAAAAAATTGTTGAGAATTGAAATGTTTTATAAGACCAAAGGTATCAGTAAAGAGACATATTTTGTTTTATAAATTTCTATAAACAATATGCATCCTTTTTAAAAGAACTCTTTCAACAGCATATATTGGAAATTTTGATTTTACATTTGCCAATTATAATATATAGAAGAAAAACAATAATCTACTATATATATTGTAGATTTGAAGGTTGCCTTAAATTACTTTTGTAATAAGGTGGACATAAATAAAAATCTTAAATACAGATGTTTGTGAGCGATTTTAACCAATAATTAAAGTATTTTTAGAAAACTAAAGCATTTCAAACTCATACTTTTAAATTAATTTTAATTTTTTTTGCTTTTATTCAGTTTCTAAAAGTTACTATGATAATATTTGTCTGTTTGTAGAGACAATGACATTCTATGATGACTAATGTTCAAGTTGAGTCATAATGATAGCCTGTTATATTAAAATCAAGAGTGACTGCAGGAAAGTAGTCATTTTGCAAGCAAACATCCTTCACATAATTGGGGGGAGGGAATGGGGCAAGCATACATCACAAAGTAACAGACTTAAATCTTTAACAAAGCCTTAAGTATCTGTCCATTGACATAAATGGCATAAAGACTATTCGTGTTTGCCTTAAGATTTTTTCTTCTTTAGATTTGAATATATTCAACATGATTCCTAAGATGGTTTGAAAAAACAACACTTTAGCCTGGCTAGTGTAGCTCAGTGGTTGAGCGTCTACCTATGAACCAGCAGATCACTGTTCAATTCCAAGTCAGGGGCACATGCCTGGGTTGCAGGCTCCATTCCCGGAAGGGGCGTGTAGGAGGCAGCTGATCAATAATTCTCTTATCAATGTTTCTATCTCCTCCCTTCCTCTCTGAAATTAATAAAAATATACTTTAAAAAAACTTTACATTGAAATGTCATCAGAATTTCAGGCATAGTTTTATATTATGCAGAAATTTTAAATTATTATTCCAGCTAAATAACAGGATAGTAGATAATGCTACTTTGTGT
Organism: Myotis lucifugus; assembly: GCF_000147115.1. Lineage (NCBI taxonomy): Eukaryota > Metazoa > Chordata > Mammalia > Chiroptera > Vespertilionidae > Myotis > Myotis lucifugus. Next base: position 1,836,975 of record NW_005871180.1, read on the forward strand.
TTTGGAATAATATTGCACCATTTTTTAATGAAAATAGTTGTTGCTCTTTTTTTTCTTTAAGACAATCTGAATAATTTTGGAAATATGAGTTTAAATGACAAAGGATTAGAGTTTATCCTTAGTTTCAAGTGGAATATTAATCTTTTGAATAACATTTGATTAGGATAACAAGATTTATTGACAAGAGATATAAAAATACTTTGGAGTGTATTTATCCAGATATGCATTCTATTGTTTTTAATAAGGAGATTTTTATAACTGCTTAAAAAGTTTATTTTATCTTAATAGCTGTAAGAATCACTATAAAGTTATATAAATAACTTAGAATGCCTTCTTAAAGTATTTTGAAGTTCATGGGACTTAAGCCTTTATGATTGTTACTTCTTTACTTTTTTACTTTGCTTTGCATTTATGAAAAGTCCTTTTCTTAAACAAGTACCTGGTACATAATAGTCAAGAATGTTAGCTGAATGAAAGATAATAGAGCATGGAGGCAGAGCAAGTGGAGCTCACAGCCTTGTTCCACCTACTTCCAGTTCCATGAGCTTGGGCTTATTTTCTCTAGGTCTCATTTTCCTCAAATGTACAGTGGAAATAATAATGACAACTTTTTCATATGTCTCTTGAAAAGCATTGAGAGCCAAGCCTTAGCATGTGCTCCATGCATGCAATTATAACCAAATAGTGCAATTCTGTAATTGTAATTTTATTGTTACTGTCATGTGGTTTTTCATTCAAATTTACAGCTGTTGTGCACATGATGTAACCACTTGAGGACACCAGGCACATAAGCTCTACTTAGAAAATGAAATAAAAAGCTTCTGAGCTGCCTAGCACTTCTTTACTTTCAGGGACTCTAAAGTGACTCTGATAGAGAGAGCTCTTTTAATAGCAACAGTCCTAAGAGGCCCTCAAAGACCTTGATGTCAATCATTATTTTGATCCCCCAGGAATCTCAGAATCCAGGCCAGTGTCCATTATGGTCGCCTACTTTCAACACCTCCCTCTTAAGTAGGCCTAGTGGGGCAATTCCCTCTCTTCCTCCTCCATCTAACTCTAGTTTTTCTTGAATCCTTTCTTATGGTTAGCAGCTCTTTAGAAAGTCTCTGGAAGCAAAATCAAGATGCCTTCACCTTCTCCTCTGGAACATTTCGTTTAATTTTAGGGAGTTATTGTCTCATACACTAGTTAGAGTGACCCATACTTATGGTCCTTTTGATTCTGCTTGGAACATCTACAAAGAGCCACATGCTTCATACATCATTGGGAAGATTTAAGCAAATTTAAAACAAGAAAAAAAAAGAATTCTTACCTACCATGGGATGGAGACACACAGTTCAGAATGTGGAAGTGTAAACTCTCTAACTCCAAAATATTGAACAATTCAATGAGTTTTGGCAAATGTATGCAGTCATGTAACCACACCACACAGAAGATACAGAACATTGCAATAGTCCAACAATTTTCCTTGTTTCCCTGTGCAATCATTATACTTGCCAAACTCCTGATTCCAGGCAACCACTGATATACTTTGTCTTACTATAGTTTTCTCTTTTCTGGAATGTCATACAAATAGAATCATTTGGTTTGTAGGTGTGTTTTTTGTTTGTTTGTTTTTAATGTTTTTATTGATTTCAGAGAGAGGAAGGGAGAGAGGAATAGGAACATCAATGATGAGAGAGAATTATTATTTGCTATCTTCTGCATGCAACCTGGACATATGCCCTGACTGGGAATCGAACTGTGACCTCCTGGTTTATGGGTCAACACTCAACCACTGAGCAACATGGGCTGGCAGTTTGTAGTTTTTGAGATTCACCTTTGTTGATGTGTGCATTAGTAGTTCATTCCTTCCTATTGCCAAGTAGTTTACCATTGTATGGATCATACCACAGTTTATTTATCCATTCATCATTGAAGGACATTTAAATTGCAGTTTTTGAAGATTATGAATAAAACCTCTATAAAGATTTGCATGCTGATTTTGTGTGGACATATGCTTTCATTTCTCTTGAATAAGTATCAAGGTGTGGAATTGCTGTGTTATATGATATGTGTATATTTAACTTTATAAGAATCTGCCAAACTGTTCTCCATAGTAGCTAAATTAATATTGCCTTCCCATATCAGCATTGTACAGGAGTCTCAGGTGCCTCATGTTCTCCTCATATGTGGTAAATATCAGGTATTTTAGACTTTTTAACAGGTGTGTAGTGGTATGTTATTGTGGTTTTAATTTGCACTTCCCTAATGACTAATGATGTGAAACATCTTTTCACGTGCCTATTTGCCATACTTACTAGTACATCTATTTTTATTAGTAAAGTGTGCATGCAAATCTTTGGCACATTGTTATAGGGTTTTCTTATTATTGAGTTTTGATAGTTCTTCACATGTTTTGGATACATGTCCTTTATCAAATGTGTTTTTTACAAAGATTTCTGTGGCTATTTTGTAGATTGTTCTGAGAGTGTCTTTCAAAAAGCAGAAGTTTTAAATGTTTATTAAGTCCACTTTTTTCTTTTATGGAATGTGCTTTTGGTGTTATGTACAAGAAATAATTTCTTAACCAAGGTCACAAAAATTTTTACCTATATTTTCTTCTAGGAATTTTACAGTTTCAGATTTTATATTGAGTTTCGTGTTCCATTTGAGTCAATCTTTATATATTGCATGACATATAAATTAAGTTAGGATTTTTGGCATATGTATATTCAATCATTTGGCCCTATTTGTTGAAAAATTATCCTGTCTCAATTGAATTGCCTATTAAATGGTGTTAAAATCAATTGACTGTATACTGGCTAGTGTGGCTCAGTTGGTTGGAGCATTATACCATATACTGAAAGGTTACAGTTTCGATTCTCAGACAGAGCACATACCTAGTTTGTGGGCTGGGGTGTGTATGGGAAACCAATCAATGTTTCTCTCTTTTCCCCTTCCCCTCTCTCTAAAATCAATAAAGATCCTTGGGTGAGGATTTAAAAGAAAAAAAACTCAATTGACTGTATGTGGGTCTATTTCTGGATTTTCTTTATTTTAATTGAAGTTATTGGAATGGCATTGGTTAATAAAATTATATCATTTTCAAGTGTATAATGCTATAACACATCATCTGTATATTATATTGTGTGTTCACACAAAGTCAAGTCTTCTTCCATCACCATTTATACTCCTTTACCCTCTTCTGCCTACCCCACTCCCCTCCATCTGCTTATCACCATACTGTTGTATGTGTCTATGAGGGTTTGTTTTGTGTTTGTTTTGCTTAATCTCTTCTCCTTTTTTTAATCCAGCCCCCAATCCCCTCACCTCTGACAGCTGTTAGTCTGTTCTCTATGAGTCTGTTTCTATTTTGGTTGTCATTTTATTTTGTTCATAAGATTCCACATATAAGTGAAATCATATGATAATTTTCTTTCTCTGATTTGCTTATTTCACTTAGCATATCTCCAGGTCCATCCATGTTGTCACAAAGGGAAACATTTCCTCCACTTTTATGGCCGAGTAGTATTGCAATGTGTAAGTGTACCACAGCTTCTTTACTTACTCACCTACTGTTGGGCATTGGACTGCTTCCAAATCTTAGCTATTGTAAATAACACTGCAATGAACATAGGGGTGCATATATTCTTTTGAATTAGTGTTTTGGGTTTTGTCAGATATATTCCCAGAAGTAGAATCACTGGTTCTTAAGGTAATTCCATTTTAAACTTTTTGAGGAACCTACACTGTTTCCAATAGTGGTTACACCAATTTGCATTCCCACCAACAGTGCATAAGAGTTCCTTTTTTTCCACATTCTTGCTGACACTTGTTGTTTGTTGATTTGTTGATGTTAGCTGTTATGACAGGTATGAAGTGGTATTTCATTGTGGTTTTAATTTGCATTTCTCTGATGATTACTGACATTGAACATCTTTTCATATGTCTGTTAGTCATCTGTGTGTCCTCTTTGGAAAAGTGTCTATTCAGGTCCTTTGCTCATTTTTTAATTGGATTGTTTGTTTTTTTGGTGTTAAGTTGTATGAGTTCTTCATACATTTTGGATATTAACCCCTGTGGAGAGCCGGCACGGCCATGGCATACTCAGCCCCAGGGCGCCTTATGTGCCACGCCAGCTCAGCCTGGTTCAGTGACCCTGAGTGGGGGTGAAAGGATTGAGAAAAGACAGACAAGAGAATGAAAGCTGGGTCTCGGTGGGATGCTGCCTCCCTGATGAGGAGACAGCGCCAGCGCCCACAAGCCGCGTCTTTATTTTATAGCAGATGCCACGAGGCAAAGTAGGGGCGTGATCACGTTGTTTACAGCATTCTCGTGAGTTTCAACCTCACTTAACTACATGCACCCGAACTCTATCACAAGGCACGTGGGGCCACGTGTTCGGACCACAGGCTCAAGTTTACAGCTATAGCTGTTGGCTATAATTGTGCTGGGAAGGCTCTGTCCTCCAGCTGGGACTTGCACGTGGCAATGAGAGGACCCTGTCCTTTCATTAGTCCGAGGCTTGAACCTGGCCAAAACACCGTAACCGCGCCCCACAAACCCCTTATCAGATGTATCATTGGCAATTATGTTCTCCCGTTCAGTGGATCCTTTTTTCATTTTGTTGATGGTTTCCTTTGCTGTGCAACAATTTTTAGTTTGATATAGGCCTATTTCTTTATTTTCTCTTTTTTTCCCTTTGCCCAAGGAGAAGCATTTAAAAAAAATATTACTACAAAAAATGTCCGAGAGCCCTGGGTGGGTAGCTCAGTTGGTTAGATCATCATCCTGATACACCAAGGTTGCGGGTTCAGATCTCTGGTCAGGATACATACAAAAATCAACCAATAAATGCATAAATAAGTGGAACAACAAATTGGTGTTTTTTTCTCTCTCTCCCTTCCTCTCTCTCTCTTTCTCTCTCTTTCTCTCTCTCTAAATTAATTAAAAAATTTAAAATATTTTTAAATGTCCAAGATATTACTGTCTATGTTTTCTTCTAGGATTTTCATGGTTTTTGAGTCATACATTTAAGTCTTTAATCCATTTTGAGTTTATTCTTGCGTATGGTGTAAGATGGTCTAGTTTTGTTTTGTTTTTTGCATCTATCTGTCCAATTTTCCAATACCATTTATTGAAGAGATTGTCTTTACTCCATTAATTGACAAGAAGGGTTTGGATTTATTTCTGGACTAGCTATTCTGTTCCATTGATCTATATGTTTGTTTTTGTGCCAGTACCACGCTATTTTGATTAGTATGGCATTGTAGTATAGTTTGATACCAAGTATCGTGATACTTCAACTTTGTTCTTCTTTTTCAAGATTGCTGTGGCTACTCAGGATTTCTTTGTGGTTCCATATATATTTTTGAAACGTTCTACTCCTATGAAATACACCATTGGTATCTTGATAGGAATTGCATGAAACTAAAGATTACTTTGGGTAGTATGGACATTTTAATGATGTTATTTCTCCCTATCATGCTTGGTGTCAACTGTTAGGTTGGCTAACTGCGGGAATCAACTCCAATTACTGTGTACGAATTGCTGTGCAGGCACTGACCACATGAAGCGGAATTCACCTCAGCAGGGTCTGCTGCTGGCCAAGATATCTCTTTGAATAACTGCTTGTGAAGCTATTTGGATACTGTTCTGATGTTGTCTGAACTGGCGTGTCTGTTCTGGGACCTCTTGGGAGGCTCTCTGGTGCAGGTCAATGTCAGTGCTTCCTCTGACTGGCCCTGGCAACCTGTTTGGAGCTACTAAGCAATCTTGCTATTTGTGGCTGCCTGTACTAGGCCTGGGTGTGCATGGGAAGGACCAAGATGTGCACCAAGGCTGGCTTTTACCAGCTCTGAGCCCAGAGCAGACCAGCAAAAGGCTTAAGGCACCCCAAGACCTTCCTCCGTCTGCTGGCTGCCTGATAGACTCAGTCACTGGAAGAGTGTCTGTCCTTACTAAAGTTGCGTGAGGTAGGTTCTCCATGAGTCACCAGGTAGGGGCAGGTGGTGTTCACCAGATTGATACAGGTTCAAACTTGTTGCCAATGATGGGTCTGAAGCCATTCATCAAGTATTCCAGGATATAACAAGTATAGCTGCCCCTCACCAGGTACCACAAACAGCTGGGTTTGGGTGGGGTCTCAAGGAGTCATCAGCGTGAGGCCAACAAAGTTTATCAGGCCCAAACAGACCAAGATTTGGCCATGTGAAAGCTCTGTACCACCGGCCAAGTTTGAGGGCAAAATGGCTCCCATCTTAGGGCCACACAACTCAGTCTGTCCCAGATTCTGCTGGAGCTGGAGCTCCACACAGTGGGGCCACTAGCAGTCAGGAGGGTGGGGACAGCAGATCTCCCCTGAGGGGGAGATAGCAGGCAGGCTAAGGGGCATATGGGAGTAGTGGCCCTGGCCCCAGAGCCACACAACTCAGTCTGTCTCAGATCCCAGACCTTCTGGGGAGCCCAGGCTCATCAGGGTGGGGCCTCTGGGAGCCCAAATGGTGGGGCTAGGGGACCTCCTGTGAGGGAGAGGTGCACTCAGGTTCATGGGAAAGTGGGGGAAAAGCCCCCACCCCAAAGCCACACAACTCAGTCACTGACAGCCCCTGAATCTGCTGGACCTCTACAGGCCTGCTCAGGCAGCTGACTCTTCAGCAGAACATGAGCTCCACGGGATGTGGTGACAGGGAGCCCAGAGGGTGGAGCTATTGCATTCCCCCAAGATAAAGCTGTAAGGAGGGGTTTGCTCCACCCAACAAAGATGGCATCTGCAGTGTGGGAAATAAACTCAGCACAGTGATCCTTAGGCTGTCCTTTCAGCTCTCTTCCCAGACTTACAAACCCCAGTCTCTCCTCACATGACTCTAGTCCCAGCTGCCCTCCCTCAGCTGGAGCCCAGGGTGAGTGGCTACAGATGAGATTTTGTGCATTGGCCCTGTAAGAGGGTGCCTGGGTCTCTGGCAGACTCCGGTTTCTCCCTGGCAGACAGAATCCCCACTAATTTTCATAGCCAGATGTTATATGGGCACCTCATAGCTCTCCTACCACATCTTCTCCCACAATTGTGTGAGGTCAAATCCCTATAATGAATTTCTTATTCCACATCATTCCTAGTGGTTTTGCTTCCCTGATTGAACTATTAACTGACACATATAGCAAGCAAATTGCTGAGTCACTTCTCAAGCCCAGATCTGTCTGGCTTCTAGGCTCGTATCAGTCTTCCTCTCAACTAAAAAAACCCAAACACAATTAACATTTTTATTTGGATGACACTCATTATCAAGTTTGGCTTATTGTTATAGATGGTATGATTGCTTAGTGGTTATCTTCCTAAAATAGGCTGGTTTCATAGAAATTTGAACCTATTCCGTTTCCTAATACATAAAGTTCTTCAAGGACAAATCAAAATTTTCTAATTTATTTTCCCAAAGTTTCTGCTACAGTATTGTGTGAATTGTTGGTACTCAATAAATGTTTGTGACGTTTAATATGAGTATCGTAGTTCCTCAGAAAATATGTAAAATAGTCCCACATCAGAATATAAACTTATATTTGGGGAAAGTAGGTATAATAATATGTGGAAGAAATGTTAAATTAGGATACGTAGAAAGATGAACATTATTAAATAGGAATTGGACTGCTACTCAAAAGGTTGGAATGTTTTTGTTATAAGCTGAGGCTAAGCTTCAGAATGAAATGCAGAAAGAATCCTGCCCATCTTGAACACTGTGAGCTCATTGTAGAGATTGTTGTTACATGCTACTGAAAAGATACCTGTCCCATTACAAATAGAGTAGTGCATTTATCCATTTTCTTAGTCTTTAGAAACATACTCTCACTGATGTATTCAGAAAAAAAAAGATTTTTTAAAGGATAATAGGTGCTTTTAGAATCTCTGGGAGGTTCAGAAAATGAAGCTTTTGGTTCGTGAAACCAGCTCTCTGGAGAAAAAAAATTCTTAATTTCTGTAATGTCTAATGATTACAGACATGACACACTTTTAAGTTTAATCTGTATTATTAACATGTTCCCATCACTTTACCTTTAGATAATCAACAAAATGATAAAGTAAGCCCTGCTTTGTGGTGTTTGCCAAGTTCTGTGGTATAAATACTCCCAATACGGCTGTTATCAAGCTCTCAATGTGATGTCACAATATGGAATTGGGAAAAGATATATACCATACAGATACAATAGATTTAAATAACCTTAAGTCCATAGATAACAGTAAAATAATTGGGAAATGATGAGTGTTATCTATGATTTATATATAATTTACTTAAATGTACGTGTATATAATTTAATGTTTAGAATTATATTTAATGACTGGCTCACAAAATTCCTGAAAATTTAGCAATTACCTTTTACAAGTTGGTACTGCTGGCTCTATCTAGTACACCCATGCTTTGAAGACACCCAGCTAGGAAACAGCACCCCTTATCACCCACAGCACTGCTTCATGGAAGATAGCACTACACACGAATGAGTGAATAGCATGCAAGATTCCTGGGCACAGACCTGGAATTAGCTGGGCATAGGAGGGTACTGCTAGAACTATTGCTCCTTGTTGGTTCAGGAAATGGCCACAGTTGGCATCTGTCACCAGAGCACATGACCCTTGTGTTTTTGTGTTGCTAGCTTCCAAGACCTTGAATTGGTAGATATATCTGATTGACAGCTCTCACATAGGTGCAAGAAATCTGAAAAACAAGTATTTTACATTTTCAGCTTAGTAGGCAGCAGTGAGGGGTTTTCCCAAAATAAAGTTCAGCTATTGGATGGCAAAAAGATAACAAGTGTCTACCCAGTCCTATATATCACCCCTTCAATTGCTTCATATCAGCATACAATCTTCTCCCATGACTTAAACTTCCAAAAATGGAAAAGAGAGAGAGAGAGGAGAGAGAGAGAGAGAGAGAGAAAGGAAGGAAAGGAGGGACGAAAGGAGGAAAGAAGGAAGGAAGGAAGGAAGGAAGGAAGGAAGGAAGGAAGGAAGGAAGGAAGGAAGGAAGGAAGGAAAGAAGGGGAAAAGAAGGCGGGAGAAAGAGGAGAAGAATCTTGGGAAGAAAATAATGATTCTAACACAATGAGTAACCTCCCCAGTTCAATTGAAAATGTGTTCACCTTCTTTCTCAAAGTCAACCCAAAGTCTCATTAGTAAATGCATTCAGTTCCAAGTCCAGATTTCAGGATGATGTGCTTTCTGCTTCCAGGTTTATCACTAACACCTCTCAATAGTCTGTTACCTGTAGACTAAGTTGTAAAGTTAATTACTATATTAATTTAGGGCCTATATAAAGTAATGGGGGAAAGGCTTTGGGAGAAAATACAACTTAGTTAAAATTTATAGATATATACCTGACTTAGGAAAGAAGGCAATAGCTTTCACTTATTAATCAACAGGCCAGAGTAGATGTTATGATTTTCCTTCTCTACCATATGTTCCATATTCCCTTTACCTTTAGCTGGTTGGGATTCTGAAACCCAAGGATAACTCAAACTAACATTCCTGAAAGAGCTGATGGTCCTGCATATATAGGGGTTTTTATAATTTTCATCATTGCTAAGGTAGTATTAGGAGGTGACCTGATGTATTGTCAAGAATCAGTGCATACTATTTCCTTACCCTTTACCTGGTGGCAATCTTATTTCCCCTTAGTTGTCAGGAGTATACACCCCAGAAGAAAATTTATACTTTCTTGAACTGCTATTCACTGGCATGTGAAGCCTGAATCGGCCATGTAACATACTCATCTTATAATTCAAGGGAACCAAAGGTTTGCCTTTGACGGAAGCATTTTGCCCCTGGGTACTAAGAACTCTATGCCAGGGTCCAGTATCATTGGATAAGAAGCAAACATTATGCAGGATCATTAGGGATAATAGTAGAAGGTTTCACTCTTACTTCTACCTCTTGGTCCCCAAATACATCTATTGTAACCGTGGGAGAATTGGTTGCTAGTTAAGAACATTTGTGTCATCCCATCAGAGAGCACACCATGGATATACATCATTGTCGTCAACAGTCTATTCCTCCACGCTATCAGGCTAGCTTCTTCTGAGTAATGTATACATGATAAGCGAATCCCATGAATATAAGATCACTACTTTGCTTCTTCTCCTATAAAGAAAATTTAATTTTTGAGAATATACTCTTTTAAAGACATTTATCAGCTTCACTGACTATACAAGTGACTTAAACAGAGATGTGAAAGAAATCATTGTTCTTTCATGTTAGGTTTTTTATGATGATCCTTATTTCTTTGATCCCTCAGGAATGGGGTTTTGCTTCTTGGTGACTTCTTAATATACAGTTGTACACAGAGGGCATTCCAAGGGCTCAGAATGTGGCCCTTCCTACCATAAAAGCTCTGTTCTTGCTATGATAAAGGAGTCATTATGGAGATACTTCTTGATTTTGAGTTCATCTATTCCTTTATGTTCTTTGCAACAGAGGAACAAAACACAATGTGGGCTCAGGGTCCTACCAGCCTTTGTGAAAAAAAACTCAGGTCATAACTTTATTTCTCACTTTTATTTATTCAATAAGTACTTATTAAGTATCAAATATATGCAAGGCTTGGTTTACAGCAAGGAATAAAACAGATAAAACTACCCTCATAAAGCTATTATTCTAACAAAAGGAAACAAATAACCAACTAACTTTGTAAATAATATAGTACAACACAATCTATACAGCAAAAAATAAGTCAAGGAAGGAGGATAGGGAGTTCTAGATGGGCAGGTGTTTGCATTTTTAAATAGGATGCTCAAGGAAGGCCTTATTTGAGCTAAACTTAAAGTAAGAGAGCAATTTTATTCCGTCCTATAAACCACAGTTTAACTGAATAATTAATAATCCCCCAATAACTAAGGTATTTTCCTTTACAATGTACATTTATCCTGATCATTGACTTGCAGGTATCTGTGGTAAAGTCCAGAGGAAGATTCACAGTACATGTTGTTACAGGTTCTTCCTCCAAGGGCCCTAGCCTCCTATTCAATTGCAGGCACTCTTGGACACTGAACTGTCTCAGGTTCAGGAACTGGATAAGTGGCCCTGAATTTCTACCAATAAGGCTCACAGCAAGTCTCTATTCACCAGATTTAGACATTTTTGGTTATTAAGATCAAGTAGGCCCTTAATGGGCTGACCATCTATTTTGGTTCTAGGGACCGAATACTCAAATAACTGCTAACGAAGATCCTTAGAGAGCTCATTCTGTTTACCACTCCCATACGCAGCTACACACACCTGCCCTGATGATACAACCCTGGAACGTGGAACTCCCACTGTGAGTTCACTGGGGAATGAAATCAAGAGTCCATTTTACCCATCACACCCCAGGCAACATAGAATAGCCAGGATGATATTCATTCATTTTCCAATGTTGGCACTCTCCTCACCACCGATTATCTTCTGGACCCTGTAAGGGAACACAGGAGTTGGGAGAACAGCTTCTGCATGATCAGTCCGTTTCAACATTTTCATCTCCCTTTTATTTGGATTTCTTCCTTGACATTCTATCAAAGAATTTCTGGCATCTCAACTTCATTTAGCCAACTAGACAAACCATTAGAAACATTCCCAGCTGCTTGAGTCAGCAAGCCTAATAAATTCAACCTGACCTAAAATTCTGTCCCATTGTCTTTGGCCTAAAACCCTCAGAATCTATTTTCAAAATTTACCAATATAAGTTAGCATAATTCTACAATTCTTTTGATGTATAGATGGTATTTCTTTTATAGGATTTTGTTATAACCTATCTCTGCTAAGGCATGCTAGGATGTATATCAGGGGTCCTCAAACTTTTTAAACAGGGGGCCAGTTCACTGTCCCTCAGACCGTTGGAGGGCTGGACTATAGTTTAAAAAAAAACTATGAACAAATTCCTATGCACACTGCACATATCTTATTTTGAAGTAAAAAAACAAAACGGGAACAAATACAATATTTGTATTTGCATGTGGCCCGCGGGCCGTAGTTTGAGGACCCCTGATGTATATAATATATGTAACTACATACTACATGTACTTATATACAAATATATTCCCTATACTACATATAGAGTTGTGTATGTATGTGTAGTCATTTGTTATACAGTTATATATATAATTACATATGTGTATATAGTTACATATGCATATATAACTACATACATATACTCATACACACATAAATATATGTAACATAGGTAGATAGACAGGCAGACACACACAATGAGGGATGGAGGAGGTAAAGTACAGAGAACATATTTCTCATCAGGGTAGGTCTTCACAAAGTCTTCAGGAAAGGCAAGAACAGTCTTATTGGCTTCATTTGTCAAGAGAAACTCACTGAGGTTTGGAGGTTCAGTATATTCTGAGTTATTCTAATCCTCCCATATATCCATACTCCAGTCTTCAAGGCTTTACACTTTCTCATTCAGGGCCTTAACTTGAACATGCGGAATGTGGTGAGGCTAGTACGTGAACTGATACTATGGTCAGATAACTCACAAGATCTAAGTTGATATTTGATTTTCAGTAACCTCAGCATTTATTTTGGGGCCTATCAGCCCTGCTTCATAATAGAGAGGAGATTCTTTAAGAATAATCATAGGAAGTCCCTAGTTTTAGTCTATGACATGAGCTGAGAGTTTAGATTTCAGTGGGACTATTCTCTTTCTTTAAACTCTCCAGTATTGTTAGAAGGACCTATACTACCCTGTAGTCTTTGCATTCTTCATGCCTTCATACTATTTTTCAGAAACAGCACTTGGGTTTCTCAAATGCCTTGTATGAAATAGCACTTCATGCCAGGTGGCCATTGTTTTTTTAACTAATTAATTTATTTGTCTTAATCATTTAAAAATTTTTAAAATTACAGTTGACATACAATATTATATTAATTTAATGTATATACCCCCGTGATTAGACATTATATAACTTACTATTGTTAACTGTGCCATGTAATACCAAAGTTCCATTCTTCAATATTAGTTAGATTTTTATTCCCTTCAGTCCCAACTGGACCAAATAACTAATCCCAGTTTCCCTATCACTCTAAATATTTTGTTTCCACCACTACTGTTACCACCAGAGCACAACAGAAACGTCAACATATTCATATATCTCTATCTTTGTTTAAGACTCCTTATCATGGCTTTTCTGTCATGACATTGCACATGCAAACATTACAAGAAATTAAATTATAGGGATAAGTAATTTTATATCATTTCTATTTTTTTATGTACTGGTTAAGGCACTGGCTTTGAATTAGGAAGACCTGGTTCCAATACTTGATCTAAAATATACTTGTTTTATGATCTTGGGCAAATTACTCAATTTTTAAGCCTCAGTTTTCTCATCTGTGAAAATGGGGATAATAATATTTACTTCAATGTTGGGTGATGTTATGAGAATGAAATAAAATAATCTGTAAAGCGCTTAGTGGTACATATTAAGAAGTCAGTAAACTCTGAGCCTCTATTTAAGTGAAACCCCAGGATGATCTGGAAAGTGCCCATTTTCATAACAAAGACACTTACAAATGATCATAAAATGCCTCAGCATGTGTCTAATCTCACCCATTATAAAACTGTCATGATTAAAAAACAACACACAGATTCCATCAATTCTATGGAGATTCTCAGTGACTAGCTAGACTGCTCCTTGAGTGTAGATATTGTGTCTTATTTACCATTGTATCCCTACACAAGACCACGCCTCACAGGGGAAATGGCCAAAATTGGGCACTGAACAAATTTTACTGAATTAAAAATATTTCTTCTGATCTTATCTCCAAATATTACATGTGTCCTTTATTTTTTTAGTTGCCAAAGTGCTGTGCAATGACACACTCCCAATAAAAATCTCAGTAGGCCTTTTCTTTTTCCTTTGTGAAAATTAAGAAGCTAATTCTAAACTTAATATGAAAATACAAAGGGCAAAGAATACTGAAGGCAATCTTGAAAAAAATGGTTGGAAGACTTTCACTGTCAGATACTAAGATTTATATAATAAAGCTATAGCAATTAGGACAATGTAATATTCATGAATAGATAGACAAACCACCATACAGATTGGAATAAAGAATCCCAAGAAAAACCCACACATATACGTTTACCTGAGTTATGAAAAAGGTGATACTGCAGGCCAGTAGAGAAAGAATTGGTCCTGGGTCAATTGGATATCTATATATCTTAACCCTTACCTCACACCTTACACAAAAGTTTCAGGTAGATTGCATGTGAAAGGTAAAATTACTATAGAGCTTTTAGAAAAAAAACAGGAGAAATATTTGCAACATTGGAGTAGGCAAAGATGGCTTATTAAGAATTATTTCAATCGAAAGACACCCTTAAGAGAATGAAAAGAAAAAGTATAGAGTGGGAGAAGATATAAAAATACATATGATGACAAAAGACTCGTTAAGAACACATACACATAAAAACTTCTACAAATTAAGAAAAGGTCAGAATCCCAAGGAAAATAGGTGAAAGACTTGAACAGAGTTTCATAAAAGATAATGTAAAAAATGGCCAGCAAACCTATGAAACAATGTTTAATTTCTTTAGAAAATTAAAGAGTGCAAATTTAAGCCACATTTGTTCTACCAAACATTTAAAGAAAAATTAATACAATTTTCAAACTTTTCTAAAAAACAGAAGAAAGGTAACACTAACTCATACTATAATACCTGTATTACTCTGATACTAAAGGCAAACAAAGATACCAAAAAGAAAACTACAGACCAATATTTCTTATAAATATAGATTCAAAAATCTTCAACAAAATATTACCAAATGAAATCCAACAGCATATTAAAAAATTACACTATATGGTACTATGACAATGTGGGAAATGTCTCAGGAATGCAAGGATGGTCCAACTTTAGAAAATCAATCAATCAATCAATCAATACCACATTGATAAGATGAAGGTAAAACATTACATGATCATCTGAATTGATACAGAAAAGACATTTGACAAAATCTAAAACCCTTTCATGATTAAAAAAAAACACGCATAAAACTAAGAATAGAAGGGAACTGCTTCCAAATGATAAAGTGTATATGAAGAACCCACTGCTAATATCATACTCAATGGAATAAAACTGAAAACTTTCTCCCTAACATCAGCAACAAGGAAGCCTGTTTTAACCACTTTGTTAACAATGTGTTGGAAGTTCTAGCCAGAGCAATTAAAGAAGAAGAAAAAAAGACATCCAAATTGGAAAGGAAGAAGTAAAAGTATCTCTATTCACAATGCCATGATCCTCTATATAGAAAATCTCAAAGACTCTACCATAAAGAAAAAACCTCACAAAGCTATTAGAGCTAATAAACAAATTTCAGCAAAGGGCAAGATCAACACACACATACACATGCACACACATGGTTGTATTTCAATACACCAGCAATAAATAACCCAACAAGGAAATTAATAAAACAATTTCATTCTTAATTACATCCAAAAGAGTAAAGCACCTAGAATAATTTTAACCAAGGAGGTGAAAGACTTGTACACTGAAAACTACAAAACATTGCTTGAAGAAATTAAAGCAGATCTAAATAAATAGAAAGACACCCTCTGTTCATTGAATATAAAACTTAATATTATTAATATGGCAATACTACCCAAATAAATCTACAGATTCAGTGCTAAATCTATCAACATTCCAATTACAATTTTTGCAGGAACAGAAAAGCCAATTCTCAAATTCATATGGAATTTCAAGTGGCCCTTAGAGCTTAAAAAATATTGGGGGGGGGGGACAAAGTCAATAGACTCACTCTTCCCAATTGAAAAACTTGATACAAAGCTACAGTAACCAAAACAGTATGGTACTGACATAAAACTAGACATATAGATCAATGTAATAGAATTGAAATTCCAGGAATGAATCCATATACCTATGGTCAATTGATTTTTAACATGGGAACTAAAACCATTCAATAGGAAAAGGATAAATGGTGCTGGAATAATCAGATACACATGCAAAGGAATGAAGTTGGACCCTTGCTTCATACCATATATAAAAATTAATTCAAAATAGATCAGTAATCAATGGAACAGAATAGGTAGCCCATAAATAAACCCATGCCTATGTGGTCAATTAATATTTTACAAAGGAGGCAAGAACATACAATGGGTTAAAGACAGTCTATTCAATAAATGGTGTTAAGAAAATTGGATGGATGCATGCAAAAAAAATGAAACTAAGCCATCTTCTTACATCATATACAAGAATAAACTCAAAATAAATTAAAGACTTAAATGTAAAATTTGAAATCATAAAACTCCTAGAAGACATCATAGGCAGTAAAATCCCAGGCATTTCTCTTACTAATGTTTTTTCTGATATATTTCCTCAGGCAAGAAAAAACAAAAGAAAAAAATAAACAAATGAGACTAAATCAAACGAAAAAGGTTTTGCACAACAAAACCATCAACAAAATGAAAAGAGAATCCACTAAATGGGAAGACATATTTGCCAATGATAAATCTGATAAGGGGTTACTATCTAAAATTTATAAAGAACTTATACAACTTAACAGCCCCCCCCCAAAAAAAAAAACACCCAAACAATCCAATTAAAAAATGGACAAGGACCTGAATAGACACTTCTCCAAAGAGGACATACAGATGGCCAATAGACATATAAAAAGATGCTCAACATCACTAATCATCAGAGAAATGCAAATTAAAACCACAATGAGATATCACCTCATACCTGTCAGAATGGCTATCATCAATAATTCAACAAACAAGTGTTGGTGAGGATGTGGAGAAAAGGGAACCTTTGTGCACTATTGGTGGGAATGCAGATTGGTGCAGTAGTATGGAGATACTCAATAAATAAAAAATAGAACTGCATTATGACCCAGTGATTCCACTCTTCCACTTCTGGGTATATATCTGGAGAAACTCAAAACACAAATTCAAAAAAATATATGCATCCTTATGTTCATTGCAGTGCAACAAGCTATGCAAACAACCCATTGCCCATCATTAGATGAGTGGATAAAGAAGTGGTACATAAATACAATGGGATATTACTCAGCCATAAAAAAAACAAATCTTACCATTGTGACAGCATGGCTGGACCTAGAAGGTATTATGTTAAGTGAAATAAGTCAGGCAGAGGAAGACAAATACCATATGACTTCACTTATATGTGGAATCAAAATTACAGTATAATAAACAAACAAAACAGAAACAGACTCATAGATACAGCGAACAGACTAATGATTGCTAGAGAAGAAGAGAGTTGGAGACTAGGTGAAAAAGGTGAAGGGATTGAGAAGTACAGATTGGTAGTTACAAAATAGTCATGGGGATGTGAAGTACAGCATAGAAAATATAGTCAATAATATTGTAAAAATTATGTATGGTGGCAGTTGGGTACTGGATATATCAGGGGAAACACTTTGTAGAGATTGTCTAACCACTGTGCTATACACCTGAAACTAATACAAAATAATATTGACTATAACTGTAATTGAAAATTTTTTTTTGCCTGGCCGGCATGGCTCAGTAGTTAAGAGTTGACCTATGAACCAGAAGGTCATGGTTCGATTTTTGGTCAGGGCACATGCCTGGGTTGCAGGCTCAATCCCTAGTGTGGGACATGCAAGAGGCAGCCAATCAATGATTCTCTCTCATCATTGATGTTTCTATATCTCTCTCCCTTGCTCTTCCTCTATAAAATCAATAAAAATATATTTGAAAAAAAGAAAAAAACATTTTTAATGGATCAATAATCTAAATATAAAAACTAAAATCACAAAAGTCTTAGAAAGAAACATAGTGGTAAATTTTCATGGCCTTAGATTTGGCAATGAATTCTTAGATAGGATATGAAAAGCACAAAAGGAAAAGTTAGATAACTTGAACTTTACCAAAATTAAAAACTTTTGTGCTAATAAGGAAAAACATTATTAAGAAAGTAAAGAAATAACATATAGAAAGGAGAAAATATTCAAAAGTCATATATTTGATTAGTGTCTAGTATCTAGAATGTATTAAAAACTCTTATAACTCAACAACAAAAAGACAACCAATTAATTTTGGGCAAAGCACTTGAACAGACATTTCCCCAAAAAAGATATGCAGATGGCCAAGAAACACATGAAAAGATGCTCACCATCATTAGTCATTTGGGAAATGCAAATCAAAACCACAATGAGGTACCACTTCATACCCACTAGGATGGCTATGGCTATAATATTCATTCTTTTAAAAATCTAGAAAATGACAAGTGTTTTTTCTCTATCAAGGATGTGGAGAAATTGGAGCCCTATGCATTTCTGGTGGGAATCTAAAATGGTTAGGCAGCTGTGGAAACAGTTTGTCAGTTCTCTAATAAGTTCAACAGAATTACCGTATGACCTAGGATTTCTATACCTAGGAATTATATATACCCATCCAAAAGAATTGGAAAAAAGTACTCATCCAAATACATCTACACAAATATTCATAGCAGCACTATTCACAATAGCCAAAAGCTGAAAACAACCCAAATATCCATCAATGGATGCATGGATTAATAATTATGGTATATACATACAACAGAATATTATTCCTCTATTATTCCCAGAACCTGTTTGAAGAAATAATGACCTGGTGAAGAAAAGTTACCCAAGTCCAGGAAATACAGAGTCCCAATCAAGATTAACCCAAAAAGACTCACATGAAGACACATCATAATTAAAATGTCAAATGTTAAAGACAAAGAAAGAATCTTAAAGGCAGCAAGAGAGAGACAGAAAGTTACGTACAAGGGAGCTCCCATTAGACTATCAGCTGACTTCTCAATAGAAATACTTCAGGCCAGAAGGGAGTGGCATGAAGTATGCAAAGTAATGAAAAGCAAGGGACTGAAACCAAGACTACTCTATCCAGCAATGTTATTATTCAAAATTGAAGGTGAATTAAGGAGTTTCACAGGCAAAAAAAAAAAAAAAAAAAAAAAAAAAAAGCTAAAGGAGTTTATTACCACCAAACTAGCACTGCAAGAATTGCCCTAACCGGTTTGGCTCAGTGGATAGAGCAATGGCCTGCGGACTGAAAGGTCCCAGGTCGATTCTGGTCAAGGGCATGTACCTTGGTTGTGGGCACATCCCCAGTAGGAGGTGTGCAGGAGGCAGCTGATCAATGTTTCTCTCTCATCGATGTTTCTAACTCTCTATCCCTCTCCCTCTCTGTAAAAAGTCAATAAAATATATTTTTAAAAAAAGAATTGCTAAAGGGACTTTTGTAAGAAGAAGAAATACAGAGAGAGAAAGGAACACAGGAATCTATATATATAAAAGCCTAAGCGACTGGCCAACTGGCCGACCAGTAGCTATGATGCACACTGACCACCAGGGGACAGACATTCAACACAAGAGTGGAAATCACAGGCATGGGAACATGGAACAGACTGATGAATCTCAGAGGGAAAGGGGGAGGAGGGAGGGTGGGAAAAGATTAAACCAAAGATCTTATATGCATACTAGAGGCCCAGTGCACAGATTCGTGCACCCATGGGGTCCCTTGGCCTGGCCTGCACCCTCTTGCAATCTGGGACACCTCGGGGGATGTCAGAGAACTGGTTTCAGCCTGATCCCTGCAGGCTAGGCCAAGGGACCCCACCAGTGCATGAATCCATGCACCGGGCCTCTAGTAAAGAATAAAAATGGCAACAAATAAGTGTCTAACAAAAATAACCTTAAATTTAAATGGCTTAAATGCTCCAATCAAAAGACATAGGGTAGCTGAATGGATAAGAAAACATGACCCACATATATGCTGTCTACAAGAGACCCATCTCAGAACAAAAGACTCACAAAGGATGAAAGTGAAGGGATGGAAAAAATGAAACTAGACACCAACTTACACCATACACAAGAATAAACTCAAAATGGATAAAAGACTTACTAGTAAATGTCATGTGTGAAACCATAAAAATCCTTGAAGAAATCATAGGCAGCAAAATCTCAGACATCTCTCATACCAGTGTGTTTGCCAATACATCTCCTAAAGCAAAGGAAACAAAAGAGAAAACAAATGGGACTACATCAAAATAAAAAGCTGCTTCTGCACAGCAAAAGAAACCTCAACAAAATGAAAAGGGAGCTCATTGCATGGGAGAACACATTTGCCAATGATATAACCGATAAGGAATTAATCCCAAAAGATAGAAGGAATTCATACAGCTTGACAAAAGGAAGACAAACAATCCAATTAAAAAATGGGCAAAGGACCTAAATAGACACTTCTCCAAAGTGGACATACAGATGGCCAAGAGACATGAAAACATGCTCAATGTCACTAATCATCAGAGAGATGCAAATTAAAATGACAATGAGGTATCACCTCACACCTGTCAGAATGGCTACCATCAACAAATCAACAAACAACAAGTGCTGGCGAGTATGAGGAGAAAAGGGCACCCTTGTTCACTGCTGGTGGGAATGCAGACTGGTACAGCCACTATGGAAAACAGTATGGAGTTTCCTCAGAAAATTAAATATGGAACTGCCATTTGACCCAGTGATCCCACTTCTAGGAATATACCCTAAGAAACTCGAGAAACCAATCAGAAAGAATATATGCACCCCTGTGTTCATAGCAGCGTAATTCTCAATAGCTAAGATTTGGAATAGCCCAAGTGTACATCAGTAGATGAGTGGTTAAAAAAGCTGTGGTTCCTTTACACCATGGAATACTCTGCAGCAGTAAAAAAGAAGAATCTCTTACCCTTTGAGACAGCTTGGAGGGACCTGGAGAGTATTATGCTAAGCGAAATAAGCCAGTCAAAGACAAGTATATGAACTCATGCATATGTGGAATCTAAAGAACAAAATAAACTGTTGAACAAAATAGATCCAAAGACATCAAAGCATGAAACAGACTATGGAATCTCAGAGGGAAGGCAGGGGAGGTGGATGGGTGGGAAGAGATTAACCAAAGTATTTACATGCATATATGAATAACCCATGGACACAGACAATAGTGTGGTGAAGGCCTGGGGGGGGGGGGGGGGGCAGGGAGAACTAGAAGTGGTCAATGGAGAAAAAAGAGGGACATCTGTAACACTTTCAATAATAAAGATTTAAATAAAAAACATAAAAAAATAAAAACAGTGAGACATTGATACACTATAAAGGAACCTTGAAAACATTGAACTCAGCGATTTTCAAGCTTTTTCATCTCAGGGCACATATAAACTAATTACTAAAATTCTGTAGCACACCAAAAATATATATTATATTTTTTGCCAATCTGACAAAAAAAAGCATAATTTTGATTGATTCATTCACACCAAACCGCTATTGTTGTGTTGGCTGTTGTCATTTTTTTATTTGACAATCTAAGAGAAAAGAGGTCAGTGCCCCTGACTAAATATTCAAGTACTGTGTGTTTTTAAAATTCTTGTGGCACACTGGTTGAAAATCGCTGTGCTAAATGAAAGAAGCTAGAAGAAAAATCACATGTATGATTTCATTTATATGAAATATCTGGAATAGGTAAACCATAGAGGCAGAATGCAGATTGGTGGTTGCCATGGACAGGTAGGGAGGAGTCAGGGAATAGGGTGTGAATGCTTAATGGTTACAGAGTTTCCTTATGGGTTAAAATGTTTTGGAGCTAGATAGAGATGGTGGTTGCACACCATTGTGAATATACAAAACGCTACTGAATTGTTCACTTTTAAAAGGTTGCTTTTATGTTATGTTACCTAAAAAATGCTTTTAAAAAGACAAATAGAAAGACACCCCACACATTGGGTTATCCATCAGAAAAGCAAAACTGAAGAAAGACATAGATACTGAGTTTTGGCACAGATGTGGAACAGCAGCAACTCTCATAAACTGGTGGTAGATGTGTAAATTGGTTACAATTCCTTAAGAAAACTGACAATATCTATTAGAGCTGAACCATATGCATAACCTATAACCCAGCAAATCTTCCCTTTAGTGCATATACCCCCTGAAATGCTTACATATGTTTATTAAAAGATGTGTACTATTCCTAAGAGTACTATTTGTAATAGCCCAAATCTGCAAATTAGCCAAATGCTTGTCAACAATGGAATAAGTAAATGGTTACTATGCAGCCCCAAGAATAACATTCTAAACCTACCTGCAAAAATGTGGATGAAACTCATGAACATAACATTGCATGAAAGAAACCAAACCGAAGAATGCATGCTGTATGGTTCCATTTATATAAAGTTCACAAGCCACAGTGGTGGCTGTTAAGGAGGTAATGACCAGAAGGGAGTCATTGTGCCTCTGGGATGCTGATGATGTTCTCTTTCTTGACCTGTTACTGTTTTCATGGGTGTATTCAGTGTATGTAATTTCATGAATTATACAATTATGATATGTGTTCTTTTCTTTTTAAATTATTTCTCAATGAAAAGTTAAAAAATATTTTAAATTTTGGTTGATAGGAGAAACCTGTTTCTAAGGGCCCTTGAAAGAGTGGAGATGAAAGCTTACCTCTAGAAAGCTTAGGACTCTGGAGCAACTTAGACTGTGTAGTGGGAATCATTGTGCCCTGTTTTCTTTTGAAGAAAGAAGAGAGGAAACTTGCACTCAGAATTTTGATTCCTATTTTGAAAGGAAAGCATCATTTCATTAGTAGAGAATTTTCTAGAGGACCTTAGACATAGTCTAGAAAAAGTCCCTAATTTTATTAATTAATAAAAAAGACAGATAAATAATATAAACCGCACGTTCCCTTCTGTATTCATATGAGCAATCTTAAAAGATTCAGAATCTCTCCTCCTCCCATTTTTCATTCAAATCAAATAATATTAGGATTTGAGGTTTTGAAATTATTTTTAGAAAGAAAACTTAAAACACCAATAAAGTACCCTCTTACTGATCTTTCTTACATTGAAAACAAAGTAGAGTAGATCTCAGGCATTTTGGAGATTTAATAAATAATTAAATTAAGAAATACAATGTCATTGATCTTCTAGGATACACTTCCTAAATAATTATACATGACATTGAAATAATAGAGTTGAATGCACTTAAGAAGCTAATCAGCTAATTCTCTTAAAGGCTTCGATTCTATATTTCTTTAAGAAAAGCTTTAATAATCATGAAAACTTCTGTAGAAGTTGAAACATTTTTTGCTCACAAAATGCCACCAAACCATTTACTGCAAAAGCCTGTTATTTTAATATTTTTATAAAAATAAAAATAAATGTAAGATTTTGTCAAAATCTGTCAATTCTCTTGATTTCCAGCCCATTTATACTAAACAAGCCATGAATTGACAAGATCTTAACCATAAGCAGGAGACAGACAGTCATTTTGATATTCTCAGTTGGAATTCCTGTTTCAACACCTATTCTTGATGCACATACCTAGTCCCTTAGCTGTCATCACTGTGCCCATCTGCTGGCATGGCTTGCTGCCCACTCACCAATTTGGACTCTCGCCCTAGTGTGCAGCAGCCTGTACCATGTAAATGCATCCTCTGTCTAGTATTTAGACATGGTGTCCACCAAACTTGGATGCTGTGTGTTTCCCTTTATTGGATAAGATATTTCATTGTATGTTCTTGACAGATAAAATGTGGAAAACAATAGTGGAGGTTGGGGAGAAGAGATTGAGGGAAGTGAGCTTCCTGGTTTTTAATGTTTTAAACCTGCAGGTTAATTTCACCAGGGTTGCTACCTGGGGGAGACACAAAGATCATCATAGGAATGTCAGCAAGGGTGTAGCCAACAGAGGAAATATCTCCACCAAATATCTTTGCTGAGATCAACCACAGCAGACAGCTGACCCACAAATGCCTGTGCTTCCTCCTTTAAATTATCCTAAGGGCCAAAACGCTAAATTTTTTTAATTGTTTGTAATACTTCTTCATGTCAGGCTTAGAAAAACAAGAGATTTTCTGAGTGTTTGTAGGCTTTAGAGAAACTACTCCTTAATATGGTTGAAATAGAAAATATCAAATCTATTATATAGTATCTGCCAAATTCTTCTGAGGCCATTATTCATAGCCCAGTAAGAAACTTGATTATGATTGGCTTCTGGTCAAAATGGTGGCATAGGTAAACACCATACTCAAAACCTCCTATAAGCACATCAAAATTACAACTAAGCTACAGAAAAATCATCATTCAAAACAGCCTGAAATCTAACTGAACAGAAGTTTTATAACTAAGGATATAAAGAAGAAGCCACAATGAGACTAGTAGGAGGGGTGGAGACACAAAATGGGCTGGTACCACATCCATGTGTGGTGGTTAAAAATCAGGAGGGATATCTCGACTGTGGAGGTCTCTCCTGAGAAGCCATGGGTTCATCTCACACTAGGCCCTTCATCCCACGGTTCTAGTGCTGGGAAGACAAGTCCCCAAAATTGTGCAAAGGGCATCCGAGGCATTCCTTTTAAAGGGCCTGTACATGAACTGTCTCAGACTCACTTGCTTTGAGCTCCAGCACTGGGGAAGCAGCTCCAAAGGTACCAGGAACATACGGGGAGGAACTGAATTGTCAGGCTACAGGATGAGGGCCGGAGAGGCAGCTTTATTCAAGACACAAATGCTGGCAGAGGCCAGTGTTCCTTTGCTGAGCCCTCAGGAGGGCACCATATCTGAGACTTCATCAACCTGGCTAACACTGTTCATACTGCCCTGGTGATTCCCTGATACCCATCCAAATTATGGGCCCACCCAAACCATTTCTAGTGCTTTCCCATACAAACCGCCTGTCTTAGTTCATGCTGCAGACTTTCCTAAAATCTCTCGAAGGTTCACAAATCACAAACAAGCAGCATCTGGCCTCAGTGAGCCTTATACCTCTTGCTAAGTGGCCCTCAGCCCAGCACTAGCAGCAGCTAGCTTTGGTTCACAGCTTGGCCTCTCCAGAGTACCCCCAAGCCCTGCACAAGTAGCAGCCATTTACAGATCACTTTGTAGTTCATGCTGGGTGGCTTAGGCAGGGCACAGGCGGCAGATGACCTTGGCCTGTACCTCCTGGGAGGTCCCAGAGCCAGTGCACCTGTGGACAGCTTCAGACTACACCAAAGCACCACCCAACCACCTCCACGATTGACACTCAAGCAGGACACTCAGCTGGCACCAGAGCCCTGCTGAAACAAGTCCTGCTCTGTGGGGTCAGCCATGCACAGAAGGTCCTCTGCCATGGGCACTGCTAGTCCTCACAGCCAATCAGCCTAGGGGTAAATCTCTTCCACTGACAACAATCAAGGCTCAATTACAACAGGAGGGTACACACAGTACACACAGGGGTCACACCAGGGAAGCTGCACCACTAGCCCTACAGGACACTTACTACATAACGCCATTTTACAAAGATTGGGAGACATAGCAGCTCTACCTACTACATTGAAACACATACAGGGAGGCAACCAAAATGAGGAAACAAACATGTCCCAAATAAAATAACAGAACAAAACTCCAGAAAAAGATCTAAACAAAATGGAGACAAGAAATCTACCAGATGTAGAGTTCAAAACACTTGTTATAAAGATGCTCAATGATCTCAGTGAGAATTTCAACTAAGAAACATAAAAATAGAGATAGAAAACATTAACAGTCATAAATGAAGGCTATACTAACTGGAATGAAGAATACATTACAGGGATTCAACAGTAGAATAGATGAAGCAAAGGATAAAACCAGCAATTTGGAAGATAAAAAGGCAGAATACAACCAATCAGAATAGCAAAAAGAAAAAAGACACCCCCCCCCCACACACACACACACAAATGAGGATAGTGTAAGGAGCTTCTGGGACAACATCAAGTGTAGCACCATTCACTTCATGGGGCTTCAAGAAGGAGAATGAGAGAGCAAGAAATTGAAAACCTATTGAAAAATAATGACTGAAAACCTCCCCTACCTGGTGAAGGAAAAAGACACACAAGTCCAAGAAGCACAGAGTCCTAAACAAGATGAACTCAAAGAGGCCCACACCAAGACATATCATAATTAAAATGCCAAGGGTTAAAGACAAAGAGAGAATCTTAAAAGCAGCAAGAGAAAAGCAATTAGTTACCTACAAGAGAGCTCCTGTAAGACTGTCAGCTGATTTCTCAACAGAAACTTTGCAGGCCAGAAGGGAGTGGCAAGAAATATTCAAAGTGATGAAAAGCAAGGACCTATAACCAAGATTACTCTACCCAGCAAAGTTATCATTTAGAATCAAAGGACAGATAAAAAGCTTCCCAGACAAGGAAAAGCTAAAGGCGTTCATCTCCACCAAATCACCAAATCAGTATTACATGAAATGTTAGAGCAGTATATAAAGAGGCATTGTTTCTTTTTATAAACAAATATCCCATTTAGTACTGTGTTTGAGTGCTATTAAATATTTAGGAAATTAGTTGCAGAACTAATTGATTTTGGGGAAGTCTTTGTAGCCCACTCTAGAAGGTCACATGTTCAGTTTTTTAATAATAAAACAATTCTAGCTTGAGATTATTAAAATTAAATTTCCAGTTCAATCAATCAAATATTAATGTCTTAAGTAAATATGCTTAAACTGAGATGGCTCTATGGTCAGTTTTAGTGAGGAACCAAGTGATCTTTGGGGACATGGAAGGTCTTTAATGCAAGAATAATGTGAATCAAGGGAAATGTATGTGAATTATATTGGAAGAGTTGTCTGTTCTGAGATGAAATTTTCCAGTTAATTGAGTTC